>NC_140592.1:317915452-318442952 GCF_964204655.1 Triturus cristatus
TATCTGTTCCGTGGGGCCTGTAGACAAAAGTGCTGCAGGCGGTCGGTCGGGAAGAGATGCAGTGGATCCAAGAGTGGATCGGAGATGTTGAAGACCTGTAAGCAGAGGGGACAGTGTTCACAGTCACTAGCCAGTGACCAGCGTGGCACCAGGTGGGTACCAGGCGATGTCGGGTGCAAACAGGTGATGAGGGGTAGCTTGTCTCCGCAGCCACGTGGTCCCTGAAGGTCGACGACGTCCAGGAGTCGGCTCACGAGCTGTCCCACGCAGGCTCTCGCTGTCGGCGGTGTCGGCGACTTGATCGAAGCAAACAAGCCTTGGCAAAAGCAATTGCAGGAGGATTCGGAAATCAGCTGTTGGTTCTGACCAGCAAGGTCAGAGGGATTGCTCCTTTGGAGGGGAGCAAGGGCCAGTCTGGAGCAACCAGACCAGCGGTGTTTGTCGTAGATTTCGTCGCCAAGATGGCCACTAGCCAGCGGGCCAGCAACCGGTTAGGCGCGTCGAGTGGCAAAATGCAGAAGGGCCCCACGCAGATCGTGGAGATGCTGGAGGGCTCACCTTTGGTGCAGATGCTGCTCGAGGGTTGGGCTTCTCAGGACCCAAAGCACAACTTGGAGGGAGCCTCGGTTGTTGCACTGGTCAGCTTGTCGTAGTCGTTCCAAGATGGCTGGCTCCACGTGTCTCGGTGCCTCCACGGGTCTCCTCTTTTCAGGGACTGTGGATCGGGCGGTGAGAGGTCTGGAGGTCCAGGTCTTGTCAGTCTCTGGGCTCGGGCTCCGGCGGGAGGCGGCGGCAAAGCAGACGGTGATTCGCTGGATGGTGCTTGCGTTAGCAAGGTGGTCACTCCCTGACCACAGGGGAGATTTTCTTCAGTCTTCTGTGCAGCAGAATGTCGAAGTTCCCGTCTTC
Source organism: Triturus cristatus (assembly GCF_964204655.1). NCBI lineage: Eukaryota > Metazoa > Chordata > Amphibia > Caudata > Salamandridae > Triturus > Triturus cristatus. The sequence goes on from NC_140592.1 coordinate 317,916,362, forward strand.
TTCTTAGTTTCAAGTTGATTCCAGGATGTCTGAAGTCTTAGGACACAGCTCCTACCTTTAAGCGGATTCTAGGGGCCGGACTACCTGCTAGGTCCCTCCCTATGGGTGGGACCAGGAAGGGGGGTGGTTACACCCCCAATCCTTTGTCCAGCTCGCCCCAGGCCCGGGACTGGTGTGCCCCAGGACCGGTTTGAACTGGCATATGCACCGAGGCTCCTTGTGAGCCACAGGCATGTCTGGTTTCTTTCAAGCCCTACCTGACCAATACACAAAATCCTGTCTGGGGTGGTGCATGCACCTCCCCTGGCAGGAAACCCTTTGTCCACACCTCCCAAGCTGGAAGGACTCCCAGCAGCAGGAGGGCAGACTTGTGTCTGTGGTGGCAGCATCCATTTTGTGGAGCTGAGGCTATGTCTGATTTTACCCGGGTTTCAGGTACTGTACATGTCGTGTCCCTCTAGAAGGGTGGAATGCTAACCCCGTCGCCAGAATTGGCGAGGGGTTAGTATTCCAATTCGTATGACACCTTACTCGACATGTTTTGATAAAGCCAAACCAAAGATAGCATTTAACCGCGAGGTTCATAATGCACTTAAGAGTATATGGTATGACGATATCTGGAAACAGTAGAAGGAAGTTGTTCCGACCACTGCAGACAGGCTCAGCTCATGCCAGAGCACCATCTCACATGGAACCAAGCACTCTGCCTTCAGGATTGTTAAGGCCTGCCATAGGAGTGACTTATAGGTTACCAGGTGTCCCATTTAAGGTTAGGTATAGGTATACTACACCTAAGTAAGAGGTGATTGCACCAACTTACCCCAGCTGAGTGATCAGCCAGTTGTGTCAAATCGTTAGGCCAAGCCTGGGGTGGCATAATACATGCTGCAGCCCTTGGCAGGCCTTGGGTACACCAATGCCCTGGGTACCTAGTGTACACTGGTACAGGGGCTGACAGGGTGATCCACTTCCAATTGGTTATGCACCTAGGGTGCATAGTTTTAATTTAGTAGAGAGAACAGCAGGCTGGGGGTCTGATTGGCAGGCCCACAGCCTCAATATGTCAAAAACCAGTGAAGCAAAAAGCAAAAATTTGGGGTGACCATAGGATAGCAGACCCTACTCTCCTACACTGCTGCACGCCGCACACTGCTGCACGCCGCACACTGCTGCACACCACACACTGCTGTACGCCACACACTGCTGCACGCCACACACTACTGCATGCCGCGCACTGCTGCACGCCGCACACTGCTGCACGCCGCACAATGCTACACAAAACACTGCTGCACGGCACACACTGCTGCACGCCGCACACTGCTGCACGCCTGTGAGAAGTTGGCCTGGTATATGATGCTCACTAGTTAAAGTGATCACCTTGTACCATGCCAAGCAACCCTTATGGTGTGGTTGTAAGTCAACCTTTTCGGACTAGCTGCCCTAGTGGTAGCGTAGGCTAAGCAGTCTTTGAGGCTAAACTCGTGAAGCGTGTTAAGCCAGCTGTTTTACCAAATGCAACCCCCTTTTATACCAATGAAAGGACACCACACAGATATATATTCAAAATATATATGTATTTATTTCTCAAAGTAACCCCTAGTCTCTTTATGAGCACAGGAGCACAAATCGTCAAACAAGATTACAGTAGAATACACAGAAGTTGCACTTTATATGGATAGGCCCTGGTGGCCGCTCAAACCATATACTAAAATAGTGGTATAAGTACCACGAACAGAAAAGGGAAAAGGCCTAGGGCCTCTAGAATCGCTGGGCCTACAAGGAGCTAACGTCAGTTAGTGACCAGGAGGTCCACGGGTGGCGTGTGCAGAGCAAATAGTCACACACGTGCTCCCATAGGTTTCAATGGGTGCGTAAAAAGTACAAAGTTACTGCAAAGAGGATCTTCCGGATGGACTAGGAACTCAAGATTTGGAACACAGGCACTAGAGATGTAATACTACACTTGGGCACAGGTGTGCCAGCTTTACCTCACCCACAGGAAGCGGGTGCATAGGCCTCGAAGTGCGTCGGGTTTCTTCTATCTGTTCCGTGGAGCTTGAAGGCAAAGATACTGCAGGCGGTCGGTCCGGGAGAGATGCAGTGGATCCAAGAGTGGATCGGAGATGTTGAAGACCTGTAAGCAGAGGGGACAGTGTTCACAGTCACTAGCCAGTGACCAGCGTGGCACCAGGTGGGTACCAGGCAATGTCGGGTGCAAACAGGAAGTAAGGTGTAGCTTGTCTCTGCAGCCACGTGGTCCCTGGAGGTCGACGACGTCCAGGAGTCGGTTCACGAGCTGTCCCACGCAGGCTCTCGCTGTCGGCAGTGTCGGCGACTTGATCGAAGCAAACAAGCCTTGGCAAAAGCAATTGTTGTAGGAGATGAAATAAGCTGATGGTTCTGACCAGCAAGGTCAGAAGGACTGCTCCTTTGGAGGGGAGCAAGGGCCAGTCTGGAGCAACCAGACCAGCGGTGTATTTCGTAAAGTTCGTCGCCAAGATGGCTACTAGCCAGCGGGCCAGCAACCGGTTAGGCGCGTCGAGTGGCAAAATGCAGAAGGGCCCCACGCAGATCGTGGAGATGCTGGAGGGCTCACCTTTGGTGCAGATGCTGCTCGAGGGTTGGGCTTCTCAGATCCCAAAGCACAACTTGGAGGGAGCCTCGGTTGTTGCACTTGTCAGCTTGTCGTGGTCGTTTCAAGATGGCTGGCTCCACGTGTCTCGGTGCCTCCACGGGTCTCCTCTTTTCAGGGACTGTGGATCGGGCGGTGAGAGGTCTGGAGGTCCAGGTCTTGTCAGTCTCTGGGCTCGGGCTCCGGCGGGAGGCGGCGGCAAAGCAGACGTTGATTCGCTGGATGGTGCTTGCGTTAGCAAGGTGGTCACTCCCTGACCACAGGGGAGATTGGCTTCAGTCCTCTGTGCAGCAGAGCGTCGAAGTTCCCGTCTTCTTCTTAGTTTCAAGTTGATTCCAGGATGTCTGAAGTCTTAGGACACAGCTCCTACCTTTAAGCGGATTCTAGGGGCCGGACTACCTGCTAGGTCCCTCCCTATGGGTGGGACCAGGAAGGGGGGTGGTTACACCCCCAATCCTTTGTCCAGCTCGCCCCGGGACTGGTGTGCCCCAGGACCGGTTTGAACTGGCATATGCACCGAGGCTCCTTGTGAGCCACAGGCATGTCTGGTTCCTTTCAAGCCCTACCTGACCAATACACAAAATCCTGTTTGGGGTGGTGCATGCACCTCCCCTGGCAGGAAACCCTTTGTCCACACCTCCCAAGCTGGAAGGACTCCCAGCAGCAGGAGGGCAGACTTGTGTCTGTGGTGGCAGCATCCATTTTGTGGAGCTGAGGCTATGTCTGAGTTTACCCGGGTTTCAGGTACTGTACATGTCGTGTCCCTCTAGAAGGGTGGAATGCTAACCCCGTCGCCAGAATTGGCGAGGGGTTAGTATTCCAATTCGTATGACACCTTACTCGACATGTTTTGATAAAGCCAAACCAAAGATAGCATTTAACCGCGAGGTTCATAATGCACTTAAGAGTATATGGTATGACGATATCTGGAAACAGTAGAAGGAAGTTGTTCCGACCACTGCAGACAGGCTCAGCTCATGCCAGAGCACCATCTCACATGGAACCAAGCACTCTGCCTTCAGGATTGTTAAGGCCTGCCATAGGAGTGACTTATAGGTTACCAGGTGTCCCATTTAAGGTTAGGTATAGGTATACTACACCTAAGTAAGAGGTGATTACACCAACTTACCCCAGCTGAGTGATCAGCCAGTTGTGTCAAATTGTTAGGCCGAGCCTGGGGTGGCATAATACATGCTTCAGCCCCTGGCAGGCCTTGGGTACACCAATGCCCTGGGTACCTAGTGTACACTGGTACAGGGGCTGACAGGGTGATCCACTTCCAATTGGTTATGCACCTAGGGTGCATAGTTTTAATTTAGTAGAGAGAACAGCAGGCTGGGGGTCTGATTGGCAGGCCCACAGCATCAATATGTCAAAAACCAGTGAAGCAAAAAGCAAAAATTTGGGGTGACCATAGGATAGCAGACCCTACTCTCCTACACAACCCCCCCCCCAAACGCTGGGACATTAAACTAGCCTTGACCAGTCTCGTCTTCATGTCCTAAGTGGAAGTACCTGGAGAGACCATCTGCATTCCCATGGTCAGTACCTGGCCGGTGCTCCACTGTAAAGTCCATCCCCTGTAGGGAAATGGACCACCTAAGCAGTTTGGGGTTTTCACCCTTCATCTGATTTAGCCACAAGAGGGGCTTATGGTCGGTCTGAATCTTGAAGTGAGTGCCAAACAAGTATGGCCTCAGCTTCTTCAGGGCCCACACCACAGCAAAGGCCTCCCTCTCAATAGCTGACCAATTCTTCTCTCTGGGGGTCAACCTTCTGCTAATAAAAGCAATGGGTTGGTCTTGACCATCTACATTAAGTTGTGACAGCACAGCTCCCACGCCCAACTCAGAAGCATCTGTTTGGACAATAAACTCTTTGGAGTAGTCAGGACTTTTCAGGATAGGTGCAGAGCACATGGCCTCCTTCAGGTCATCAAATGCCTTTTGACAGCTTACTGTCCACTGAACCTTTTTGGGCATCTTCTTGGATGTCAGATCATTAAGAGGAGTCACAATGGACCCATAGTTCTTAACAAACTTCCTGTAGTACCCAGTCAAGCCCAAGAAAGCTCGAACTTGAGTCTGGGTGGTTGGAGGGGACCAATCCTTGATGGATTGTATCTTACTCTCCAGTGGTTGAACTTGGCCTCCACCTACAAGGTGGCCCAAATATACAACCTTACTCTGCCCTATCTGGCACTTAGTAGCCTTGATAGTGAGGCCTGCCCTTTGCAGAGCCTCAAGAGCCTTCTTCAGGTGGATCAGGTGATCCTCCCAGGTGGAGCTAAAGACAGCAATGTCATCCAGATATGCTGCGCAAAAGTCATCCAACCCAGTAAGGACTTGGTTCACCAGCCTTTGGAAGGTGGCAGGTGCATTCTTCAGACCAAAGGGCATCACCACAAACTGGTAGTGCCCACCTGGGGTTGAGAATGCTGTTTTGGCCTTAGACTCCTCAGCTAATCTGATTTGCCAATAGCCAGCTGTTAAGTCAAATGTGCTCAAAAACTCTGCAGAAGCTAGTTTGTCTATGAGCTCATCTGCCCTTGGAATAGGGTGTGCATCTGTCCTGGTGACAGCATTGAGTCCTCTGTAATCCACACAGAACCTCATCTCTCTCTTGCCATCTTTGTTGTGAGGTTTGGGGACCAGAACCACTGGGCTAGCCCAGGGGCTCTCTGAGGGTTCAATGACACCTAATTCCAGCATTTTATGTACCTCAGCCTTTATACAGTCCCTGACGTGGTCAGGTTGTCTGTAAAGCTTGTTCTTTACAGGCAGACTGTCACCAGTGTCCACCACATGGGTACACCAGTCAGTTTGACTAGGTATTAAGGAAAACATATGTGAAAATGATTGTAGAACCTGTCTACATTCAGTCTGCTGATGGGCAGTGAGGTTGCCTCCAAGGGTCACTCCTTCAACTGAGCCATCTTCAGGGTTCTGAGACAACAGGTCTGGGAGAGGGTCACTCTCTTCCTCCTGTCCCTCATCTGTAGCCATGAGCAAGCCCATGTCTGCCCTGTCAACATATGCTTTAAGCCTGTTAACATGGAGTACCCTGTGGGGACTCCTGGGAGTTCCTAGGTCCACCAAGTAGGTGACCTCTCCCTTCTTTTCCAGGATTGTATGGGGTCCAGACCATTTGTCTTGGAGTGCTGCTGGGGCCACTGGCTCCAACACCCATACCTTCTGTCCTGGCTGAAACTCAACCAAGACAGCCTTTTGGTCATGCCAAGCTTTCTGTAAGGCCTGGCTTGCCTCAAGGTTTTTGGATGCCTTCTCCATATACTCAGCCATCCTGGAGCGGAGACCAAGGTCATAGTCCACTATGTCTTGTTTAGGCTTTTTGAGAGGTAACTCCCATCCTTCCTTCACTAAACACAGTGGGCCTCTTACAGGGTGCCCAAACAACAATTCAAAGGGGCTGTAGCCAACTCCTTTTTGGGGGACCTCTCTGTAAGCAAACAGAAGGCAGGGTAGAAGGATGTCCCATCTTCGCCTGAGCTTTTCAGGTAATCCTTTGATCATACCCTTTAGGGTCTTGTTGAATCTCTCAACAAGCCCATTGCATTGTGGGTGATAAGGGGTGGTGAACTTGTAGTTGACACCACATTCCTTCCACATAGCTGTCAAGTATCCTGACATAAAGTTGGTACCTCTGTCAGATACTACCTCCTTAGGAAACCCCACTCTGGAGAATACTCCCAGCAGGGCCCTGGCCACAACAGGAGCTGTAGTGGTCCTAAGGGGAATTGCCTCTGGATACCTGGTGGCATTATCCACTACCACCAGTATAAATCTGTGCCCAGATGCAGTGGGAGGATCCATGGGACCCACTATGTCTATTCCCACTCTTTCAAAGGGGACCCCCACCACAGGTAGTGGTATTAGGGGGGCCTTTGTTGTGCCACCTGATTTGCCACTGGCTTGGCAGGTCACACAGGAGCGACAAAACTCCTGTGTATCTTCATTCATATGAGGCCAGTGAAAGTGAGGGACAAGCCTGTCCCAAGTCTTGTTCTGGCCTAAGTGTCCTGCTAAAGGAATATCATGGGCCAAGGTAAGAAGGAAGCCCCTAAATTGCAGAGGTATAACCAACCTCCTGGTAGCACCAGGCTTGGGGTCTCTAGCCTCTGAATAAAGGAGCCCTTCATCCCAATACACTTTATGGGTACCTTGAGCATTCCCAGCAGCCTCAGCAGCAGCCAGCTGTCTGAGGGGTTCAAGAGAGGGACAGGATAACTGAGCCTGCCTCAAGTCAGCCCTTGAAGGTCCCCCTGTCCCCAGAAACTCAACCTGATCAGGTTCAAGCTCTTCAGGGACAGTTCCTTCAGGGTCCTCTAGATCAGCTTCCTGGGAAGACTGATCATCACTCTGAGGCAGGGGGGAAGGCACAGCCTTGACCCTCCTGTTCTTCTTCTTGGTAGGTGCTTGGTCCATTGTTCCAGGATCCAAGACCTGAGGTTCAGTGAGGCACTTTTTGGCCTGTGACCTGGTCACAGCAAGGACATGTGATGATATACCTAACATCTCTGCATGAGTCCTGTACTCCACTTCTGACCATAGAGAACTCTCTAGGTCATTGCCCAACAAACATTCTACTGGGAGGTCTGCACTAACCACAACCCTTTTGAGGCCAGTTACCCCTCCCCATGAGAAGTTAACAACTGCCACACTATGTGAAGTAGTGGCATTGCTGGCATTGGTCACCAGGTAGTTCTCACCTGGTATGTACTGTCCAGGGTCCACAAAGCCTGGTGTCACCATAGTGACACTGGCACATGTGTCCCTGTAGGCTTGAGCCACTTTTTCGTTAATTAAAGGAGTCTGTCTGTACTTGCCCAGGTTACTGGGGCTCACAGTCAGGGACAAATCAATGTCCCCATCACAGATCAAGACTGCCTGTGTCAGGGTTCTGTCTAAGTCAGAATCTCCTTCAGTTCCCATAGTGATTCCCACTACACCCTTTGTCTGGGGACAAACACTGCTAACAGTAGTACTGGGAGCAGGTGCCTTAGGGGCAACAGTGTTGGGGGCTCCACCCTTTTTGCAATCACTAGTCCAGTGAGTTGTATTTTTGCAATGATTGCACCAGGGTTTCTTTTGACCTTCTTTCTTCTTTTTGGACTGTTGTTGGAACCCACCCTCCTTAGCAGTAGTTTGGGGCCCTGTTGAAGACTTCTGGTCTTTAGGTTTCTGATCTCCACCCTTTTGGTCTGTTTTCTTCTGATCACCCCCTTGGCCCTGGTTCTGGTTCTTTTGCTTAACCCTGGTTCTGACCCATTTGTCTGCCTTCTTTCCCAATTCTTGGGGAGAGGTCAGATCAGAGTCAACCAAGTGTTGATGCAGTTGCTGGTTTTGACAGTTATTTAAAATCTGTTCTCTCATCATCAAATTATACAATCCTGTAAAATCAGATACCTTACTTCCCAGCAACCAACCCTCCAAAGCCTTAGTGGCACATTCAACATATTCAGACCAGTCCTGAGTCTGTGTCTTTTGGGTGTCTCTGAACATTAACCTGTACTGTTCAGTGGTTAAGCCTAACCCATCTACCAGAACACTCTTCAGGACTCTGTAATTTCTGACATCCTCTTCTCTAACAGTGAGGAGTCTGTCTCTGCCTCTTCCTTCAAAGGAGAGCCAGAGGATTGCTGCCCACTGGTCTTCAGGAACCTGCTGTGTTTTGCAGGCTCTCTCAAGAGCAGTTATCCATTTGTGGATGTCATCCCCACTTTTGTAGGGGGGCACAACCTTAGACAGGTTCCTATTATCAAAGACCCTATCTTTGTCCTTAGGGACAATGCTGCCACCAGTGGGTATAGACCCACTCTCTCTAGGTTGCCTAGCCTTGTTCAGTTTTTCTTCCATCAGGGCTACTTCTAGCTCCTGCTTCCTGATCCTCAGCTGGGCTTCCTGCATTCTGGCCTCATGTTCCCTCCTCTGAGGGGTGGTCATCCTTTTCCTGGAGTGACCTTGAGAGCCTCTAGAGCCATGGGAAGCATTGGAGTCACCTGAGCGATTCCTTTGCCTCCCAAGCCCTGTGTTAAGTCCACTGGGGAGATCCAATGGGGTAAACCCACTGTCAATCCCCAATAGCCTTAGTTTAGCTGGGCCAAGTATAACACTTGGCACTGGGCTAGTTCTCCCTTCATCCTCACTACTTTCTGTATCCTCACCACTTTCCTCCCCTGTAGTATGATTCTCATCTAAGGGATGGCTATTGGAACTGGGTACCTCTGTAGCATCTTCAGAAGGGGGGCCTCCTATTCCTGACCCTAAGGGGGCTAACTGGGAAGCTTTCTTGAGTTCTCTCTGATTCTCATCATTTTGCAAGAGTTCTCTGAGCTCAGCAGAGGTAGGGTTCTTGGGCTGTTTAAGGCCTCTAAGAGTTGCCAAATGCCTGAGCTCATTCTGGTTAAGGGTAGCAAAGCTGGATGGTGCCCTCTGGGGGTCACTCTCAACAGAGATGGGTACAGTGGACCCCTCTGCCCCGGCCATTGCTCTTAAGTGTGGGTGGATGTGTTGCAATCTACCTACACTTGGGTTTACCTACTAAACCTATCTAGTAGTTGTAGTCAGGGTGTGCTACTCCCTTTGCTCTACAACAACTAAGTTCAGTAGAACTTATGTATATCTAATCTTGTTTTATATGTACCTACAGGTACCTATGTGATCTTTCAATTGGTAACCAAGAGATTACAATGGTAAAACACAGCAAGCTCATATCCCACCGCTGCTCACCAATGTGAGAAGTTGGCCTGGTATATGATGCTCACTAGTTAAAGTGATCACCTTTTACCATGCCAAGCAACCCTTATGGTGTGGTTGTAAGTCAACCTTTTCGGACTAGCTGCCCTAGTGGTAGCGTAGGCTAAGCAGTCTTTGAGGCTAAACTCGTGAAGCGTGTTAAGCCAGCTGTTTTACCAAATGCAACCCCCTTTTATACCAATGAAAGGACACCACACAGATATATATTCAAAATATATATGTATTTATTTCTCAAAGTAACCCCTAGTCTCTTTATGAGCACAGGAGCACAAATCGTCAAACAAGATTACAGTAGAATACACAGAAGTTGCACTTTATATGGATAGGCCCTGGTGGCCGCTCAAACCATATACTAAAATAGTGGTATAAGTACCACGAACAGAAAAGGGAAAAGGCCTAGGGCCTCTAGAATCGCTGGGCCTACAAGGAGCTAACGTCAGTTAGTGACCAGGAGGTCCACGGGTGGCGTGTGCAGAGCAAATAGTCACACGCGTGCTCCCATAGGTTTCAATGGGTGCGTAAAAAGTACAAAGTTACTGCAAAGAGGATCTTCCGGATGGACTAGGAACTCAAGATTTGGAACACAGGCACTAGAGATGTAATACTACACTTGGGCACAGGTGTGCCAGCTTTACCTCACCCACAGGAAGCGGGTGCATAGGCCTCGAAGTGCGTCGGGTTTCTTCTATCTGTTCCGTGGAGCTTGAAGGCAAAGATGCTGCAGGCGGTCGGTCCGGGAGAGATGCAGTGGATCCAAGAGTGGATCGGAGATGTTGAAGACCTGTAAGCAGAGGGGACAGTGTTCACAGTCACTAGCCAGTGACCAGCGTGGCACCAGGTGGGTACCAGGCAATGTCGGGTGCAAACAGGAAGTAAGGTGTAGCTTGTCTCTGCAGCCACGTGGTCCCTGGAGGTCGACGACGTCCAGGAGTCGGTTCACGAGCTGTCCCACGCAGGCTCTCGCTGTCGGCGGTGTCGTCGACTTGATCGAAGCAAACAAGCCTTGGCAAAAGCAATTGTTGTAGGAGATGAAATAAGCTGATGGTTCTGACCAGCAAGGTCAGAAGGACTGCTCCTTTGGAGGGGAGCAAGGGCCAGTCTGGAGCAACCAGACCAGTGGTGTATTTCGTAAAGTTCATCGCCAAGATGGCTACTAGCCAGCGGGCCAGCAACCGGTTAGGCGCGTCGAGTGGCAAAATGCAGAAGGGCCCCACGCAGATCGTGGAGATGCTGGAGGGCTCACCTTTGGTGCAGATGCTGCTCGAGGGTTGGGCTTCTCAGATCCCAAAGCACAACTTGGAGGGAGCCTCGGTTGTTGCACTTGTCAGCTTGTCGTGGTCGTTTCAAGATGGCTGGCTCCACGTGTCTCGGTGCCTCCACGGGTCTCCTCTTTTCAGGGACTGTGGATCGGGCGGTGAGAGGTCTGGAGGTCCAGGTCTTGTCAGTCTCTGGGCTCGGGCTCCGGCGGGAGGCGGCGGCAAAGCAGATGTTGATTCGCTGGATGGTGCTTGCGTTAGCAAGGTGGTCACTCCCTGACCACAGGGGAGATTGGCTTCAGTCCTCTGTGCAGCAGAGCGTCGAAGTTCCCGTCTTCTTCTTAGTTTCAAGTTGATTCCAGGATGTCTGAAGTCTTAGGACACAGCTCCTACCTTTAAGCGGATTCTAGGGGCCGGACTACCTGCTAGGTCCCTCCCTATGGGTGGGACCAGGAAGGGGGGTGGTTACACCCCCAATCCTTTGTCCAGCTCGCCCCTGGCCCGGGACTGGTGTGCCCCAGGACCGGTTTGAACTGGCATATGCACCGAGGCTCCTTGTGAGCCACAGGCATGTCTGGTTCCTTTCAAGCCCTACCTGACCAATACACAAAATCCTGTCTGGGGTGGTGCATGCACCTCCCCTGGCAGGAAACCCTTTGTCCACACCTCCCAAGCTGGAAGGACTCCCAGCAGCAGGAGGGCAGACTTGTGTCTGTGGTGGCAGCATCCATTTTGTGGAGCTGAGGCTATGTCTGATTTTACCCGGGTTTCAGGTACTGTACATGTCGTGTCCCTCTAGAAGGGTGGAATGCTAACCCCGTCGCCAGAATTGGCGAGGGGTTAGTATTCCAATTCGTATGACACCTTACTCGACATGTTTTGATAAAGCCAAACCAAAGATAGCATTTAACCGCGAGGTTCATAATGCACTTAAGAGTATATGGTATGACGATATCTGGAAACAGTAGAAGGAAGTTGTTCCGACCACTGCAGACAGGCTCAGCTCATGCCAGAGCACCATCTCACATGGAACCAAGCACTCTGCCTTCAGGATTGTTAAGGCCTGCCATAGGAGTGACTTATAGGTTACCAGGTGTCCCATTTAAGGTTAGGTATAGGTATACTACACCTAAGTAAGAGGTGATTACACCAACTTACCCCAGCTGAGTGATCAGCCAGTTGTGTCAAATTGTTAGGCCGAGCCTGGGGTGGCATAATACATGCTTCAGCCCCTGGCAGGCCTTGGGTACACCAATGCCCTGGGTACCTAGTGTACACTGGTACAGGGGCTGACAGGGTGATCCACTTCCAATTGGTTATGCACCTAGGGTGCATAGTTTTAATTTAGTAGAGAGAACAGCAGGCTGGGGGTCTGATTGGCAGGCCCACAGCCTCAATATGTCAAAGACCAGTGAAGCAAAAAGCAAAAATTTGGGGTGACCATAGGATAGCAGACCCTACTCTCCTACAACGCCGCACACTGCTGCACACTGCTGCATTACTCACTGCTGCATGCTGCACACAGCACACTGCTGCACACAGCACACTGCTGCACGCCGCACACTGCTGCACGCCGCTGCACGCCACACAGTGCTGCATGCCTCACAGTGCTACACGAAACACTGCTGCACACCACACACTGCTGCATGCCGCACACTGCTGCACGCCACACACTGCTGCACGCCACACACTGCTGCACGCCGCACACTGCTGCACGCCTCACACTGCTGCACGCCTCACACTGCTGCACGCCACACACTGCTGCACGCTGCACACTGCTGCATGCCGCACACTGCTGCACGCCGCACTCTGCTGCACTCCACACACTGCTTTTATGCGAGTTTATGCTACTGACATTGTAAATGACAATGCCTTTTATTTGTTTTAAGACCAAAACATAAATAAAAGGCATTGTAATTTTACAATACCAATAGCTCAAACTCTTATAAATGCGAGACCTATTGCATTGCAAATGCTTGTTCTCTTTCCCGCCTCAAGAGAGTAGAGAACTATGAGGTGAGTCTTTTTTCCACCTCACCAGGACCCTGACATTTCCAGGTATGTACGGTGCAGGACTTGAGAGGATTTACTGTGTATAATTGCAAAAGTCCTATACAGGCATATCTGACATCTTGCCAGGCCAGGCAACACCTCCTCGCAAGACAGGTTTTTGGGAGACCGATGTATAGACCATTACAGTATTCAATTCTATACATGATCATGGTCCAGATTAAATTCTTTACGTCGGCTTATCATAGGAAATGTTTAATAATCCAAATGATTCTGAGCTGGTGGGTGGCACATTTATAGTCCAAGGTGAGTTTTGTGTCTTGGATAATGCCAAGGTACTTAATAGAAGAAATAACATAGTGTGATGTAAATTCGTTTCAGTTGTCTATCCAGTCACTTGGCAATTCACAGATTTGGATGGCTAAGAGGGAACAAGGAACTTTGGGGCATAATTACAAGCCCCTATCGCCACCACAACGTCACTTTTTTGGACGTTGTGGTGGTGATAGGGGCTTCACCTTATTTACAAGGCAGAGTTAAGCCATGTGGCTTAACGCAGTTTAACGCTGCGTTGTTAATAAGACCCCCTTTCACGCTATACTTACCGTGAAAGGGGGAGGGCAATGGGTGTTACAGTGGGCATTCCACCGCTGCATCCATTGATTTTGACGCTGCCCCCTATTAACAAGGGTGTCGTAAATAGGAGGCAGCGCCAAAATTGAGACCATGGAAAACCTGGTCTTAACCTGGTGAAATGAGGAGAAATGTTTCATTTCTTCTCCTGTTTGCCATTTCCATGTGTGCTGCGTTGTGCAGCACACATGGAAACACCAAAACGCCATTGTTTGCTTATGTGCAGGAAGGTGTCCCTTTCTGCATATAAACAATCATTTAAAAAAAATGATGTTTTCCAACTTATCTGTGTGCTGCATTACGCAGCACACATAGAAGTTACAACTGCCATTTAAAGATTGTTTATGTGCAGGAAGAACACGTTCCTGCACATAAACAATCCTCCACTTAAATGCAGACACCCCAAGGGTGCCTGCGTTGGCTCTAGGCTGCTAAATTTAGCATCAGCACATGGGAAAACGCAGGGCTGCACAATACTGTTGTAAATATGGTGCAGCCCTGCATTTCATAAGTGCGGAGCGCAGCGTTGAGCCAAGAAGGCTAACGCCACGCTCCGCCACTTCCACGTAAATATGCCCCTTTGTTTTCTGATGGATTGGTGTTACCTTTGCCTTTGCCAGCAAAGCCCGCATTTCAAATATGCATGTGGTGAAGCTATTTAGAAAGTCAATTTTCTGGTAAATCCGGTTGTCATCAGTATATTCATGCAAGGAAATACCATGTTTTTGTTTTTGTTCACCAAAAGTATCAAGCTGAACAGGATGGGAGCAAAAATAAATCCTTTTGACACACTGAAAGGTGAGAGTTTACAGCTAGATGTACTAAGAACTGATTGTAAAACATGTTTGCGACCAGTGTGGTACATTGCGAACCGACCTATGTTCTTATAGGTCAGTTTGCAAAATACTGATTTGTAGTTGGTCGAAATTTGACCTACATCATGAATATGCAGACCACCATGGCTGTGATGGGACTGCGTTCAAAAAGAAAAAAACATTTTTGTGCTTGTTTAAGAAGACCCAGTGGTCCCGTGGACCAGTGCCTCCTCTTAAACAAACTTTTCTCTGCATTCAGAAAATGGAAGGGGTCTCATGAGGACCCCTTGTCATTTTCAAATGGATTACCATAGCATCTTTGTAGTCGTTAAAGTATTAATGTTTTACTGATTGGCTGTTTTTCTTTGTTTATACATTTAAGTTGCTTACCTCTTTGTCTAGTATCATGGAAGTGGAGAGGCTCATTGTGGATAAACTCTGCAGGGTGTAACCCAGCGTGAGGGCAGGCAGCAGTATGTTTTCTAGGAATCTGCCCCCAGAGGAGCTGGCAGACAGGAATGCAGAGAGGGAGTTTAGGCTCCAAATGGCCAAACAGAAAACAGAGGATAAGGAGGTTGAGAGAGCTTTGGCAGAAAAGAAAATGCTGGTGCATTAGAGGAGCCTGAAATAACTAGAGATCAAAGCTCAGAATCCAACAATGGTGGCAGCATACCTGCAGTGTCTGAAGGTGACAAGAAGGTTCGCATACCCAAAGTCCTGATACCCAACTATGTGGTGGGGGATGATATTGTCAAATGGCTTGCTGTATATGAGGTTGCCCTGAGGGTGCACAAGGTGCTAGAGGAGCATTTGTATCCCAACTCACTGCAGCCATATGTGTCAACACTACTCACACTAGCGGTAGACGACCAGACCTCATATACCCCCATGAAATCCATGCTTGTCACAAAATTTGGGCTGACCTCTGAGAAATATGGCCAGAGGTTTAAGGACAGACAGAAACATCCACATCAGTCTTGGGTATACTTCTTAGATTACTCTATTAAGGCACAGAATGGTTGGATGCAAGACAGCAAAGTTAATGATTATGATGCCTGTACAACCTCATTTTGAGGGAGCAAATGCTCAATATTTGTTTTCTAGAGCTGCGCCAGCACCTTGTGGTTAGCAAGCTGACTGACTCCAGGAAGCTTGCTAAGAAGGCAGACATCTGGGTCAGCACCCGGTGTCCAAGAAAGCATCTGGGAGAGGACTCCCTAAAGGGTGGTCTGGATTCCCACCAGAAGACAGGGGAGATAAAAACTAAAAGTTATTCTTACAAGGCCCCCAATCTGGCCACCAAAATAAAGGTTTTGCGAACAAAAATACTGGTAAGTTTCTTTGTAAGTGCTATGAATGCTACCAGTATGGGCCTGTCAAGGGAGGGAGAATCTAAGTGCTCCATGAGGGCTCCACCCCCCAGTGGTGGGGCGTCCTAGGGGTTAGCCTATTTAGCACTTGGGGCGGAAATGGTGGCAACCAGTGGAGGAGGAGACAGGTGAGGTAACCTTAGTGTCCCTGAGTGATTGAGAGATGGTAACTAAGGCCCACATGCATGCCAATACTTCCAAGTATAGGCAGTGGGTTGCCATCAGTGGGCAGAGTGTGGAGACTCTGAGGGACAGTGGAGCCATTATTACTACCATAAGGTGCCATCTGGTGTCCTAGCGCTGGTGATACCCAATACATTTCACCAGGGTTTGGTTGCTGACAACCATGAGAGCCACTACCTAGTGGCTCTGGTTCCCTTCGAGAGGGGTAGGGTCTCAGGTTCTCTTAAGATAGCTGTGACCCTCCCATGCCTGTGGATTGTTTGTTAAGAAATTACTTGGAGCACACTATCAGGAATTAAGCATAGTTCAAGTCTCATCTGGAAATTTTGGATTGCCTGAGTGGGGCTGCATAACCACTCGGTCCATGGCTGCCCAAGACGAGAGTCAAGAGCCTATAGGAAATGGCCAAGGCAGCTGAAAAGAAAGGAAAGGGTCAGGAGACAGGGGGAAGCCTGTCTTTGAAGTTATTGCAGTGTTTATGGATGGGGCACCGGAGGAGTCGGCCACCAGAGCCGACCCGGGAGTACATTGCCTCCCTAGGTGACCTGCCTGAGTTTGCTTGGTGGCAAGTTGAGAGCGGGCCCACCATAAAAGATGGGGATTTCACCCGAGTGGGTTTCACCAAGGAAGTGGTGTCAGACGGGATTTCAACTTCTGGTACAGATACATGAAGGCCATGTGGAAGGAATGTAGGGTAACTTATAGTTCTGTAAACCTTACCACCCCCAGTCAAACAGGCTTGTTGAGAGGTTCAACAAGACCCTTAAGGGCATGATTATGAGTCTATCGAAGCCCATGAGGTGGAATTGGGACATCCTTGTGCCCTGTCTACTTTTTGTCTTCAGGGATGTACCACAGAAAAGAATGGATTACAGCCCCTTTGAGCTCCTCTGTGGTCACCCTGTCAGGGGATCTCTCAGTTTGGTGACGTATGGGTCCCCCCTCAGGATGAGAATAGCTATATGCTAGCCCTCGCAACCAAAAGCATAGGTTCTGGGAGAAGGCTTCGGAGAGCTTAGAAGCTAGCCAGAAGGTAATGAAACAATGGTATTACCAGAAGGCCACACTGGTTGAGCTTCAGCCTGGCCAGAATGTGTGGGTAATTGAGCCAGTTGAATCCAGGGCCCTCCAAGACTATTGGAGAGGGCCCTTTGAGGTGATTGAGCGAAAATGGGGAGGACACCTACCTCTCTTCCGAAATTCTAAAGGGCACTAAAGACTTGGCTGTTCGACTTAGCCTCCGGGCCACACCAGCGCCTGAATACCCTCCTGAGTAACTAGCCACGCTATAGAAATCCACTGATTGATTGATTGGAAGATCGGGGGTACTCTCAGTATCATCCCCCTACATGAGGAATTACCCGTTTCTAGAAAGAGCCCCCCATTTCAATAATCCCCTTGCATGAAAGCGTATCTGGACACTAGGTTTGTGAATAACTGGGAGTAGAGGATGATAGTCCAATGACAGGCGATGTGACTATATATAGTCCAATCCCATCTCTTTACTAAGTTTATCCCATGCTCTAATCGAACATACTGCTTTTGAAACATTGTGTCTCTATCTAAGGACGGGCCACCGAGGAAGGAAGGAGGAAGAGGAGGCATACTAGCAACCTCAATTGGCAAGTGTGGCAGAAAGGGCAAAAGCATTACCCAATACAGAGCAAAGTGCGCCTGAGTGCATAGATAGTAGAACTCTTAGTCCGGCAATTCAAACCCACTTAGCTTTTATTGAATCATCAGATCACTAAAGTAGCCTCCACCTGCTTCGGCATTCTAAGTTGATTAAGAAAAATCCTCTGATTCGTACCCGTCTCTACCTAAAGAGTAGTAATGCAAGAATTGATCATCTCCAGGTTGTACTATGGTAACTTTCTTTATCTGGTGGCCCCTAACACCTCACTCAGGCTTCACATTTCCAGAGGTCCTTACCAGTGGTGCTGTTTCACCTCACAGCCAGTGCGCCGCTGAATGGTCTCGGCCTGCCACTCCAACCGCTACTGAGTGCACCACTGCATGCCAAACATTTCCAAAGGTGCTGCTGGTCTCCCTGTTCACTTGTTAGCTCGCCGACCTCAACTGTCATCCACTCTCCCCCGATGACAAAGCTCCAAACAGCTGCACGCAAAATGTAAAATAAAAAAATATTTACCCATTCCGCTGGGTCATCTCCTCCAGTCCTCCTCGTGCTTTAGTCTCTCTGCGCTGGTGGCCTCTGCTGAAATTTATGTTTCCAGTCCAATCCGGACGTTTCTCTCATTGATTGGCTGGAGCGGGCTGCCTTGACGCTCCTGGAGGCACCGGGGGTCTGTGCCTGCTCTCCACCCAGGATGGCCGTTGCAAGACATCCAGCTAAAATGGCATGCACACTCTAAACTGGTAGAGTGAGCACCACTCCCCTGCTGCCAGTCAACAGCAGTGGCCCTGCCCCCAAACAGTGCTGGCTGGGAAAAGGGAAAAATAAATTGGTGATAAAGTCCTTTTATTACCATTTATTTTTTTTCCTTACGGCGCAGGCATTAGGGGGGAAGCTACCCCGCTCTAATGGAAGGACCGCTGCTGCCTCCATCTATGAAATCTTGCCAATCCCTTAGGGTTTTCTGAAAGCTCCCAAAAACTTGGCTTTTCTGATCCACGCTTTTATGTTAAGACTGTGATGTGATTCCAAGCAGTTGGTCAGCGCTGGGATACCCTGATTGGGTAGTTATGCGATTTAAAAAACGACATTGATATAATAATAGTAATAATATAATAAATCCCTAAGTACTTACCTGCGATGTAATGACTGACAACCATTGGAAAATCCAAAATGTTTGGGCAAGATAACACCAGGCCAGTAGTGTTTGGACAGTGTGGTATCCTCAAGGAGATACCGTTCTGTCTGACCTTTAATCAGGTCCTATGTTAGAAACTCTGAAAAGTGCAATTTCTGATATGGTTCTGGTAGATGTATGGTGGGCACAATATATTGGTAGATTCAAGTATTCTATTAATGTCACTCTTTGTGGGACATTTTTTACATTATTTGTGTTGCAGTGCCTACATACTACTGCCACATTACAAATCCTGGGTAGCATCAGACCATTTTCCACTACAATTCATCTAACACTTTGGCAGGTAATGCCCCTTGCTTCATAATTGGAGGATTCACCTAGATACGCTGTATTACAAAGTGAGGCTGGACGTGGTTTCCCAGGAGCAATAATCAGTCTACATCTCTCAACAAAACAGCATACCTTCAGTGTGAAGGGAAACAAGCCTGAGGTTAATGTTACCCAAGGGAAAAAGAGAGCTAAGGAAGGAGAGAGACAGACGAGTTCCTGATGTCAGTATGGCTCAACATGTCACAGGATGTTTCACAATTCACTAGACCTTCAGGGTTCTATAAGGAAAACTACAAAACATGTTAGAAGCCAATCTGTAATTACCATTAACATCCCAAAGGCCAAAACACAGAATGGTGCTTACCATGATCAGGTAGAGGAAGTGTTGATCTACCAGAGATCAGCCAGAGAACTGAAAGAGGAGGACACATTGGTCAAGCAAGTCTTCAGTCTGTGTATGTTAGATAAGTGGACCAAGAAGAAGGAAGAAGCCAAATGGTGAGTAGCACTGGACTGTAGGGAAGAAGAGGAGAGGAGGCAGGAGGTAGAACCCTACCTCAGAGAAAACTGCTGAGGGGACTGAGATAAGGAAAACAAGCAGAAAGATAATTGATGGCAGTGGTTTGCACTAGCCAGCACCTCTGTATTTGTTTGCCTCAAAGTAATATAGTAACCTGGATATTCTCCAGCGTGCTCAATGTCTAGCACTGTGCCATCCACGGTGCTACTCTATATGCAGGATGCCCTCCATATATACACAATAATACATTAGTTGACAGAGCACAACCCAAACATAGTTACACAATTGATTCAAGTAAGTCAGAGTTTTGTTCAGTAACAATAGCACCACTCCAAAGATGATAAAAAAGATTTATTCGCAGATCTTCATCAATGTTGGCACGTAGAGACAGAAAGAACAGTCGACACGTGTTTCGTCTTGAAAAGACTTTTTCAAGGCTCAAAGAGCTATGTTGTGTTTGGTATGGTGAAGCAGGTTAAGCTTTTCTGGATGGTGTATTGAGCATGGATATAGTAGTCCAAGCCCCTATGTTTCACAATAGGTGAGAAGACTGGACATCAATTTCTAGATATTTGTTCAGCTCACAGTGTGGGCACTGCGTCCCAAGAAAATTGTCTTATTCTCGTGGTACAGATCGAATGAGGAGCAGCTTGCTCAGCGGTCTGGAGCCAGGGTGTTCACAAAATTAAGAAAAATCTGCCAAATATCCAACCCACATATTAATGGTTTCCATGTTACTCACGAACTTGGCAAATAAGCCGACAGAGAAGTCTTCTCTGTCGGCTTATCGCATCGGAGAAATCCCAAATAGGGAAGTCCTATTGAAGTTGATGCTGCAGATGAGACTTGGTGGCCATGGTGAAAGTTAGCTAAAACCAGCACATCCTTTTTAATGGTATGTTTACTGTTTTTCTAATCAGTAAACATACCATTAAAAAGGATGTGCTGGTTTTAGCTAACTTTCACCATGGCCACCAAGTCTCATCTGCAGCATCAACTTCACCAACTGGACAATATCATGACCTCAACTGCGCCATGACACTTCTCAGCACATATTAATGGTTTCCATGTTACTCACGAACTTGGCATATTTAAGAGGTTAAAGCCAGTATGCTCACAGCGTAAAGAGAATCCAGCCTCACTGAGTGATAAAATCATACCGCCATTATTAATGATTTCATAGTAATTGATGCAAGGGGCAGTCATTTAACCCATTGATGTCCCTTGACATTGACTTTGTATCGGGATCATCTGGTCCCTCATCATTTTTAGGAAATAATCAACAGTTCCATCTGGTGCTTAACCCCTTCGCTGCGGCGCGAGTTCCGCCGCAGCGTTGGGGAGGTGAGAGGTGAGCCACGCCATCATGAGTCACGGGCGAGCTGTGCTCATGACGGCGTGGTTCCGTCACGACTCCGCCCACTCTCTATTTCGCCCGCACAGGCGGGGAATTAGAGCCGCGTGGGAGGAGCGGCCGCCAACGGCTGCAGCATGACGGAACCACGCCGTCATGAGCACACGCCGCCCGTGGCTCATGACGGCGTGGTTCCGTTATGAGCGTACAAGGGGTTAAGTCGCTAGCGTATGTCAACAGGCAGCCAAAACAACAAAAACAGACAACAGCGTTGATGAAATGTCTCCTGGCTCCTTGATTGAGCATTACACATATGAGTCTCCCAGTCTCTGATGTGACATGAATCACTATACTTTTAACCCCACCACATTCCGCTCTCGCATGAGGTGGACTTATATATCCAGAACTAAATCAGTCGTTGTAACCAAACTTCTGAAAACAAAAGAGGGTATCATAAACGTACAAAAGTACACAAACTCCCTAGAAAAAAAATATATCAACCACAGTCATGAGGTTGGCTAAACATTGCTTAGTCAACCTCCAAGACTACCCTTCCTACTTATGACTTACCACCACTGTTGATTTTGAACTCCTAGCCTGAACATTATCCTCACTAAATGACTGGTGAAGCCATACACAAGAATAAGGGAAAAAACGATTACTTGATATCAGTACTTTAAGGTATTAATGTTACCCTCCAGCTGGACCCAAGCACCATTTCCAGCACACAAGCCGGCAGGAAACTAGGGGTAAGAGCCAGGACCTTGCGAAGGACTGCACATATGCTGATGGGCGTGCGTAATTTTTTTCTTCAAAAGTTATGTTTATTAAATTTTTACAGCTTACAATCTGAAATAGCACTATCACATGTTCCCGCGCAGGGGATCAAAAAGTCTAGCAAGACCATAACAGTTGGACAAAATGCATTGATCAAATAAACCAGCTCCTCTCCCCATTAAATAGGCCGAATGATGGATACAGTCTCTAAACGTACTGGAGCTTGAAAGAGTCTTTGCAGAAGTACGATGTAGGCAGGCAATTCTATAGAGAGCTCAACTTCCTCCTGTGACGGTAGTTTCCCCAAGGTGCTCAATTGAAGTACTGTACATTAAGTGCCAAAAACATGTACAAACGGATCCCAACGTGGGATAATGTAAGGAAAAAGGAAAAAAAAAAGACAAAAAAAGAAGGTAAAAGAAAAAAGGAACACACAACCCACCCCCCACCCTACCCGTGGTGGCGGCGAACTTATACAACCAAGAAAGTGTTCGACACTGGGACTCTAATAAACACTGAAAGAGATGGAGGGCTCTTATGGAGGAGGGACACACAGCCAATGGGAGGCCTCTGGAGAGGAAGGAGACAAGGGGTCCCCATTGAAATTCAAAGTTCTTATAGTTATCCCTGAAAATGTCAGCCATACGCTCTAAGCTAAGCAGTCTCCATAAACGGGAATGCCAGAGGGAGATAGCCGGGGCCTCTCTCCTCTTCCAAACAGCTGCCACATAATCATTTTATCAGCTCGAGTCTGGTGTTCTAAGGAGGAGTCACGAATCCCCAAAGGGACTCCCCCCATGGTAGTGGGGATGGGATAGCCCAACATATCTTTTATATGAGCCAGGATTTCTTCCCAGAAGGGGCGGATAACCGGGTAGTCCCACCATATGTGCTGGAAATCCCCAAGGAGTCCGCAACCCCTCCAACATCTACCCGAAGTGGTGGGAAAGATCTGCCGAAGCTTGGAGGGATGCAGATACCAATCCATCATGGTCTTCAAGTGTGCTTCCCTGAGTTCAGTGGAATGATTGAAGCGTACCATGTCGGACCATAGGTGGGTCCATTCCTCATCGGAAATAGGACGGTGAATCAGGTCTTCCCACATGGACATATACCTGGGGCGTGGGGATAGTGCCGTTTTAAGTAGGAAGCTATATATAAACAAGATCACCCCTTTCATGTTAGTAGTCTTGGTGAGGAAGGCCTCAAATTTAGTGAGAGGCCGAGTGGCAGCGTCCCGCACCTGAGGGGTAAGGGCCCAATGCATCAATTGCGTATAATGGTAGCTTTCTCTGTTCTCTAGGGCATAGTCCCACTTACAGTGATCGAAAGTGAGAGGGTCAAAATTATGGAACAAATGTGTTAGAGCTAAGCAGCCTCCCTTTCTCCAAGCATCAAAAGGTCCCTCATGCTGGGCCGGGGAGGAACTATGGATTAAAGTGGAGCGGGGTAAAGGGGGACGGGAATGAGGTCCACCTATCTTCACCGAGATCGAATCCTAGACCTTAAGAGTGGTGCGCGTGGGGGTGCTAATGTATGCGTTCTGGGGTCTGTCCCTTCGTGAGCGCCACACTAGATCCCATATGGTCCATCCCGTCACGCTACGATCCATGTGTAACCAATGTTTTTCGGACTCCCGTTGGGACCACTCAACCAGGACCCGCAGCTGCGCCGCTTTGTAATATAGGAGGATATCTGGGAGGCCTACTCCCCCATCAGTACGGGGGCGGCGCAGCAGAGAGTAAGAGAAGCGTGCTCGTCCTCCCTGCCATATAAAGCGCAGGATCATGGCCTTCACTTTCCGAAAGAAATCATTCTCCATTTCAATGGGTAAGGCCTGAAATAGGTAGAGAAGCTTGGGCAAGAGAGTCATTTTCACGGCGTGTATGCGGCCCAACCATGACAGGAAAAGGGGTTTCCATTTCGCAAGGTCCGTCTGGATGCGCTCAAGTATGGGGGGGGAAGTTGGCAGCATAGGGTCCTTCGACTCTTGGCGTCAACTGAACCCCCAGATACTGAATGGACAAGGTAGCCCAAGATAGCGGTGTACCTCCGAAGGTGAGAGAGTAAGATTAAGTATGTACGATTTGCCCAGATTTATTTTAAACCCTGACACTAATTCGAAACACTCGAGTTCCGACTGCAAGTACGAGAGAGACGACGCGGGCTCAGACAGAGACAAAAGAACATCGTCAGCAAACAGAGATATTTTATGGGATTCTCCTGTGAATGGTATTCCCTGGATGCCAGGATTATTCCTGATCGCTAGTGCTAAAGGTTCAATGCTGAGCGCAAAAAGTAGAGGTGAAAGGGGACTCCCCTGATGCGTGCCTCGTGAGTGAAGAAAGGGAGAGGATTGTATCCCAATAATCACCACTCTAGAGTGGGGGAGACAGTAATTAGCTCTTATCATATTGAGAAATTTGGGCGCAAAGCCGAATGACGTAAGTGTGCGAAAGAGGACAATCCAATCCACCCTATCGAAGGCCTTCTCGGCGTCCAAGCCCACTAAAACCGCAGGGATTTGGCATCTGTTGGCCTTTTCTATTAGGTGTATGATCCTACGGGTATTATCGTGCGTTTGACGGCCTTTGATGAACCCCGATTGATCCGGGTGAATGAGGATAGGCATGAGGTCATTTAGCCGTTTGGCAATAAAAGAAGAGTACAGTTTAGCATCCAGATTCAATAGGGCGATAGGTCCATAGGGGGTGCAACGCTGGGGGTCTTTCCCCGATTTGGGAATCACTGAAATCACCGCCTCAGACATGGAGCCTGAAGTTGTACCCTCTTCTGCCATTTTGTTGAAGAGACGTACAAGATAGGGGGAAATATCGGGGGCAAACGTTTTATAAAAAAGAGCTGTATAGCCGTCCGGCCCTGGCGCTTTGTGAGGTTTCAGGTTTGTAATGGCCATGGTGACTTCATCTATGGTTTTAGGAGCGGTGAGCAGATCATTCCATGCCTCAGACACCTGGGGCAGAGGTAATGACTGGAGGTATTCCTGTTGAGCGTCTGAATCTAAAGAATCCCCAGCATATAGGTTCCCATAGAAATTCCCAAAGATCTCAGCTTTGTTCTTGTCCCTACGTGTAATTTCCCCCGCAGGGCCCAAAATACCGTCTATGTATTCTTTCTCCCACTTATCTTTCAATTGTCTAGCAAGATGTTTACCAATTTTATTGCCCTGGGTGTATGATAAGTGTCGCAATTTGTGAAGTGTGAATTCTGCCCTGTTGTTATAAATGGCCCTGAGTTTACCTCGGAGGGCCGTGAGACTGTTTAACGTTTGTCGCGTGGGATTAGTTTTATGGGTATGTTCGAGAGCCATCAGTTCGGTCTCCAAGAGCTCTCTCTCGCGAGCGCGCTGTTTATTTAATGCCGCGTTAAGGGCGATACACTCCCCGCAAATAACCGCCTTCAGGGTATCCCAGGTGACAAACTCCGAGGAATCTTCTGGCCTGTTAGTATTAAAAAAGTCAGTAATGGTGTTTCTTAGCTTGGAGCAGGATTCTTTGTCACGTGTGAGCGACGGCGGGAAGTACCATCTGGGCCTGGTCGGGGCACTCCCCAGCCAATTAAGACACACAGAGAACAGGCTATGATCGGATACTGAGAGGGGGAAGATCTTGGCATCCTGTAACGCACCCTGCAAAGACTGACTGATAAAGATGTAATCTAACCAGGAATAAGTACAATGGACATGTGAGTAGAACGTGTAGTCTCGTGTGTGGGGGAAAAGAGTGCGCCATGTGTCTAGGAAGCCCATATCACGTATGCGTTGTTGAGTTTCCCCGGAAAAGGAGCCCATGTCTGACCGCTGAGAGGATGTACTGTCCAAGTCTTTTTGCCATATCAAATTAAAATCGCCAATGAGGACTAGCGGCCCTACTGCAACATCTGTCAATTTCCCCAAGAAAGCGTGCAGGAAAGTCGTCTCACCAGAACTGGGGAAATATATTGCCGCAAAAGTGCAAACTTTCCCTCTCAGGCGACCTTTGATCATGACCCAGCGCCCATCTCTGTCACTCTGAACTCCCATAGGTTTGGAATTGTGTAGAAGAGCGAAACATAATAGCCACCCCCGATGTTTCGTGTGGGCCGAGGACCGTTAAATTAGTGGAAAGTGTTTGTGTTTGAGACGAGGGTCTTCGGCTCTAGCTAAGTGCGTCTCTTGAAGGGCCACAATTTCAAGGTTGTGATCCGTAATATATTTCCATACTTTGTGGCGTTTTTGGGGAGAGTTGAGACCCTTAACATTCCAGGTTCCAATAAGGATCGGCATCACCTCACATGGAAAAAACTACCACGCTCCCCAAGCCCAGAGGGTCCCTTAGCTCCTCCACACCACTTCTGCCCCCCTGCGGTAGCGTAAGATCAAAGCCCGTCGGTTGAGCCTGTCCAAAATTGCAAAGGTCCCCCTGAAGCATTGTTAAAAAGCCGCCACCACTACCCACCCCAACCCCTTCAAACCCCCCTAGAAAAATAGAAACATGTAAAAACAAATAAACAATTCGCACAGGACTTGAGGTCCCTCTATGGGATAGGAATGACCCCCTTGAGACCATGGGGGACAACAGGTCTGAGGACCCCGTCCACGCCCGTCTCGGCGGGAAGTTGGACCAGAAGCATAAATGTGCGGCTCTTAGCGAAGAAACAGATACAGAAAGGCCAAATTGAATGTTAGCCCGTGCCCAGAGGAACACATGGAGAAAGCATTCACATTGATAAACAAACTATGACCACCAATGAAGATCACAGAAAGTATTCGAGAGCTAGAGAGACCTTGGCGGGTAAGCCTGCTGTGCTATAATCAAAAGGAAACAACATCAGTCTTATTTGAAAGGTCCACAACGTCCAGGATCCCTCCTTTCTGAGTGCGAGTCCCCGCAGCCTCAGAGACGGGGCCGCAGCACGGCCCACGAAGGAAACCTTCCCGACTCTCCCGGTAGGAGCCGGCCCCTGTAGTTTATCAGCGGAGGCCTCTGGAGACTTCAGCCCTCACTGCTGGTAGGCCGAAGTCCGCGACGTACAGACCCCTGAGTTTCCAGCAGACGTTCAGCGCCTCTCCCTGCGCGACCAGGCTGAAGATGATGACGCTTCTCGGGATGATTTTCCAGCTTTGCCGTGAGCGGTGGCATCTTCTCCAGAGGGAATGCCCAGCAGATCCAAGCCTTCCTGGAGGTTGGTGATATGGCGGCGTTTGTTCTGGAATTCGAAACTGAGCCCAAAAGGATAGGTCCATCTGTACCTGATCTTGTCGTCTCGGAGCTTAGCGGTAATGGGTCTGAGCAATTGTCTCCGAGCTAAAGTCGATGGCGCGGCATCCTGGTAGATGGAGCAGGAGTGACCTTGGAATGAGATGGACTCCTTAGTCCTAGCCGCCTGCAGAACCGCCTCTTTGGCCCTATAGGAGTGGAACTTTGCCAAGACATTGCGCGGCCGTTTCTTTTCTCCCTGTTGCAGAGACCCCACTCGATGGACTCTGTCCAGTTTTATTTTGAGAGACTGTGTAGACAAAAGCTCAGAGAAAAGACCCACCACAAAGGCCTCCAGATCTGGCCCTTCAGCTCCCTCCTCTAGGTCTCTGATACGTATATTCTCCCGCCGAGCCCTATTCTCGAGATCCTCCGCCTTTAGTTGTGACTGGAGTAATTGTTCCTTAAGTGAGCGCACGTCATCCCGGAGTTCGGTAGAGAGTTGTTCTTGCTCCTGATGGTGGGCTTCGAGATCAAGAACCCTTGTGCCGACGGAGTCTACGTCCAGCTGCAAGGAAGACAGACAATCTGACAGGTCGGAGCGCAGCTGGTCAATGGAGGATTTGATGTCTTGGCCAATGTCCTTGCGTAACTCAGATTTGAAGTCTTGAAACAGGTGACGTCTAGTGGGTCATCCTCCTCATCACTCCGACCTGCGCCGTGCAGCCTGTGGATGGGCCCTCTCAGTATTCCAGCCAGGTAGCCCCCGAGGACGCGGAGGCGTCACCGCCACAGCGGGGACGCGGGAGGATCAAGGTTGCATCCGGACCCTTCGTGTACCCTCGAGGGCCAGCTCCTGTGGACCAGCGCTGCCGTGTAAGTATGAGGGCGACAGCTAGACCGGTCAATAGGGAGCGCTGGTGGTCCCACAGCTTGGGGGAGGCACAAGAGTCCAGTGATTTCAAACGAGGGTGTGCAGCAAGCCCGACTCCCCAGGTCAAGGCTAAAGCACTCCCACAGGGCCCAGTGAGGAGGAGCCACCAGTTGCAGCGATCAGAGGGGCCCTCGTGTCAAAAGCCAGCAAGGAGATCCGGGCAACAGTCAGTGGGCACGAACAGCAGCCGCCATTAACTACAGCGCGGCCGCCATTTTAAGATCAGGCACTCGGGAGAGAGGCGAGGTGCAGCAGCTTAAGACAGTGGCAAGAGCTATCGGCGGCGCCCCCAGGACAACCAACAGTTGCCTCTCATGCCGCAATCCAAGTGGGGGGTCCGAGGTCTTCACCGGAGACAGGTCCCGCCGCCATTTTAATCCAGCGCATCTCCCACCGATCAGCCAGCAGAGAAAAATCCCGCTATTCCCGGGACTATCCGTGCCCGCCACCACTCTCTGCTAATGCCTCACATGTTCACCCCTCAGCGGCCACCGTTAACGGTGAGTGAAGGTCGCCGCAACCGCTACAAACCACACCGAGACAGCGCGTGGATCGGGAGCCGAGACTGGTTATGTCCGTTTGGCCATCTTGCCCAGCCACACCCCCTCGTAATTCTTTTTTAAACATGGTACAGTCAGAATACCCAGGGCTTTATTACATATAAGGCACACTTTCCCTGTTTGCGCCGTGGTGCACCTTCAAACAGGTTGCCGTGCGCATAGAGGGTAAGTGCGCCCTGTTAGGTTGAATGCCCTGCATCTCAGGGCTGCCGCAGATTTGTGCTGCCCTGTGTGCGGTGCATTCAAATGAAATACGGAGCGGCTGATTTAAAGCCACTCTTTGTTTCAATGTGCAGGTGGCACCCACCTGCACTTTAGAGAGGAGAGAGATCCCCTTGCAGGCGGGTACTGTGAGTGACTGCATCCTCCTGCAAGGGGATGTCTGGGGGCTACCTAGGACCCTCTTGACCTCCTCCAGTGCAACTCCTGACAGCTTTACCTCTGCACCCGTGTCCTTAATATGGTGTGGGGGCAGAGATAAAGAGATTCCCTTATCTGCATGGGGCAACAAATCGGGTGAAGATGCCCGTTGCGCCCCCGGCGCATTTCTTTAAAACTGCGTCTGGTGTTCTTTTGAGACTTTGTTTTATCATATGGTGATAGTGTGAAGAGTCCTGTGGATGACGTACTGAATTTAAAGTGGTTAGTAACTTTTCCTTCTCCATTTGTATTTTGCTTCCAGTTTGGTGCTATTTAGCAGTGCAAGTGGTTGTCCACCACGCCAATTTCAAAACGAGGGAGAGCAACTGTTTAAATGTTGTTCCCCATCAATTTCGCTCAAAGTAGTAGAGAAAAGTATATCATCTCTAAATAACCAACCACATGTAAAGTCTAGTCCCAAATTTTTTCTTCATTTGTGACTTAATATTACAGAAAACTGAGCAGATGGATCCCCCGAAAGCAGCAGTGAAAGCCCCACAGATAGGAAGAGTAACACAGCCACAGCCACAGCCCCAAGTAACAGCAGCAGGTTAGTCCGTCTTTGATTGTTTCTACATCCTTTGCGGAATGTGAAGTGGGCAAAACATTAAACTTGTTTATTTTGATGCGACTAGATGCTTGCATATATGTTGTACTGTCAGAACTTCAAAAACTTTGGGGCACATAAATAGTCTGCATCAGCACACAGAGAGGTGCTTGAGAAGAGTGACTGAGTGTCTGCATAACAAGTATAACTCAGTTGTATTTGTCTTATATAGAGCTACATTGCGTGAATCTCAAACCACTTTTGCCGAATGCTTGCTTTTTACTGTCATGCTGATTATAATATGGAATAATTACCATGTGTATGGGGACAGTTATTCATTAAGGCAAATTAAGTGTTCCACACTACTATACAGGCAAAATTACTGTTATTTTCTGCTGTTGATCAAAACCTATTATCTGAAAGAATCAGGGGTTCAGGTTGAGCTAATAAATGTTCTTTCAGGGGATCTCCATTGATAATCATAAGCACTGAATAGCCCCTCCCATGTGCGGGGATTCCGGAACTTCTTCCTAATATATATTCGTAAGTGTAGATGTTTGCCTTTTTTCAGTAAGGCCCAAATAATTTATTAAATGTTTTGCAGCGTATAAATGAGGCTATATTGGCCAATTTCATTAATTTGCATTTACAAATGGGTTCATGTATAATTAAAAACCAAGAAATGTTAGCTGGAATTGCGTTATTTGGCCTTACAAATCTCACTCACAAACCTTGTTTAAAGGAAAATCATGAAGGAAGAGGACAATGTAGACTTACAAGTAGCAACTCTGCAGATATGAAAAGAGAGTCTGTGCCTTTGAGGGCTCAAAGCCCACCAGTATCCCATCAAGCCCATTAGGTGGCAGTTGCTCAAGTTCTTTTTTTATACTCGTGGTGACAGGATCTTAGAGCTCTGAGCTCATGTAAAATGCAATCTTTATTTGACAAATGCCCTGCATGTGGCAGAAGAAGGCCAAATCAGATCCTCATGATGTATGTATCAGTTGCCTTCCTGGCAGCCACATCCCTGACATATGTCAACACTGCAGGACCTTTTCCAGGCGTACCCTGAGTAAAAGGGGGAAGATTTGCCTTCATGGAACAGAAGAGCGGTGCAGACAGCTGGAGGCCCAGTCTGAAGGTGGGGAGTCGCAACAGTGTCAGTTCTCTACCAGGGCTATTCCACCTTCCTCTGAGGACTCCAGGAGAGCGGGGTGCAAAAAGAGGGAACATCGTTCCAGGTCACAATGTCCAGAAAGAGAAGACATTCAACGTCAAAAAGTCTGTTGACCTCGAGACATAGAGGAAAATCAATGTCAAGAAGTCTGTCGACATCGAGGCATTGCAGACCTGTGGAAAGAGTCATAAAGTCAAGACCAAGAAGATTACCATCCACCTCTGACTCATAATATTCCAGGGCGTACTCGCCATCATCGCCCATCCTTCTTCTGGACTCTCCTCCACCTTTGCAAGCTCCTTTAGTGCCTATTGCATGTGTTTTGCCTCCCCTCTTCCTCAGACAGAGACACTTTGGAGGCTCCTTCTCCGGCAAGGCCTTTTGCTTACCCTCGAAGTTCAAGGTCTCCTCAGTCCAGATTTTGTCATAGATCGAGATCACAAGAGCCTTCAAGACATCTTCATCGTTCTTGGCACTCTTCATCAAGACGCTCTTCTCGGAGAAACTCATCGTGATCATCCTAGGTCCAGATCTAGGTCAAGACACAGATCATTTTATGCCACCTCTTCCTCCAGTATTGGAAAATACATAGTCACTGACTGATTCTTCCCTGCCAATGGTCTCTCTAGTTGATGACATCAACACCTTCAAGAGGTGCTTGTACGAGGGGTTACAAAACTGAACATTCCATTACCTGCTTCATCAAGAACAACATTGGTGATTTTTTAGACTCTTCACCAATGTGCGACATCAAAACCACTCCCTGGTTTTGGGTTTATTAGAACTAACCATGGAACCAGCTGAAGCCAAAGCAGCTCTGTCTAGGCTTCAGGAAAAATATAAGCCTCCGGAGTAGGACCCGTTATCCTGCGATTAGATCCTCCTCCTGATTCCGTTGTTATTTTGGCTGCAAAG
Source organism: Triturus cristatus (assembly GCF_964204655.1). NCBI lineage: Eukaryota > Metazoa > Chordata > Amphibia > Caudata > Salamandridae > Triturus > Triturus cristatus. Next base: position 317,947,543 of record NC_140592.1, read on the forward strand.
ACAGTACATTCTACTACTCTTTCATCCACAGTTCCACCAGACAAGGAGAGTAAGAAACTATATTCAGTGGGGCATAATGTATGTAGCACATCTGCTAAAACCATGAAAGCAGCAAGTGCAACTGCCCTGCTAGGCAGGTATGACACAGCCTTATGAGACTCCTTGCAGCAGTTTGTTGAAGACCTCCCAAGAGACTGAAGAGAGGACTTCGTCGAAGATGAAAATGAGGGCATGTTGGTCTTGAACCAGGTTATTAGTGCTTCTGTCAATCCATCTTTACTGGCAGCTCCTGGCTACTGTCAAGGTTTAGCCCTTAGACAACCTTCTTGGCACTGTCTTACAGCCGTCAAGCAAGAATCTCAACAGAGGATACTTAATCTTCCTTTCTCACCCAGCACTCTGTTAGGGAGTCATATGGGTAACGAAAGAATGAAGTCAAAGATGGAGACCTTAAAGACAGTTGGTCTAGAGAAATCCAAGGAGCAACAAAAACACCCTTACAAACCTTATGGAAGGTGATTTCTTTCTACAGAGAGTTCAAACCCTTCAATGGTTGCAAGGACACCACCAACAGCAGCAGCAAATAACTTTTCAGCAGCACCAAAGGTGACAACCTAAGGGAAGAACTAGCCACCAACCTGCCCCAGTAGGAAAGCCTTCTGTAGGCTCCAAACAATGAGTCTCTGGTTCCCCTTCTTCCGTTACCAGTCAGGTGGGGGTAAGTATTTCATGATATCTAACAGAATGGAAATCCATCACAAAAGATGCGTGGGTTCTGAATATTCTACTGAATGTGTATTGTCTCAGATTCACCAGTCCCCCACCAAAATCATCAAATGAACATCTGCAAATGCTGAAATCAGAAGTGAGCACCTTTCTGCAGTAGCATGAGGTGGCGCTCATTCCTCCCAACCAACGGGGAATGGGGATTTATTCCCATTATTTTTTGGTGAAAAAGAAAGGTCCCAAAAAAAACGAATTTAGACCCATACTAGATCTGAAAGTCGCTAACAAATGGATACGTAGAGAAAAGTTCAGAATGCTAGCATTACATCATATTTATCCTCAAATCCATCAAGGAGGCTGGTGCTGTTCCATATATCTTCAGGATGCGTATGTTCACAGTCCAATAGCCAAAAAGCATTGCAAATTCATGAGATTTGTAGTAGGTCACAATCACTATTAATACAAAGTTCTTCCTTTTAGCCTCAAATCAGCCCCCATAGCTTTTTTGAAGTGCATGGCAGTAGTCGCCGCACATCTCAGGAAAATCAGACTATTCATCTATCCATGCATATTATCAAGGCGTCAATGCAACAACAAGCACAGCTTCATAATCGAATAACTGTCTCTACTCTCAATCAATTAGGTCTTCATGCCAATCACCAGTAATCAACTTCTTTACCAGTCCAGTCTCTACATTATCTTGGAGAAACGATCGACACCTAAAAGGCAAAAGTGCATCCTTCAGAGGAGAGACTGTCTGAAATGTCAATTTCTCATGAAAGCCTCTCATTCAATGGTAAAAAAGTGTCATTTCTCCTTGACTCGGTGTCTTGCATATTTCTGATGCCAAATGCCCATCTCCACATGAGAACTCTACAAGAATGCCTGGAGGACCAATGGAGTCTATACTGAGGCAATTAGGAAGACAATATCACACTTTCACTCAAGTGTGGCAATCCCTCGAATGGTGGTGCAAGTTGAAAAATCTCCTTAAGGGATGCCTTTTGATCAGGGCGTTCCCTCTCAGACAATAGTGACAGATGTCTCTCTGTTTGGTTGGGGAGTGCACATCGATCACCTACAAAATCAGGGAACATGGTTCATGAGGGAAATGACTAAGCATATCAACCTCCTGGAACTACGAGCTGTTCATTTGGCATTGAAGTCTTTCCTACCATCCTTCAAGATTAAATCCCTTCTTGTTCAGACAGACAACAGAACAACAATATACTATCTGAACAAGCAAGGGGGAACAAGGACCAGCGCCTTGTCTCGGGAAGCCCAAACAATATGGAACTGGCTGCTAGCCAGAGACCCGATAATCACTACAACCCCTCTTCTGTAAGTACAAAATCTTCAAGCAGACACCCTAAGCACAATTCTTCAAGAAAATCACAAGTGGGTTCTACATGATGATGTTGTTCAAAACATCTTCTGCATGGGAGGTTTTCCTCACATAGATTTATTCACAACCACCGAAAACACAAAAAGGCCAAACTTCACCTCGAGGTATTACCAACCAGGGGCATTGGGAATGCCATATGGATTGACTGGTCCAGCAAATTTCTCTATGCTTTTCCTCCGATTCCCCTAATTTGATTAGTAATCATCAAGCTGTCGCCAATAGTGATTCACAGACCTTTTCCACATGTCGGAGCGTCCACACATGAAGCTGCTTTACAGTCCGGATCTTTTTATGAAGTTTAGCGGTAAGATGGTTTATCCTAATCTCTCTTCTTTGAGTTTGGCTCCTTGACTCCTGAGCTTGTACCATATGGACATTTAAATCTACCATAAGAATGCATGAACATTCTCAAGGAGGCTAAATGCCCATCAACGTATTCAACTTTTTCTGTTAAATGGAAGAGATTCTGTATTTGGTGTTCTGAATAGCCAAGAAGAAGCTATACTTCCATACTTGCTTTATCTGGCCAAACCCAGCTTACAATTCTCTTCTATAAAAATCCTACACAAACCTTTTTTTTCAAAGTCCCTGTTATTAAAGACTTGCTAAAGGGTTTAAAAAAGTTTTCCCTCCAATAAGCCATCACTCATCTCCTTGGGAATTGTACATAGTATTCTCACTTGTCATGCAATCTCCTTTTGAGCCCATCCATAAAGCCTCATTACAACACCTATCTTGGAAGGCTGCTTTCCTAGGGGGTATCACGTCAGCACATAGGGTTAGTGAGATTTAAGCTTTTTGTTCTCATGAACCATATACAGTGTCCCATAGCAGTAAGTTGATTAGGTGAACTCATCTGAAATTCTTAACCAAAGTTGTTTCGGTTTTTCGTATTAATCAGTCCATTTCTTTGCCTACTTTCTTTCAGCACTCTGCCACTCTAGTAGAAAGAACTCTCCACACTTAAGATGTTAGGCAAGTCTTAACATTTTATCTAGACAAAACAATAGACATACCAAGTCTAATCTTTTGTTTGTGAACTATGGCCCTGTTTGAACAGGTTTAGCCACGTCTAAACAATCTATATCCAAGTGGATAGTGTCCTGCATCTTGTTATGCTACCAGAAAGCACATAAAGTTCTGTTCGATAAACCAAAATCTCATTCCAGTAGAGGGAAAAGCAGCTAGAGCTGCTCTAATGAGGATTATTCCCATTGCTGAAATATGCAAAGCAGCTACGTGGAGATCAGTACAAACTTTTTACCAACCATTAATGTTTGGACGCAGATTCGAGAACAAATGCTCAAGTAGGACAGGCTTCCCTGAGGAATCTACTCACTTAGTTTTCTCTATAGGTCTGGGTCATCTTTTTTCTGTTCCACTGCAGCTTGTAGGGGTGGGCTAGAGATCCTCTGTGAGAGAAGGAATGGTTTCGTACCTATTAGCCTTTATTCTGTCTCAGGGAAATCTCCCTTCAGTGCTTATCATTTCAGTGGAGAGTGGGGGAGGAGCCAGCCCATCATGGCCGCTCTGAGCTGTTGCTCTATAGTGAACCCTCTTTCCAACTTCGTGAGCAGCGCTCTGCCACATGGTTTTTCTACCTAAAGCAACTATTCCGCCACCTGAATGCAAGCGGATCTCCTGGAGATAAATTCTACTCTTCTCCGATTGAGTATCGCGGCGATATCAGAGCAGACGACAAAATCGGCACCTCCGGACTCGCCTGTCCCGAGAAAGCAGAGCAATTAAAGCGCAACACCTTCACGCACTGAGACAACAGCGCCCTCCAGGAGTGACACGGCGAAGGCGCAGTGAGAAGCCTGCCGGTACGTAGGGGGCGCGCACAACACGGGGAGAAGATAACACCGATCCCATGAGGATCCCGCCCGCCATTGCAGGCACTCTCCACGAGACGAAAGACGGTGAGCGGGGACATTGTTGACATCGCTGGGAGCCCCGACAGTGAGCACGCGAGGCTGGGGGCTCCCGTCACTGTCCTCCTTAGCCTTTTAGGGCAACGGATTCAGTTCTATTCGAGAGCCTTTATTTAATGCACCTGACCCCAAAATGGCACCTTCAGAAGATCGCCGCCAGGGGTCAAAAAAGCAACACCCCAATGGAGGCCCCCTTTAGCACCTACAGCCTAGTGGCTGCAAAATTGATGGTAATAGTAGCAACAGCTCTGGCGATCAGCGATCGGCTTTATAACCAACCGAGAGAGACACCGGAGGCTCCCCCGCCTGATCCTAAAATGGCAGCTTTCTCTCCCCCTGGCAGCTATAACTCAGAAATACTCTCCTACTCAGGAGGCAAGCGGACACTGGCTCTGCCCTCAAGATGATCCTCTCCACAACAACTCCCCCCCCCTTGTTAAGCGAAAGATAAAGATGGGGAAGGGCTGAATGTAACACCAAGGTCAGAACCCCTTGCCTGACCCCAAGATGGCTGCCACAGTGGTCCCTTCCACGTTGTGCTACTACTATGGGACCAAAACGTGACATCAACCAGACCTCAAACCTTTCCCCCATCCGGCCTACCCATCAGGACATTGAATCTGTGAACTTACCCCCGACCGTGGAGACCTAGCTTTCTAGCTGATGCCCTGTGGAGCTACCTGATAGCTAAAGAGGCTGTGGACTTCCCCCTTCGGCCGTCACCTACCCAGCCGGACGTTGGGTAGACTTTCCTTCATCTCTCCATCGTATTCTCCCTCCTACCACTTTACCCCACCCCATTACCCCTCTACGCTCCGTTTATTTCGTCCTCTATGTTCTTTAAATGTTTTCCCGTCGGGACCTAGCTGTTTGGCCGATGCCCGGTGGAGCTACCTGATAGCTATAGAGGAGTTGGGTTTTGGACTTCCCCCTCGACCGTCACCTACCCAGCCAGACTTTGGGCAGACTTTCCTTCGTCTCTCTAGCGTATCTCCCTCCTACCCCTTTACCCTTGCCCCCTTTCCCTCTACACTTCACTTATCTCATCTTCTATGCTCTTGTAATGTTTTTCTAGCAACTGATGTAACTTGTAACTGATGTAATTTTGTGGAACCGCATGTAAAGCGCTCTGATACCTCCGGGTCTAGCCAAAGCTATATAAAACTCATCAAATAAATAAAATAAAGTGGAGTTTCGTCTGAGAGAGAACTAGGATTACAGGTAAAAAACAATTTCTTGTGTGAGTAGATAATTGTTGTAGGTAGAGGGCAGGGCCTTCACACAAGAGTCAGGAGCCATTCAGGTAGGAGTTAAGTTCTTGATTTCATTTTAGCCCTTGAGGTTACAGCCACAGCAGGTCAGTACTACTCCATTCTCCCTCCAACTGTAATGAACTCCCAGATTTCACCCAGCACACTGACACCAGCATTTCTTGTATCATCACTTTCTCACAGCATCCACTCTCCGCATCGTATAGCATGCCCACTCAGCTCATGCATACATAGGCACATCAGTACAACAACAGCAGAAAAGTTAGTTAGTAAAACATTAGTGCTGGACAGAGGAACCCAATTGATGAAACCTTTCAGATTTGTGCATCTATATTTCCGTCTGTCTATCAGCTTGTTGGTGCATTAATCATAATCTCGTAGAAGTATTCCATGTATAAATAAATGAGTCAGATCTATTAAGGATGTGTCTCGACACAAGATAGAGGCATCACAGAATGAAAAGTAAAAGGGAGTTCTATGTCCCTATAAGGGCTTGAGCACAGGGATGCTGTGGCAGCCTTGCATCAGATTTGATATACTATTTTTTTCACTTTGGTTGGAGCCCTATTACACGTCCCAGAATTCTCTCAAAAGGAAAATAGTCACTGTTGCTGACCTTTGCTAGAACACAACTTTGATACCCATATCAAACATAAATGTCAAAGAGAGTACGTGATTATTTGTTGAAATGTTCCTTAACTTAGGCATCAATGAGTTTCAGGTTCTTGTTACCTGGGAGCTGGCAGCCATATCAGTGCCTAAACTATTTCTAACTCTAAGGGTGGAGGTCAAACTAAAATAATTGAGTTATCTCCTCCTTCCTTGCAACTTCATACCCTCAGGCTAAGAAGGACAGTACCCTCAATTGCACCTACAAGAAGAAGGGGTCAGATCAGCAGAAGTAAAAAAGCATGTTACAGGTGCATTAAGCAATGTTTTCCTTCATAACATGGCGCCATTTCAGTCAACAAGCATTAGCAACGCTGATAGGTCTGGCATGGGTTTATGCATAGCATTGATGAGGGTCCAGCAACTTTGTTAAGTAATATTTTTTTTAAAAAGTGCCTAAGAGCAAAAACATTTTTGGGTCTCTTAAAGAACACATTGCCTTAGTAGTCCATGGCAGTTAAGGGAATTATGTAAATTCTAGGATTAACTGCAAATAAAGGTCAGGACCTTTATGTGCAGGTAACCCTAGAATAATTTACATAATATGTCTCATATAACAAATTAATAAACCCATCTCATTTTTTTATGTTTAATTCATTACTAAATCCTTTCACATTTTATAGATTTGAATGTATTTTATATCCTTTGCTTGGTACTCCAGAAGGACCATCTTTCCATTAAGTAACTGACTGTGACACGGTACAGAAAACATGTGTTTTGCGGATGTAGGACCATTTTGTTACGGGCTATAAATTAGTCATCACATTTATCAAATATGTTTTATCTGGTGTATTTATTTACTAGAGTGAAATTGGATCGTTCACGCATAAGGAATAGTGCAATTGCTGTAACATGAAGACCTGATACAGAAGTTTGACTAAGAGCTTCAAGCTGGATGTGATTAATAAAGTATGTCCTAAATCGTAGACTAAGAAAATCAACAAGACCATTTGGGGGGATTTACCACGAAGGTAATCCTTAATTCCACAACATTCAATTGGTGGGTCTCAATCCCAAGAGAAGTTACACCGAACAATACACCAAATTGCCACCTCTTCGGTGCCCCAGATCTACAACTATATTATTTGTGTGCCCAGGCACACTATGCACACACCTGCATAACTACCTCCCACACGTTGCTATTGAAAATTACATTACGCACGCCCACTTGCAGCCCTCATACCGCAGGTGAACACTGGGTCAACTCGTGCGGAGATAAACCCGGTCCAAAGCACTATAGCAGCCTGGCGAGCATTGGGGAGATGAGCCCACTCTATGCCCTGGCCCTCCCACTAGCACAACACCCAGATATATCCGTAACACAAGAACAGAGGGCACGGACAATATTGGCTGAGATCGGTGTGCGCACCATGGGCGACCTGTTCTATGAAGAACAACTCGTTAATTCTGCAGGCTCCAAACAATGAGTCTCTGGTTCCCCTTCTTCCGTTACCAGTCAGGTGGGGGTAAGTATTTCATGATATCTAACAGAATGGAAATCCATCACAAAAGATGCGTGGGTTCTGAATATTCTACTGAATGTGTATTGTCTCAGATTCACCAGTCCCCCACCAAAATCATCAAATGAACATCTGCAAATGCTGAAATCAGAAGTGAGCACCTTTCTGCAGTAGCATGAGGTGGCGCTCATTCCTCCCAACCAACGGGGAATGGGGATTTATTCCCATTATTTTTTGGTGAAAAAGAAAGGTCCCAAAAAAAACGAATTTAGACCCATACTAGATCTGAAAGTCGCTAACAAATAGATACGTAGAGAAAAGTTCAGAATGCTAGCATTACATCATATTTATCCTCAAATCCATCAAGGAGGCTGGTGCTGTTCCATATATCTTCAGGATGCGTATGTTCACAGTCCAATAGCCAAAAAGCATTGCAAATTCATGAGATTTGTAGTAGGTCACAATCACTATTAATACAAAGTTCTTCCTTTTAGCCTCAAATCAGCCCCCATAGCTTTTTTGAAGTGCATGGCAGTGGTCGCCGCACATCTCAGGAAAATCAGACTATTCATCTATCCATGCATATTATCAAGGCGTCAATGCAACAACAAGCACAGCTTCATAATCGAATAACTGTCTCTACTCTCAATCCATTAGGTCTTCATGCCAATCACCAGTAATCAACTTCTTCACCAGTCCAGTCTCTACATTATCTTGGAGAAACTATCGACACCTAAAAGGCAAAAGTGCATCCTTCGGAGGAGAGACTGTTATCCATACGTCTGAAATGTCAATTTCTCATGAAAGCCTATCATTCAACGGTGTAAAAAGTGTCATTTTCCTTGGCTCGGTGTCTTGCATATTTCTGATGCCAAATGCCCATCTCCACATGAGAACTCTACAAGTTTTGGTTTCCGACTCAGTAAAGATTCACTGGATTTCTCGACAACCCGTTTTGAAACGGTTTCTATTGCCGCTATAGATTCCCTGCTTGCTCTCAGCACCTTTAACATGGGAGAAGTGGTTTCACAGTTCTTACTTTAACAGACTGGCATGTGAATTGTCGGATCCATCTCCATGGCACACACTGTACTTCTTTCTCAATGAGTGCAAATCCTAGTGTAACACTGTTGATACTCGGTTAAATACATTGTATTTTGTTTTGTTGTAGTGACTGTAACGCTGGACAGTTTGGAAATTTCTTGAATTGATATCCCCTGAAGAAGGGTTATAACAACCAGAAATGCATTGGGACTGTTCTTTCGCAAGAAAAATTTAAACTCATTTTGTCTTTTCACAAGTTGTGTATTTAAGTGAAAACACCAAGGAATGATTGTTTTGTAAAAATCTTTTCTCTTGGCCATCTACATTAGTAGTACCGATTGTTCATTTAGATATTGCTGTATGTAATAGGAAAGATAACCTGTTACCACATTGAATGTTGAACTTACCTTGATGAACATTAAATCACTTTCCTTTGTAAACTCCTTGAGTTTGTTCAGCAGTGCGTCATGTAGGTCTGGATCACTCCACTCCTCTTTTGTTGATTTCGTAGAGATAGGGTTGGGGGCTAAAACCCTAACACATGACAGCACGCTACACCACGATTAACTTTGTTTAACTTCTCCAAATGAGCGATTCATAATTGTATAAACTGGTGTGCAAGTTCATCTCATTTTTGTATAACTTCACAAGAATGCCTGGAGGACCAATGGAGTCTATACTGAGGCAATTAGGAAGACAATATCACACTTTCACTCAAGTGTGGCAATCCCTCGAATGGTGGTGCAAGTTGAAAAATCTCCTTAAGGGATGCATTTTGATCAGGGCGTTCCCTCTCCGACAATAGTGACAGATGTCTCTCTGTTTGGTTGGAGAGCGCACATTGATCACCTACAAAATCAGGGAACATGGTTCATGAGGGAAATGACTAAGCATATCAACCTCCTGGAACAACAAGCTGTTCATTTGGCATTGAAGTCTTTCCTACCATCCTTCAAGATTAAATCCCTTCTTGTTCAGACAGACAACGGAACAACAATATACAATCTGAACAAGCAAGGGGGAACAAGGACCAGCGCCTTGTCTCGGGAAGCCCAAACAATATGGAACTGGTTGCTAGCCAGAGACCCGATAATCACTACAACCCCTCTTCTGTAAGTACAAAATCTTCAAGCAGACACCCTAAGCACAATTCTTCAAGAAAATCACAAGTGGGTTCTACATGATGATGTTGTTCAAAACATCTTCTGCATGGGAGGTTTTCCTCACATAGATTTATTCACAACCACCGAAAACACAAAAAGGCCAAACTTCACCTCGAGGTATTACCAACCAGGGGCATTAGGAATGCCATATGGATCGACTGGTCCAGCAAATTTCTCTATGCTTTTCCTCCGATTCCCCTAATTTGATTAGTAATCATCAAGCTGTCCCCAATAGTGATTCACATACCTTTTCCACATGTCGGAGCGTCCACACATGAAGCTGCTTTACAGTCCGGATCTTTTTATGAAGTTTAGCGGTAAGATGGTTTATCCTAATCTCTCCTCTTTGAGTTTGGCTCCTTGACTCCTGAGCTTGTACCATATGGACATTTAAATCTACCATAAGAATGCATGAACATTCTCAAGGAGGCTAAATGCCCATCAACGCATTCAACTTTTTCTGTTAAATGGAAGAGATTCAGTATTTGGTGTTCTGAATAGCCAAGAAGATGCTATACTTCCATACTTGCTTTATCTGGCCAAACCCAGCTTACAATTCTCTTCTATAAAAATCCTTCGCAAACCTTTTTTTTCAAAGTCCCTGTTATTAAAGACTTTCTAAAGGGTTTAAAAAAGTTTTCCCTCCAATAAGCCATCACTCATCTCCTTGCGAATTGTACATAGTATTCTTACTTGTCATGCAATCTCCTTTTGAGCCCATCCATAAAGCCTCATTACAACACCTATCTTGGAAGGCTGCTTTCCTAGGGGGTATCACGTCAGCACATAGGGTTAGTGAGATTTAAGCTTTTTGTTCTCATGAACCATATACAGTGTCCCATAGCAGTAAGTTGGTTAGGTGAACTCATCTGAAATTCTTAACCAAAGTTGTTTCGGTTTTTCGTATTAATCAGTCCATTTCTTTGCCTACTTTCTTTCAGCACTCTGCCACTCTAGCAGAAAGAACTCTCCACACTTAAGATGTTAGGCAAGTCTTAAAATGTTATCTAGACAAAACAATAGACATACCAAGTCTAATCTTTTGTTTGTGAACTATGGCCCTGTTTGAACAGGTTTAGCCATGTCTAAACAATCTATATCCAAGTGGATAGTGTCCTGCATCTTGTTATGCTACCAGAAAACACATAAAGTTCTGTTCGATAAACCAAAAACTCATTCCAGTAGAGGGAAAAGCAGCTAGAGCTGCTCTAATGAGGATTATTCCCATTGCTGAAATATGCAAAGCAGCTACGTGGAGATCAGTACAAACTTTTTACCAACCATTAATGTTTGGACTCAGATTCGAGAACAAATGCTGAAGTAGGACAGGCTTCCCTGAGGAATCTACTCACTTAGTTTTCTCTATGGGTCTGGGTCATCTTCGTCCTGTTCCACTGCAGCTTGTAGGGGTGGGCTAGAGATCCTCTGTGAGAGAAGGAATGGTTTCGTACCTATTAGCCTTTATTCTGTCTCAGAGAAATCTCCCTTCAGTGCTTATCATTTCAGTGGAGAGTGGGGGAGGAGCCAGCCCATCATGGCCGCTCTGAGCTCTTGCTCTATAGTGAACCCTCTTTCCAACTTCGTGAGCAGCGCTCTGCCACATGGTTTTTCTACCTAAAGCAACTATTCCGCCACCTGAATGCAAGCGGATATCCTGGAGATAAATTCTACTCTTCTCCGATTGAGCATCGCGGTGATATCAGAGCAGACGACAAAATCTGCACCTCCGGAGTCGCCTGTTCCGAGAAAGCAGAGCAATTAAAGTGCAACACCTTCACGCACAGAGACAACAGCGCCCTCCAGGAGTGACACGGCGAAGGCGCAGTGAGAAGCCTGCCAGTATGTAGGGGGCGCGCACAACACGGGGAGAAGATAACACCGATCCCATGAGGATCCCGCCCGCCATTGCAGACACTCTCCACGAGACGAAAGACGGTGAGCGGGGACATTGTTGACATCGCTGGGAGCCCCTGAAAGTGAGCACGCGAGGCTGGGGGCTTCCGTCACTCTCCTCCTTAGCCTTTTAGGGCAACTGATTCAGTTCTATTCGAGTGCCTTTATTTAATGCGCCTGACCCCAAAATGGCACCTTCAGAAGATCGTCGCAAGGGGTCAAAAAAGCAACTCCCCAATGGAGGCCCCCTTTAACACCTACAGCATAGTGGCTGCAAAATAGATGGTAATAGTAGCAACAGCTCCGGCGATCAGCGATCGGCTTTATGACCAACCGAGAGAGACAACGGAGGTGCCCCGCCTGATCCTAAAATGGCAGCTTTCTCTCCCCCTGGCAGCTATAACTCAGAAATACTCTCCTCCACAGGAGGCAAGCGGACACTGGCTCTGCCCTCAATCTGATCCTCTGCACAACAAACTTCACCCCCCATGTTAAGCGAAAGATAAAGATGGGGAAGGGCTGAATGTAACACCAAGGTCAGAACCCCTTGCCTGACCCCAAGATGGCTGCCACAGTGGTCCCTTCCACGTTGTGCTACTACTATGGGACCAAAAACGTGACATCGACCAGACCTCGAACCTTTCCATCCGGCCTACCCATCAGGACATTGAATCTGTGAACTTACCCCCAACCGTGGAGACCTAGCTTTCTGGCTGATGCCCTGTGGAGCTACCTGATAGCTAAAGAGGCGATGGGCTGTGGACTTCCCCCTTCGGCCGTCACCTACCCAGCCGGACGTTGGGCAGACTTTCCTTCATCTCTCCATAGTATTCTCCCTCCTACCCCTTTACCCCACCCCATTACCCCTCTACGCTCCGTTTATTTCGTCCTCTATGTTCTTTAAATGTTTTCCCGTCGGGACCTAGCTATTTGGCCGATGCCCGGTGGAGCTACCTGATAGCTATAGAGGAGTTGGGTTTTGGACTTCCCCCTCGACCGTCACCTACCCAGCCAGACTTTGGGCAGACTTTCCTTCGTCTCTCTAGCGTATCTCCCTCCTACCCCTTTACCCTTGCCCCCTTTCCCTCTACACTTCACTTATCTCATCTTCTATGCTCTTGTAATGTTTTTCTAGCAACTGATGTAACCTGTAACTGATGTAATTTTGTGGAACCGCATGTAAAGCGTTCTGATACCTCCGGGTCTAGCCAGAGCTATATAAAACTCATCAAATAAATAAAATAAAGTGGAGTTTCGTCTGAGAGAGAACTAGGATAACAGGTAAAAAACAATTTCTTGTGTGAGTAGACAATTGTTGTAGGTAGAGGGCAGGGCCTTCACACAAGAGTCAGGAGCCATTCAGGTAGGAGTTAAGTTCTTGATTTCATTTTAGGTCTTGAGGTTACAGCCACAGCAGGCCATTACTACTCCATTCTCCCTCCAACTGTAATGAACTCCGAGATTTTACCCAGCACACTGACACCAGCATTTCTTGTATCATCACTTTCTCACAGCATCCACTCTCCGCATCGTATAGCATGCCCACTCAGTTCATGCATACATAGGCACATCAGTACAACAACAGCAGAAAAGTTAGTTAGTAAAACATTAGTGCTGGACAGAGGAACCCAATTGATGAAACCTTTCAGATTTGTGCATCTATATTTCCGTCTGTCTATCAGCTTGTTGGTGCATTAATCATAATCTCGTAGAAGTATTCCATGTATAAATAAATGAGTCAGATCTATTAAGGATGTGTCTCGACACAAGATAGAGGCATCACAGAATAAAAAGTAAAAGGGAGTTCTATGTCCCTATAAGGGCTTGAGCACAGGGATGCTGTGGCAGCCTTGCATCAGATTTGATATACTATTTTTTTCACTATGGTTGGAGCCCTATTACACGTCCCAGAATTCTCTCGAAAGAAAAATAGCCACTGTTGCTGACCTTTGCTAGAACACAACTTTGATACCCATATCAAACATAAATGTCAAAGAGAGTACGTGATTATTTGTTGAAATGTTCCTTAACTTAGACATCAATGAGTTTCAGGTTCTTGTTACCAGGGAGCTGGCAGCCATATCAGTGCCTAAACTATTTCTAACTCTAAGGGTGGAGGTCAAACTAAAATAATTGAGTTATCTCCTCCTTCCTTGCAACTTCATATCCTCAGGCAAAGACGGACAGTACCCTCAATTGCACCTACAAGAAGAAGGGGTCAGATCAGCAGCAGTAAAAAAGCATGTTACAGGTGCATTAAGGAATGTTTTCCTTCATAACATGGCGCCATTTCAGTCAACAAGCATTAGCAACGCTGATAGGTCTGGCATGGGTTTATGCATAGCTTTGATGAGGGTCCAGCAACTTTGTTGAGTAATCTTTAAAAAAAAAAGTGCCTAAAAGCAAAAACATGTTTGGGCCTCTTAAAGAACACATTGCCATAGTAGTCCATGGCAGTTAAGGGAATTATGTAAATTCTAGGATTAACTGCACATAAAGGTCAGGACCTTTATGTGCAGGCATAATTTACATAATATAAGTCTCATATAACAAATTAATAAACCCATCTCATTTTTCTATGTTTAATTCATTACTAAATCCTTTCACATTTCATAGATTTGAATGTACATTATATCCTTTGCTTGGTACTCCAGAAGGACCATCTGTCCATGAAGTAACTGAATGTGACACAGTACAGAAAATGTGTTTTGCGGATGTAGGACCATTTTGTTAAGGGCTATAAATTAGTCACACATTTATCAAATATCTTTTATCTGGTGTATTTATTTACTAGAGTGAAATTGGATCGTTGATGCATAAGGAAAAGTGCAATTGCTGTAACATGAAGACCTGATACAGAAGTTTGAATAAGAGCTTCAAGCTGGATGTGATTAATAAAGTATGTCCTAAATCGTAGACTAAGAAAATCAACAGGACCATTTGGGGGGATTTACCACGAAGGTAATCCTCAATTCCACAACATTCAATTGGTGGGTCTCAATCCCAAGAGAAGTTACACCGAACAATACACCAAATTGCCACCTCTTCGGTGCCCCAGATCTACAACTATATTATTTGTGTGCCCAGGCACACTATGCCCACACCTGCATAACTACCTCCCACACATTGCTATTGAAAATTACATTACGCACCCCCACTTGCAGCCCTCATACCGCAGGTGAACACTGGGTCAACTTGTGCGGAGATAAACCCGGTCCAAAGCACTATAGCAGCCTGGCGAGCATTGGGGAGATGAGCCCACTCTATGCCCTGGCCCTCCCACTAGCACAACACCCAGATATATCCGTAACACAAAAACAGAGGGCACGGACAATATTGGCTGAGATCGGTGTGCGCACCATGGGCGACCTGTTCCATGAAGAACAACTCGTTAATTCCCCAGTTATTGCCCCGGACACCATTAATGCTCCGCTGACTATTTTCACCTGCTTACGGATGCGACTGGCAATTGAAAACCTATACCCAACATTTCTTCGGGAACCTCCAACACTTTATACTCTGCAGACATTGCTGCAAGCACCCACACGTGCCCGCCTCGTCACCAAACCTTATGCTGCAGCACAGCAAGAGCAATATAGGCAAACCGAAAACGCGATGGATAAGTGGAATACCATATTAGATACACCACTATTAGTAGAAGACTGGGTTTCATGTTGCACGCTAACTAAGATGCTCACGCCTAACTGTAACTTGCGCAATCTCCATTTTAAATTTCTGCAGCAAACATACTACACTCTACTGCAATTGCATAGATATGGCCTTCGTGAGAATGATAAATGCACGCTCTGCGCAACTGCCTGAGCAGACTTTTTGTATGTGGCATGGGCATGTCCTACAATAAGAAAATATTGGAATGAGGTGACGAAGGTACTGAGGGATAAGCTTTCAGAATCACTAGCTAACACTCCGCAACTCTGCCTACTGGGATCGTTAAAGGTTAAGTCATTGTCAAGCCGCAGGCTGATATCCATCGCACTTCTACTGGCCAAACGTGTTGCGATTAAATGGGTAGCTGGAAAGCTCCCAATGTTAAGGACTGGATAACAGACTTGGTATACTGCAAAGAGCAGTTAACGACATATGCGGAGGAACTTCCAGTGGTCTCATGAAAAAAAGGACATTTGGGGGCCACTGAGGCAATATTTACAAGCACAATCCATGGTCTAGGAAGTGTGGGTGGGTTGGGGCCGATTGTATGTTGCCTGCTTTTATATGTATAGAGCATGTGAGCAGGTCCAGTACAGGATGCTACTGTCTTAAGTTCTCAAGATGTATTATAATGTACAGTGAATCTAATAATGGGGCAAAGTTATACATATCTGAAATATGTTAATAATTTGTAAAACTACAAATAATCAATAAAAAAGAATTGCCACCTCAAAATCCAGTAATGCACTGCAGTTTACAAAATTATGGACAACAGAGGCATGATTTGCCCACACCTGGGCCGTTTAAAATACTTCTTCTTACGACCTTTAGTCAGCAAGACACCCACTTACCTTAGAGACACCATGGAGGTACTCAGCTTGATACAACTTTTTGACTCCCCTGAGACGATTGACTTGCTCGTGACATTGGACGTTGAGGCACTTTATACGAACATCCCTCAGGACGCCACTCTAGCAGTCCTTGAACGTGCCCTACAGAATGTGGACCCATGGCCATACATCACTCCGATACCGTTCATCTGCAACTGTGCTCACCTTGCACTTAAAGAAAATTTCTTCGCATTCAACAATAAACTTTACCACCAAATCCAAGGTACATGCATGGGCAGCACCTTCGCGCCGAGCCTGGCATGTCTCTATATGGCCGACTTGGAGGAAGCAAAAATCAGGACACCTTCCAACCCATTCCATGAAAACATCCTCCTCTGGCGCCGATACATCGACGACATCCTCATCTTCTGGAGAGGCAGTGTAGAGGAGTGTACCGCCTTTTTCACTTGGATGAACACGATTGACCCCTTCCTCAGATTCACAGGAACTCACTCCCCTGAATCCATACCATTTCTGGACCTCCTCATCACACTAAAAGAGGGTGGGCTTTACACTACCAACTACAAAAAACCCACGGACAGAAATAGCCTTCTACTTTATCAAAGTCACCACCCCAAATCACTGAGGGATAACCTCCCTGTGGGTCAGTTCCTACGCCTAAGAAGAAATTGTAACACCCTCACCGAGTTCGAGACACAAGCAACCATACTGAGTAAAAACCTTACTGCTGGGAACTACCCAACTAAGATCATAAAAACAGCTCACAAGAGGGCAAGAAACAACCATCGCGAGTCCCTGTTGGAAACAAGAACAAGACCAGAGAACACCGCACTCACCTGCGTGACTTCGTTCACCCCCCGCTCCAACACTATCCAAAAAATAGTAAAAAGACACTGGCGAATACTCAGTACTGGGACATTTGATCCGGGACCTCCCCCCCTGTTTGCCTTCAAACGCACTCAAAACCTGAGGGACATCCTTGTACACACACGCCCCAGAACCGTTCCCAAACCGTCTCCAACACTCTGGCACTTACCTCCCATCTCTGGCCATTTTCCCTGTGGGTCGTGTTCCTGCTGTTCTCAAACTAGATCTACTAAAGAGGTTGATCTAGGTATGTCTAGACCATGGCAATTAAAACGACATACTAACTGCAACTCCAAGAACTGCATCTATCTACTGACATGCCCCTGTGGACTCCATTATATCGGGATGACATCAAGACCTGTCAAAACCCGTATTGGGGAACACAAGAGCACAATAAGATGCAAACGTACCCAGACAAGGCTGCAGAACCATTTTCTAGAACTTAACCACCCCCCTGAGAGCTTACGTTGGGTTGTCATAGATCACAACCCTACCTGGTCAGCCGGAACCCTCTTCAAAACCGAACAACGATGGGTCTTTAGACTTAAGTCTAATGTATCTGGCCTTAATGACGAAATTCCGTGGAGCACACTCCACGCTTGATGCTGTAACCTATTCGGTAACATTGCACCTTCCACCTGCTGAGCCACCATAACAGAGCATACACAGATAGTCCTAACATAACGACTGTGGATCACCAAACCAAACGCATTCCACAGCCACCTCATATGGCTATATGTGATATCTACACTCACATTTCCCCTAACCCCACCATTGAGGACACTAGCCCCTACCATACAGCTATATAAAAAGGTTGGGATGATTTACCGTTCCAAGATGGCCGCCACCTCTTTGTGAGACGTAGCTGAGTCCCAACATTAGAACTCTGAATCAACTATCCATACCCATTCCACAGCCACAGCTTATGGCTACATGGGATACCTTCACTCACACTTTCCCCTAACCCCACCACTCACGATTATAGCCTTTATCAGACAGAAATAGGAAAATGTTCGGACGTTTTATCGTTCTAAGATGGCCGCTACCTTTTTTGAGACGTAATTGAGTCCTTTCTCAATACCTACTTTACCTCTCTGACCAATTAGCTTTGAGCATATAAAACGCTAGGTCGCCGTACAGCTTCACCGGCGACTCTGGAGGCACCTTAGGTTATCGACGCGATTTCCCGGGGCAGATGTAAGTACTTTCTACGCTGTGTAGCGATCTTCGTTACAGTGTTTGGGTCCTCTGTTTTAGACGACGTGGCTATACTTGTCAACCCCGTGTGCGAGCCACTGTACCTACCCCACAACAACCCCCCCCACCCCCAACCCATGACTTATGCTGCCTGGTTTTACCTATTACATTCACAGCTGTAGCCCCCGCCCCAGTTTGTCAAGATCCGGCACAGCGTGGACCCTGACTTCTTGCGGGTAGGATTGTTTTTCCAACCTTCGTGTGAAAGCATGTGTCAATCTTCAACTTCTTTTTCACGTGCCTCCCACACCCGTTATTTGCACTTTGACATGCCCAGCACTTGTAATTCTTGGCATGATACCAGCACGCACATGCCGTACTCATAAGTGCTCACCTTACTACGTCTGGGCTACGTTATTTAATCACTGCCAGGGAAACATTCTCAGTACATTCCGCCTCACTTGTAATGAGTAAGCCAATCATCCACTGGTGTGTGCATACTCTTGGCACCTCGCACACCGTTCTAACTGAGTCTGGCAAATGTCACCAGCACATTTAGGCTAGTTCTCCCTGAAGGGACTATTTACTGGCAATCTGAGTAACCTCAATTGCAGTTTGCGTTTGTCTTGTTTTAAAATCCCCAGTGTTCGGCACTTCCACTGACGTTACACAGGGCACGAGCACCTATTCCTAGCACGACTTCGGCTGGAATATTCTCCTTATTGGTGCATGCTTCTTGAGCCCTCTACCGTAGGAAGCCCCACATTATTTTTTATGTTTTATTCTCTCCCTCTCCCCCACAGGTTCGACGTCAAGGACACGAATAACCCGTGATCCTCCAACAACCTTTTTTTGTGTCTCTGGGATTACAGAATACTCTCCCTCTTTTTTCTGAATCCCATCCCTTACTTTTTAATCACCACCTCGGTCCTGACGAAGCGCTAGGATCCATTAGGGACCGGCAACAGCGCGAAACATGTTGACCACCATTGGACCCCCTCTCTCTCACTTTAAACCCTCACTCTTACGGGTCGAGAGTAGTGGGACGTATTTACCGTTTTTTTCCCCCACTCAGAATGTTTATATAACATCAATCCCCGTTATTTTTTAGTAGACCTCCTGGGCCCACCAATAAATAGTTAGGGCACCATTAGGTCTTTTTAGTTTCACCACCACACACCCCCCCTCCCCACACACCCACACGCACAACTACGGCGACTCCACCAAAAGATCTCCGATAGAGAGCCCTTTTAGGGCCCGTGAGGGACTGCAGCGCCACCCCCACGAGGAGCACAGCCCGATGATGATGCTTTGCACCCGCAAGGGTGTGTGAGGGCACTTCTAGTACCATCCAGGAGTCTCTAGTCTCCATCACACTACCACTTTCGAACCTCATCTGAGACACCTTGTCATTCCCCCTTCCCTTTTTCCTTCCTGCATAGTAGACCATACTGGCATATATATTTCTTTAGGAACTGTTACCTTACTTTGCATGTGGATTGATTTCAGGAGCACCGGTACAGGACCTTTTCCCTCTCCTACTTATCCCGCTCCTTGTCCCCCCATTCTCTTTACAGTGTGTATACATACCGTTTAAAATAAGACCTGCTTGGCCTTTTGAGCCTCTTGTGTGGCATATAGTAGATCCTGTTGACATCTTTAACATGCTGTACTTTACTTTACTTGATTAACTTTATTTCAGCCAATGGCCATAAAAGTAGTACAATATAAAAATTATAAAAGGAAACAGTGAAATGGGAGCTGGAAAATATACAGATACCAAGCATAAAATATTCATAGAGGTATACACTCTTGGCCTGAAGCCACAGTACACATGTACAAACGCTTGACCACAGACAAAAACCTATTGTGGTCTATCAAACCTAAAAGTACAATTTATACATATCATGCTGTAGTAAGAATGTTAGTAAAAGCTTCAGGCCAGAATAACAAACTTTAAAAGTAGAAATCCCAGTGAACTGGGTTGCTAGGTGTGTGCATAATACATTTAACACCTAGGGCACTTGGATTCAGGGAAAGCTGAGGTTACATGCTGTTCCTTGTCTTACATGACATCCTAACTGGATAAAGCACAAGTGCTCCAGCATACAAAAGAATTAAAAACACAAGTTCTAAAATCCATAAAACCATGGTGCAAAAGGGAGGGGGATTTGCATTAGTCTGAGGGCAAAGAAAGGGTAAGAGAACCAATTTTATGCCGAATTGGCCATATGCTTTCCAATAATTTAGGAATGGAGAAGACAATCACCGGAGACGAATATATGACGATACATCGCATGCCATTACATCGCATGGCATTACAACGCGGTTGTTACAACGCAAGTGTTGTTACAACTCGTTGCTATTACATCGCAAAGACATGCGTGGTAAAGGCATACACTTGGTAAAAGTGCTTAAGGTAAGTAAATATATATATATATATATATATATATATATATATATATATATATATATACATATATATATATATATATATATATATATACCAAGAAGATTACCCTCTACCTCTGACTCATAATATTCCAGGGTGTACTCGCCATCATTGCCCATCCTTCTGCTGGACTCTCTCCTACCTTTTCAAGCCTATTCCACGTATTTTGCATCCCCCTCTTCCTCAGACAGAGACACCTTTGGAGGCTCCTTCTCCGGCGAGGCCTCTTGCCTCCCCTCGAAGATCAAGGTCTCCTCAATCCAGATTTTGCCATAGATCAAGATCACAAGAGCCTTCGAGACATCTTCATCTTTCTTGGCACGCCTCACGAAGACACTGTTTGGAGCACTCATCATCATTCTCCTATGTCCAGATCTAGGTCATGATCACCACACAAATCATTTTATGCCACCTTTTCCTCCAGTATTGGAAAATACTTAGAGTCATTGATGGATTCTTCCCAGCTAAGGGTCTCTCCAGTTGATGACATCAACACGTCCAAGAGGTGCTTGTACGAGGGGCTACAAAACTGAACATTCCAATACAAGCTCCATCAGCGACAACATTGGTGATTTTTTAAACTCTTCACCAATGCACGACGTCAAGACCACTCCTACCCCTAGTTCTGTGTTTATTAGAACCAGCCATGGAACCAGCTGTAGCCAAAGCAGCACCGTCTAGGCTTCAGGAAAAAATACAAGCCTCCGGAGTAGGACCCGTTATTCCTGCGATTAGAACCTCCTCCTGATTCCGTTGTTATTTATAATAATACAATATATATATTTTTTTACCCCTCTAAAACACTAAAATTACCCTTACTTCCCCAGTACCCATACCCCCCTGAAATACTGAACTTACCCTTACCACCCCAATACCCATACCCCCTAAACCCTAAAATTTCCTTTCCACCCCAAAACCCATACCCACACTGAACCCTAAAACTATTCCTGGCACCCCAAAACCCAAACCCACCCGGACCCCTAAAATTACCCTTGGCATCCCAAACCCACCCAGAACCCTAAAATTGCCCTTGGCACCCCACAACCCAAACCCACCCTGAACCCTAAAATTACCACTGGTACCTAAAAACCCATACCCACCCTGAACCCTAAAATTACTCTTAGCACCCCAAAAGCAATACCCTCCTGAACACCCCCAAAATCCCTGGCAACCCAAACCCACCCTGAACCCTAAAATTACTCCTGGCACCCCAAAACCCATACCCAACCTGAACCCTAAAATTACTCTTAGCACCCCAAAACTTGAACCCACCATGAACCCTTAAACTACTGTTGCGACCCCAAAACCCATACCCACCCTAAAGCTTAAAATTACCCTTGGAACCCCAATACCAAAATCCACCCTGAACCCTAAATTTAACCTTGGCACCCCAAAAGCTATAACCCCACACCCCAAAACCCAACCCACCCTAAACCCTATACTTACCTTATACTTACATGTAAAACACATATGCCTTTACGACTCATGCCTTTAC
Source organism: Triturus cristatus (assembly GCF_964204655.1). Classification (NCBI taxonomy): domain Eukaryota; kingdom Metazoa; phylum Chordata; class Amphibia; order Caudata; family Salamandridae; genus Triturus; species Triturus cristatus. Next base: position 317,969,639 of record NC_140592.1, read on the forward strand.
AACGAAATTTGTTGTAAAGGCATGCGTGGTAAAAGCATATGCATTGTAATGCCATGCGTTGTAATGGCATTGCGATATAATGGTAGTTGCATTGAAACAACCGCATTGTAATGTCAACGCGTTGTAACATCTGCGTTGTAATGGATGTTTCCCACCGGGGACATGTCTGCTCTACATAGTCTTATTGCCACCCGGTATTGGGCGACACCTAAAAGCAACACACAGGAACAATCCAGCGCCTACGTTGCTTATGAATCGTTGGGACAAAAAAGAGTGGATGGTCGTCGTATTCTTCGGCTTTTCTGCAAACAGGACTTATTTTACTGCCACCGTGTTGACTATTGTTTTTAGCGGTAAAAGTAGAAAGCGGGAATGTGCCTAGCCTGTGCCTTATATAAAGAGCTTTTGTGAACGGAGGATCAATATCATTCATATAGTTTTCAGATTTAGAAGTAGCCTTGAATCCTATAAAGAAATCGGTCTGTTGGCCCAAGCCTACCTGTTTGAGGAGTTTAACCTCCTCAAGCTCCCAATAGATGGCGTTCAGTCTTTTATTTGCAGCAACGGAATAGTTTCAGGGGAATCCTGCGTATATTCAAAGAGTATAAGGATTGTTTTACGTTCTCCAACCAGGGTAGCAGAAATCCTCTCTGTGATTTGTCTAGGACGTCTCTTAATCCCACCCTATATTCTGCCAGCTCAGGCGTAGACCAAATCCGTGTCCAGAACAGAATAGGTTTCAGGTGCACTAGAGGAACAATAGACCGGAAACCTAGGTCATGTTTAAAAATCAATGGCGTACTTTGAGGCAGTTTAAGGGCTACTCTTAGAAATGTATTCTCTGCCACCTCAAGGGCTTTTAGATTACCGCATCCCCAAAGTTCTTCTCTATATGTTGCTGCACCTACAGCTTTGACCCGCCAAACCTCTAGAAGCGGGATGATTGGATTAAACAACGTCTTATTTGTGAATTTTAAAATAGCGCCGCCCTGTGCTTTAGCATGAGAATGCTTTTGGTACCCTGGGAACCCCAGGAATTTGCACTAGAAAGGGCGAATGCCAAGGTAATAAAAATCTAGCATTTTTTCCAACTCTTCCCCTTTCAACATTATTGAGCCTCTGAAGCCTATGTGGGGCTGAATGGCCATAAATTGTGTCTTACTCGCGTTGATTGCCAGTCCATGATCTAAGCAGAAAATATTAAACTTGCTCAAAAGGGTCTCTAGGCCCTTGGGGGTTTTTGATACTAATAAAGTATTTTTCGCAAATTATAGGACGGGAATTTTGGTTCCCCCTAGAACCGGTAGGTTGTTGTCACAACCCAAGAGGTAATCGATACAGCCATTTATAAACAGCAAGAACAGCGTGGGAGCAAGGACGCATCCTTGCCTGACTCCTTTTGCAACCTTAAGGGGTTCGGTGTTTACCTCGTTTGTGCAGAACTGTCATGGTGAAACCTGGCAAATAAGTTGAGGAGAGGGCATGGAAGCCGTAGGTCTCCTAGCATACGCCATAGCTTATCTCTAGGGACCATGTCTAATGCCGCCTTGATTTCGACAAAAGCGACATAGAGGCTATCCCTTTCTATGTGTACTTATTTACACCTTAGTAATTGAAACCTAAAAACCTGGTTGAGTTTACTAAATTTGGGACGAAATCCAGCCTAGAACTGTGTTAAGATTTTCTTTTCTTTGACCCAGGTAAGGAGCTACTCTAATAAAAGCTTACAAAATACTTTGTGGGAAGAATCGATAAAGCTGATTGGGCAGTAGTTAGCTGGAACAGACTTAGGGCCTTTAAATAAGCTCCGCCCCTTTCCATGAGGTTGCTGAAATTGCAATAAAAATATGTGTAAAGTAGGTCGCCCAAATTACCAGTTCGGACTTGAAGAAGTCCACCTGAATTCGATCTAACCTGGGTGCCTTTCCTGCCTTCTGAGAAATATAAGTAGTATGTTACATTTTAGGTTTGGTTTGACTCCTCAAACAGCGCAGAAAATGGAAAAAAATACTTTCAGAATTACTACTGAGAGAGCAGCTATGGCCCGGACACATCTTGTTGGCCCTTATTACAGACTTTTATTATGCAGAAGTTGTGTGCTTCCACTGGAAAAAGAGTGCTGGTATTGCTCTTCGTGCTTTATAGGAAAGTTTATGCTCAATACAGTACAGATAAGTTGGTTTTTGAGGCAAACCAATGATCAAGACTATGGGCATGATCGTTTTATTATGAAAAGTTGTAATAAAGCAGTAGGCCTGCCATATTAATTGTGGAAAGCATTTGTTAAAGACAATAGGCCTTTAACAGGGGTTTGTTGTCACACAGTGTGTTATTGGGTGGAGACTGGTATGTTATTACAATAAATCAACAGATTACCATAGTAGCCAAGGGTTTTAACATTCATAACCCCCCCCTCTGTCAAACCCTGTGGGTAGAAGAATTTTACTGTGATAAGCCTTTTCAGGCCATTTCGGAAGGAGATTGTTTTGCCAAATGTAGTTCTGTACATATTTGCCATTTTATAACTATGCAAGAGGGTTGCCAGATGATGCACAGTTCAGAATGCTTGTGTTGGTTATGACCTCAAGTCAGTGGAAAAGACAATAGGCCTTACTTGTTCATTGTAAAAAGTTATGTCAGGTTCCATAAGTGTGATCTGTTTATTATGAAAAGTTATGTCAAAGTCAGTAGTCCTGACTTATTTTTCATTTATTTTTTAATTCTTTTTATTGGCATTTATGATAGCACGTACGTAAGAATGACAAAGCTTTATCAATTTCTGCGGAGGCAGGGGGGAAGGAGGGAGTTAGGGGGAGGGGTAAAGCAGGGGGGGAGAGGTAGAAGGGGTAGAGCATATGCAGAGCATATATTGACATATTGGACAAATATTGCACCAAACAATGTAAAGGCAGTTGCACATTGAAATCACACCCATGATCAACATTCCGAATTTCAAATGTGACAGCCGGAATAGAAGTTACAAATCCGTGACTGGTGCCCTGAGTATGGTTTTAGGACTAGGATGAGGTTGATTTGCATTGTTACCCCCCTGTGCGTGTCGTCTTGTTCAGTCTATATAGGGGTTCCCTGGTGTGAGACTGCCTATTTCTAGGGGGAGGAGGTGCCATGTGATCTCAAATATATTAGTAAGGGTTCCCAGATATTTTTGGGTCGAGATGCTGTAGGTATTAGCTCCTAGTAGGTGGCCAGTTGGCCTTGGCACTATGTGGCATCTTGCAGCCACAGGGGGATCTTGGGGGCAGCTCTCTTTCCCCAGTGTTTTGCTACTTGCCGCTTATCCAGCAGTAGGAGTATTGCGATCAAGCGGCGAGATACCCACGGTAGATCTTTAACGTATCCAAGTAGGCAAACTGTCGGTGTTAGGGGAATTTGGTGCCCAGTGATTTGTTGAAGTGTGGAGGGTACCTCTCGACAGTAGTCCATAATTTTAGGGCATTCCCAGGCTAAGTGTAAGAAAGAGGCCTGATGTGCTGAGCATCGTTCGCACCTCGCCTCCTCTTTTAAGCCCATGCCATGTAGTTATAGGGGCATACGGTATCATTGATGCAAAAAGTTAAAATGTATGAGGCGCAATCTGTAATTGAGAGAGAGAGCTGCAGTTTATACACAGCAGTAGGACCATTGGTCCAGAGTTGCAGGTGGGTCTGTGTCCAGCATCCACTTGGTGTGCGCTTTAGGGGCGCACACAGGTGCTTTATCCTGCATCACCATGTAAAGTCTGGTGACAAGTTTGCGATTGGAAGTGTTTGTTAATATGTGCTGTAGAGCATGTAGTGTTGGGAAAGGTTCAGGAAAAGTGTTGTGTTGTGCTCGACAAGCAGCACTAAGTTGCTGATATAGGAGCATGTCCATCACAGTAGGGCTCGGATGGACGGTGGGCGTGGGAGACGGTAGAAAATGACCATCTGAGTATAGATCAGTAAATTTGAATAGTTGTCTGTTGTTCGCCTCAGCGCTCATGCCATCATCCTGCAGAGTGGGCACCATAGGGTTTCCACTATGGGGAGGGCATATATGCAATTTAATGTCGTGCATCTTCGTAACCCGTCCCATGCCCACTTGACACAGTCTACAGTGTCAGCAGCAGTTCATGTGGGTTTGTAAGTTTGGTAGAGTGCGGTGTATAGCGAGATCGGGTAGGTCAAATCCACCTTAACCACAGTTTGTGGCTGAAATGTAACTGGATGCAACCAGAAATGCAAATATTGGGCTTGCGCGCACCAGGCATACAGTGTCATGTCAGGTGCGTTGAGGCCACCCTGTCGTAGGGGAAGAATTAGAATTTCCCATGTGATCCTAGGCTGCTTGCCAGCCCACACTAGTGATATCATATTTGACCTCTGACATTTAAAAAATTGCAGAGTAAGCCTCAAAGGGAGATTCAAAAAAAGGCATAGGAATTTGGGCAGTACCACCATCCTAGTGATCACCAACCGCTCAGTCAGCGAGAGGGGTTTGCGGTTCCAGACCGGGATCCGCTCCTCCAGCCAGGACATTGCCCTGCCGTAGTTGGCTTGCCATAGTTCATTTGTATCATGGCTGAACCAAATGCCCAGATATCTCACCGGTTCTCCTGCCCACTCTAATGAGAATTCAGATATAAATCGTGTGGTATTGTCAGTGAGGCGAAAAATGACAGATTTAGTCAAATTTTTGGTGATACCGGACTGCCGCCCAAACTTGATAACCTCTCGTATGGTAGGGTCTAGGTTCTCCTGCGGATTTCTAATATATAGCGCTACATAGTCAAAAAACATACAGCGAGATTAATATTACTCTCTCTCGGAATCGGAGTCCCCCATGGGCATGATGCTGTCGTAAGTGGGCAGCCAAAGGTTTCATAGCTATGGCAAATAGCAGTGGGGATAGGGGACATCCCTGACAAGTGCCACATGTGATCGGGAACGGATTGGACAGCATTCTGTTTACTTGCAGTCTGGCAGTAGGGGAAGCGTACATTAGTTGAATTAACTGCACCAACCGCTGGCTCAGTCCTAAGTGTTGAAGCAGAGTAAATAGGAAGGGCCATTCTAGGGAGTCAAACGCTTTAGTGGCGTCTAATAAAGTGGCGATCACTGCTAAGTTCGGATCCACGCCATGTATAACTGTAAATAAGGTTTGGATACTGTGCGCGGTAGATCGGCTGAGGACAAAGCCCGACTGATCTGGTCTAACTATGTCTGGAAGGAGCAAGGCTAGCCCATTAGCGATAAGTTTGGCCAGTATTTTATTGTCTACGTTTATCATGGATAGCAGCCAGTATGAATTGCATTGATTCACAGGTTTTCCAGGTTTGAGTATGGTGACAGTAACCACTTCACGGAGTTACGGGGGTAGTATTTTTGCTTCCAGTGAGTCCTGAAACATAAATAGGCTGTTGGGAGGGGGGTCAGTATAGTGGCATACTCCTCATAAAGAGAAGTTGTAAGTCCATCCAGTCCGGGTTCCTTAATATTAGGTAAACTGCGTATTACTTGCAGGACCTCTTCCTCTGTGAACAGGGAATCTAGATATTGGTGGTGTTCATTGTCTAGCCATAGTAATTATAGTAATATATTCCTTGGTTTGGTCGGTGGGTATTTGGGATTTCATTTGGTAAAGTTTTCAATAAAAGGCAGTCATCGCTTGGAGAATTGAAGTGGGAGTGGTTTGGCGTTTTGCACCTTCATCTAGGAGTTCTGTGATATAGTCATGAGCCTAATGGGGTTGAAGCATATTGGCAAGGGTCCTACCTGTGCGTTCTCTCTTCCTGTATCTGCGGGCGGGCGGTCGCTTTGCGGGATAAATAATTCAGTTTGCACTCTGCCTCTTCGTTAAAGTCGGCCAGTTTTTCTCGTATAAGTGCCATGGTTGCTGGGGCTCTGGAGTTAATCCAGTTCAAATGTCCGTAATTCATTTTCAAATTGGGTTAGTCTACTGTGTATCGCCTTAAGGAACCCTGCCTGTTTGGCGATGCATGCACCCCTTATGACTACCTTAAATGCCTCCCATAGTACCAGTGGGGATTTTAGTGAACTCTCAGTTAGTGCGAAATAATCTACTATGGCAGTGGGGATTTCAGGGAGGAATACTTAATCCCTCAGACCTGCGTCTGGTAGTCGCCAAGTAAAGGCACGCTAGCGGCATAGATTATTCTAGTGTCACTGGGGCATGGTCTGAGAGTGTGCATGGGAACAGCTGTGTCCCAGTTGTCCAAGTCAGAACTTCACGGGTGGTGAACCAATAGGCAATATGTGACCAAGTTCCATGGGCTGAGGTAACACAGGTGCCCTCCCTGTCAAGGCCCGCCAAATATCGGTTAGTCCCTGGTCCTGCATGAGAGTGTGTAATTGTGCAGCGGCTTGGGGATGGGGTCTGCGGGAGGTACTCGATCTGTCTAGGTTCGGATCTAGTATGATGTTGAAATACCCCCCCCACCCCCATATTATAGCGCCCGGTCCTAGGTTAACAATATGTCGCTAAACATCTGCAAAGAAATCCGGACAGTCAGTGTTTGGTCCATATATACAGGCAAGTATGACAGAGTGTTGCTGGAGGGTGCCAGCTAGGAGTACGAAGCGCCCTTCTGTATCGATCTTTGCTTGATGAGTTTCCAAGGTGTGACTTTGCAGATTAGTATAGCTGCCCCGCAGGCATAGTTTGAGTAGTAGGATGCATGTATTTCTGCGCACCAGCGTGAACAGAGGCGAATTGCAGTGGAGGGGGTGAGGTGTAGTTCTTGTAGGAAGCAGATATCGATATGGTGTCTGGTAAGGTAGGTATGTATGAGACAAGCTTTCCTCGAATCATTTAGCCCTCTGATATTCCAGGTCAAACATTTAACTTTTGGGGACATGGGTCGCTGCAGGGGTAGTGTCATAATGTGAGCCGGCTTTGAACATGGTTGTGTGCACAATATTATAAAGAAAGGTGATGGTGGTCAATATCTTGTATGGGAGCACGGGATGTGCAGTGTGAGCTTTGCTTCGCAGTCGAATAATAAGAATGGGGGGGAGGCCAAGTTTTGGACCTGCCGTGTATTGTGTGCCCAGTCTAATGCATAAAACAGATACAAACAATAAAACAAAGAACCCACTCACAACCCCAAACTTGGTTTAGAGACCCTAACCTACCCAACAAATACCCAATAGTACAAAAACAATACTGTATGTAAGGGACTCATCCCAGAGGGCAGGAGAGAGCCAGGCAAAAACCACAGCCAAACCTAGGCTGGGTGGCTGAATCAGTGAATATCGCCCATGCCATTGGTCATCGGGTTCAATGCTTCAATGCAATCGCTCTTGTGGTAGCGTGCTGTGTACTCATTTCGACAGTTCACCATGTCCATCCCTCTGCCCCATCTCAGGGGCACTCAGTGCACAGCGTGAATCGCAAACTGATTCAGTGATAATAATTTTCATCTAGTGATGGTCCTCCTCATTGGGCGGGGACTCTCTTGGCGCTCTTGAAGCTCCGGTGAAGTTGTGTGTCTTTCCCTCATGTGTGATTCTCAATTTGCTAGGGTAGATTAGGACATATTTAATCTCCGCCTTCATAGAATTTTTTTGGTAGGTAAAAATTCCTTTCATGCGGCCTGAACAGCGATGGTAAAATCAGGGTAAAATGAAAGCACATTGCCTTGGAATTGTATTTCACCCCGTTCCCTAGAGGCATAGAACTACATCCCTGTCTTTGTAATTAAGAAGGCTTGCAATTATGGATTGTGCTGGAGCGCCCAGGGTTTTTTGCGATGTTCTGGTGGCATTAAATCCTTATTTACTTAACGTGGCTTAACTTTGCCTTGTAAATAATGCCCCTATTCACGCAGGACTTAGTGTGAAAGGGGCACGCAATGGGTGTTGCAGTGGGCGCTTTGCCACAACACCCATTGCTTTTTGAAGCTGCCCTATACCTGGTCTTAAACAGGTGATACGAGGAAAATGTTTTATTTCTCCTCATATATTGCTCTTTCCACGTGTACTGCATTCTGCAGCACACATGGATAGAGCAAATCGCCTGTTAAGATTGTTTATGTGCAGGAAGGTGTCCCTTCCTGCACATAAAAATCCCCCCTGCAGAGCAGGCACTCTAGCAAAATGGCACTAGGCAGCTTCTTAAGTCCCAGCGCTAGAGGAAAACGCAGGAGTGCACTGTATTTATTTTAATTGCCGGAGTGCTGCATTACCTTTTTTTTGCGTAACATCGCACTCTGCCAGTTTCTTGTACATATGCCTTTTGTGTCAAATGTTCTTTCTTCCCTGTGCTGAATTCTTTCGATACTTCGGCATATTCTATGTAGTCTGAAGAATGAAGACATCAACTGCTCCCCGCATAACTTCTTGAATTACTTGATGAGAGGTCCATGCATTTTTAAACATAGGTCTCCTCAAAATGTCGTTAGTAGATAACGATGAGTGGAGAGCCAGGATAATGAAGTTAATGAAAATCTGGGACCCCCTGAGGGGGATCCTGAGCCGTTTTCAGGCTGGTCATGACTACATACCATAGTCATTATTCTAATGCCGGTCTTCGACAGTCTCAAGCTGCACCCTGCACTTTTAGCTGACCTTATATCCTTATTTTTCCTTTTTTGTGTATATAGAATGATTCATATGTTAGTATGCATTGTCTTAAAAGCTCTAAATAAATTGCGAACTTAGCAGGGTAGTTTCCAGTCTAGACCAACCAAAAGAGAGGCACAAAGAGGTATGAGCTTTCTGCACTTGGATGTCATCAGACAAAATAAAGAGTGATTAGGGGAAAGACAAAAGGCTGGCCTCGAGTGGAGGGGTCACTTTCACATTGCACAACAGAGATTGTACTCCCAAATGGCATATCTTAATTTCAGACTAATCAGGAGCTCCTCTCAGCAATAGTCCTGATTTAATTTCTAAAGAAGCCTAGTCTCCTATTTCCCCGCTCTAGTGTTTAGAACTGCTCCCTCCAGCTTCAGGAATAACAACAATACACCATCTGGCAAAACAACTACACCTCCATCTTGAGCACAAAGCCAGGCTTGAGGTATTTAAACAGGTTGCCACAGGCCTTCATTTCTCTGGTTAACAACTGTACATGTACCTAGCAGGCAGTTACACCAAACACGCACAATGTACACTTGGGGGCCAATTCACATCAAGGTAATCTGAAACAAAGTCTAACTTTGCGACTTTTGGTATTTGTTATCTCACATCAAGGTCACCTGGAGGAATTATAACCATAACCGGTACCACTCTATTATATCATGCTCACAAAAAGTACCCTATTGGAATAGTTAGGAATGTGATTCAAACAAGTACACACAAGACACCTAAAAAAGCATTTAGTTTTAAAGACGAGAACCCTCATTCACCATTAAGGTGACATGCTCCATCATTGGGTCCCCTCTAACACACAGTGTCCGCAAGGTACACTGTGTGGGCTACAACTCTCCCTTCGGAGAGGAGCTTGAGGTGTTCTATGCTCCAATGTGAACTGTGAATGAGGGGCAGAGTGCAAAATAATATCAAAGTCTGTTAAAAACCATCGCAAGTGGAAAAAATAATTTTAATAACTATTCCCCATGGATGGAATTAAAATAAGTAGTGTGACGATAGGAGCAAGGATATTTCCTATCTGACTAGGTCAACATGTTTCTGCCAGATGACCAAAAGTTCATGGCATTCTTCAGGACTATTGTCTTGTCGCTCTGCTCGAAAGTGATAAACAAAAACCATACTTATATTATGTAGGTGTTGTCAATGACCAACTTCAGTCTGGTCTTCTTGCTGTAACACATGAAAAACAACCCTAAATATTTCACATTCAACTTATAGTAGGTGACTAATACCAAAGTGTATGTGCAATTTGTGCCAAAAAACCACCATAGTGAAATGAACACAAATAAATCAATATTCTCACCAAAAAGCAGATCAATTATCTGCCTATACCTTTCATTGGTCCTTTATCTATAAGCGGATACCTAAAGGTAAAATATAAATTGTAACACACATTATTCTTAAGAACCAGTCTGAGTCAAAATATTTCCTATCAAAATATTTCCATCCTAATTACGATTAGGGGGTTAAACAGATGATTGAAATGTCTGATTTAATATTCATTTCTGGACATGCCATCTTTCTCTTTGGCATATTTCTCAGTAGTAGACAATCAGAAAGTGCAATGAATCTTGGCCGGTCGCATTTGCCTCTACAAGATGTAGAATGACCCATAGTGTAATTTAATTTAGTATTGTTCCTTTCATTTACATAGATTATCTTTTCACTGTTTTACATGTGTACCTATAGTGTTCTCTGGGTGAACTTGTCTGCCTCTATGAATTTCCTATTATTGCTATTTCAGTGTTTTTAACATTGTCGCAAGACAATTTTATGAGTACCACTAGAAAGGGGCTTTGGCTCCGCCCACATGTTGCAAGCCAGGAGCACATGTTTTGACTGGCCGTCAGTTGTGCGCTTTCATAAAAAAGTGCTTGCCCTACACCAGCTGTGATCATTTTGTTTATTTACCCAGCTGGCTGAGCTTTTACTTTCAGGGGCACCCACATGGCATTGTAATGCTGTAAAAGTGTCTTAGATAACTTGATAGTTTGTAGTGTTTGTATTTCTCTAGCAGCAGCACCGTTGGGAGGAGGGCAGTCATTAACCTACATGAATTTTTAGGTCTTGCTTGACAGTGCAACTGTCACCTTACCTTTTAACGTACACCAATATTATTCTACAGTTATATGCTTCGACACAAATACATATGTTTTTTATTTCTAATGCTTCACATGCAACATTCCTTTAAAACTAGACCTATTGGCATTTCCAATGCTTGTAATATATTATTTTGTGTGTTCCTCTTACAGGAATTAAAATTGGTCAGAAACCAGCAGGCATTGGAACCTCTGCTGGAGGTGCCACACCAGGTGGGGCAACAACAGGACAGTCAGGCACAGAAGGTGAGAGTATGCTCTCTAAAATCCTGCCAGGAGGAGCGGCTGAACAAGCAGGCAAGCTAACTGATGGTAAGGGTTACATATATTCCTATTGCATGTGTTGAACGTCATGTTACAGTTTGCCATGTTACTACCCAGATCAAAAATGTATTTCTCCTCATTTTGCTGTTTCTATGTGTGCTGCATTGTGCATTGTTTTTGAGAGGCAGCACTTCGGTGTTACCACTCGGAGAGGCTCTCTTATTGCTGCTAAGTGTGTATCTTACCTTTTGCACATATTGGGCCACATGCATCAACGAGAAACCTGCTCGCAAACGGGCAGATTAGCAGAATCTGCCCCTTTGCGACCGGTATTTTTGCATTTGGGATGCATCATCCCAAATGCAAAAATCGCTATTTAAGGAATCTCTAAATAGCGATTCCTTAAATTGCGATTGCATTTAAGGAACCCCAAATTGAGATTCCTTAAATGCAATGCATGAAAGTTTAAAAATTAGCGATTTCGCTAATAGGGGGAGCAAATTACCATGAAGTTGAACTTCATGGTAATTTGCAAAAACTTTGATAAATGCACTAAAGTGCATTTTTCAAAGTTCCATTTTACACACACACATGCCCTTGGGGCATGTGTGTGTGCAAGATGTATTCATATGCAGATTTCAGGGGTGCAACAGGGTGTCCTTTTTGACGACCTGGCACCCTTGAAATAGCATGAGCAATTTGCGATTCTCTAATTGAGATTAGCAAATTGAGAAAGTCCTCCCATTCATTCCTATGGGCCTCTAGGCCCATAGGAATCAATGGGGAGGTATTCCTTAATTGCGACTCGCAATTTGCGAGTAGCAATTAAGGAATGTTTAGGAATCGCTATTTTGTAAGCGATTTCTACATGCATAGCCTTTTGCTATTCCTTATTAGCGAATCCTTATTTTTCGCTATTAAGGAATCGTAAATGGCATTGTTGATGCATGTGCCAGATTGTTGTTTAATGTATTTAATCTGTGTTGAATCTGCCTGAATTTGAATTTAAGGAAAGTCGGACCTATTTTCTATTTTTTAATTTCGTTTCGTTTTGTTTCATTTTAAACTGCCCGCTCAAGCGCTAGTTTTAATGCCAAACCTTTTAAACTAAAGTGAAGTGTCTCAGAAGCGCTTGCCTTTTGTTTTTACCCACCTGATTTCTGCACTATTACTCCACCTTGACCATAGAGAGGATCCCTCCTCCTATCAGTCATAGAGTGGAAAGGTTAGCGGTCTAGCTGCACCGGCTTGCCTATATATGGCGGCTGCAGCACGGACGCGAGCTTGAGAGGGGGAACTTCGGTGTTACTCCTCGGATAGGCTATCTAATTGCGGCTAAGTGTGTATCTTACCTTTTGCACATATTGTGGTTTAATGTATTGAATCTGGGTTGAATCTGCCTGAATTAGAATCTAAGGAAAGTCTGACCTATATTCTTTTTAATTTCCTTTTGTTTCGTTTTGTTTTAAACTGCCTGCTCAAGTGCTAGTTTTCATGCCAAACCTTTTAAACTAAAGTGAAGTGCCTCAGAAGCGCTTGCCTTATGTTTTTACCCACCTGATTTCTGCACTATTACTCCACCTTGACCATAGAGAGGATCCCTCCTCCTATCGGTCATAGAGTGGAATGGTTAGTGGTCTAGCTGCACCGGTTCGCCTATATATGGCGGCTGCAGTGCTGATGCGCAGCAGACGCGCGCAGCGGGCGCGTCGCTGGCGTGCCAAAGGCAAGCTCATCTGCGCCCGTCCGTGACCAGAGGCCAGGAACCATGGTTGAAGTCTTCCACATGACCTTAACCTCATAAAGTATAACTCTGAGGAATTCGCCAGCTCAGGCCCACATTACCCCTGCAGTGCACACATCTTATTGAACCTGATAGTCTCCACAGAATGATGGTACACTGCCAGCACTGTGGTTCCACGCCGGGGAAAAAACTACTTCACTCTGAGAACACATTAGGAAAAACAGCACACTGGAAAATGGGGCTCATAAACTGTAGGTCCCTCCCAGGATATAAAACGGAGATTGGGCTGTTTTTGGAAGACGAAGCACTCGCCATTCTGTTCATCACAGAAACCTGGCTGAACCAGAGTTTTAATCCTGATGTTATTATGGACTTTCTACCTGGCTATACCATTAATAGGTAAGACAGAGTTGGAAAACTGTGTGGAGGAGTGGCCATCATTCATAAAACTCAGGTCACTTGCTCCATTATGCCTCTGACCCTAACAAATTGCGACGCCTTGAAATTCAGAATGACACTATCCCCCAACACTTCTTTCTCTGGAACGCTCAATTACAGATCCCCTGGTCCGTGTGCTACTTTCTTAGACTCCCTTCCATAGCTCCTTGCCAGTTCCCTCATAACAAAAGGAGCTCTCACGGCACTGGTGGATTTTAATATTCATTTGGATGACCCCGATAATGCAGCTGCCAGTAGACTGTGGTCAGATCTTGAAGCTCTGGAAGTTTTTCAATTAGTAAAGGGTGCAGCATATGAAAAAGGGCATATCCTTGACCCTATTTTTTCGAATGACCCCAAGATCCAGGTTCTCAGCCCGGTCCCAGTCCTATGGTCTGACCACCATTTTATCCCACTCCTGTACACCAAACCATCCAAGCAGACTAGGACAAATGGTGACTCAAGGGCGGGTAAGAAGTGGCCTAGAGTTGTTCCTGAGAAATGGATAAACTTGCTAAAGTCTGACCCACCATCTCTAAGAGATGATCCCCACAAGGCACACTCATGCTGGTCGGACTTGATCAAGGACTCAGTAGAAAAATGCTTTAGGACACCTAACACGAAAACTCAATGTCAACCCAGAAGAGCTCCTTGGTTCAACTGTCACTTAATATCCCAAAAGAAAATATGTAAAAGACTAGAAAGGAACTGGAGGAAGACCTATGCCCTCGACCTTAAGACACTGAACAAAAAAGTGAATAGACAATATCTCAATGATATTAAGGAAGCCCAGCTACATCACTATGCAGAAAGGATCAATATGGCCGCCAACTCCCCCAAAGAGCTTTTCAAAATCGTAAAATCCCTTACTACCACAGATAAGAGCTCATCCTCCCCACAGTCCTTTGAGGAGAGATGCAATGAGTTTGTCATTGTTTTAAAGAATAAAGTGGAAATCCAAAACAAGTCACTGCACATGAACATCGGGGTCACGCCGGATAGCTCTGACAGCCCTGATCAGCACGATATCTCAGACCTTTCATACCCCGTAAGTGCCACAACCCTGGATTCCTTTCTGGCCTTAAGTACAGAACAGCTGGGTCTTAGCCTAAAAAACATCAAATCAGGCTCACATCTTGATCCTGCACCCCCTTCACATTCTCCTCCAAGGTGGGGAGCCGGTTTTCTCCACAATGGCAGAACTCAATTCGTTATCCCTGAGTTCTGGGATAGTGCCAAACAAATGGAAGCACGCCATTGTCAAGCCCTTGATCAGAAACCCCTTCTTGATCCTACCTCATTGGGGAATTACCGCCCCATTTCATTGCTCCCCATTCTAGGCCAAATTTCTGAGAAACACGTTAATGGCATAATCTCACGATTCCTAGAGGAGAATTACACTTTGCACCAATCCCAGATGGGGTTCAGCCCTATACACAGCACGAAATTCGCTCTCCTTTTAGTCACTGAGAAACTCAAAATTATACTGGACCAAGGGGGTACCACCGCCATCCTTCTTCTTGATCTAAGTGCAGCTTTCGATACTGTTGATCACAGTATCTTGATACATAGACTACGAGAGATCAGGATTCAGGATAAGGCCATCCGATGGCTGTCCTCCTACCTATGTGAAAGAACTTTCCAATGCATGGAATCAGGTTTGTATTCAAACACATTCAATGCCCCATACGGAGTCCCTCAGGAATCCGGACTTAGTCCCATCCTGTTTAACATTTATATGAGGCCTCTAACACAAATAGTAGAGGAGTTTAGACTGTCAATTGTGTCTTATGCAGATGATACACAGCCGATAATCTCAGTTTCTGACGCTATTAACACTAATCACCTGCAGCTAGTCTCTTGCATAGAAAAAATCGCTAAATGGATGTCCAACAGCAGTCTAAAACTCAGTGGGGAGAAAACCAAGCTAATGTTCCTGGGTAACTGCACTGACCCTTGGAAAAGGATCAGCTGGCCAGACAACTGGGATCTCCCCCCGCACCAAAGCCATGCATTAAGAACTTGGGTATGTGGCTTGACCAGAATCTCTCTATGGATACCCAAGCTAAAAAAGTTTCAGCCACCTGCTTTGGTATTCTTCGCCTAATTCGGAAGATCATAGAACTTCTCCAGATCAGGCACGGAGAACGGTGATTCAGTCGCTGGTGGTCTCTAGATTTGACTGCGGTAACTCATTGTACCTAGGGACCCCGAAATACACAGTCAACAGGCTGCAGGTTGTTCAAAACGCGGCAGCCAGAATGATACTAAAAATTCCCAAGCAGGAGTCAGTGAAAGATTCATTGAGCAAATTACACTGGCTCCCTATTCAAGCTAGGATCAAGTTTAACGCACTTTGCTTAGCCCATAAGGCTATGCATGGCAGCGGTCCTACCCTGTTACAGTCTCTCATCTACCCTTATACACCCAACAGGTCCCTCAGGTCCTCACGTGATCTCCTAAAGAGCACAACAAGGATAAAAAGAGCCAGATGGGGAGGTAGATCCTTCACTTATCTGGTCCCAAAACTTTGGAACCAAATGACCATTGAATTGAGACTCTTGAAGGATTTGCATAGCTTGAGAAAGAAACTTAAAAGATAGCTCTTTCCTTGATTGGCCCTCCACACCGTTGCGTCACCCTCTCTGTTGCGCTGGGAAGGCCTTCGGCAGCCATGCGCTCTGCAAATCACATAAACATTGTGTCCCTTCCTGCACGTAAACAGTCATACCAAAAATGACGATTTGCAACTTTTATGTGTGCTGCACAATGCAGTACATATAGAAGTTTCAAATCGCCATTTGTGATTGTTTATGTGCAGGAAGGGACACTTTCCTGCACATAAAAAATCATTCTCTCAATGCAAGCTCCCTTGCACTATGGTGCAAGAGTGCCTGCATTGGCGCTAGGCAGCTTGATTTAGCATCAGCGCTAGCGCTATGGATAACGCAGGGATGTACTGTATCTTTGTAAATACGGCTCATCCCTGAATTTTCAGAATGGTGGCGCTTGTCGTTAGCATTTTGTGCTTAATGCCACGCTCCGCCATTCCCTTGTACATATGCCCCTTTGTTGCTTGTATCTATGAGAATGCTTAGACGTTTCTTCTTTGTAGCAATATGTCAGAAATCTGCTGATTGTGCAGCAGCTGGTGACATTTAGGAATCTTTTCACATTTCTGCACTCAAAATTTGATTATTAAATGGCAAAGAAGATCTAGTTAATGCCAGCATTCCCATGTGAGTATTTGCAAAACATTGAGATGTCATACTTGTGAGATTGGCGAGAGGCAGAGCGAAACAGATTGGATATTCAGTTATATCACAAACTTTTGGAAAGTAGTAGTATTTAAAGTAACCAGTATCAAAGAGAGCAACAGTAACCCCCTATTCCCCCATCTTCACCCCTCCTGGGCGACTGATGTATCAACTACCCAGCCAGTAGCTCAGTGCAGTGGAATAAGTACTTGCCATCCAGTTGCAAGTCACTGATTCAAGACCTTACAGGATGTTATACAGCTTTCCATCATCCTACCTCGGTTGTTGAAATTAGCATAGCTGAGTTTGGTTTCTGGTGAGCACTACATTAATAGCCCTAAAAACCATGATCATTATTTGATACCTCTATTTGTCAATTTATGGACTGTGCTTGCATTGGATTGCAGAGAAATTTAGAAAAAAGCCCTGACCAGCCGGAGAGTACTTGGGTAGGCTGAGGCTAGTTGTAAGCAACGTGTTCCTCAGTTTGTCCTGTGGTTTATCTGAATAGCCAAGTCCATTGTGGAACCAGAGGAGTTAGGTTGAGGAGGGGTGTGATTAGCAGTCAGATATCTTGTATGAATGCTTTCTTAAAGGGCACAGTTACACTGATTATTATTTTACTCTTACAAAACATTTTTGATATCAAAGCATGCCAAGATTTCTTGAGTTTGCCCAAATCATAAGACAGATTGAAAAAATGTTCAGCTTTTTTAATGTAAATTCAATTGTATAATGTAAATACTGGAGTTTTATTTGGCTCATGTTTTTCTTATTCTTTACAGCTGTGTCTGCTTTTGGGAAGAAGTTTTCTTCACTGTGGTAAAAAATGGGAAGGGTAAGTCTACCATCCTGAACATATTTCTAATTTTAATACATGAATTTGGAATTTTACATTATTTTCTATTTTAACATATCACAATGTCTTTGCACTACATATTAACAGTAGTCAGAGTCCAAACATGTTCTTTCATAGAGTGTTGAAAAGCATTTTTAGCTTATGAGATTAAACATTGACCATGTCTGATTAAATGGATGGTGAACTAAATGATCCACAAGGGGACACTTGTTACGTCTTTGGTAATTTTATCTTGTCGAACAGAGCTATTCGAATATATTTTATTCTTACTACCAATTTGAAAACACTATTTAAGACTTAAGGCTTATGTACAAGAGAATCTTGCGGCATCAAAGCCTGTGACTTTAGTTTTGCAACTGTAGAACACCTATTCACAGTTTACAAACACCCTTTTACGAGTCAGAAAAGTCTCTTTGAATTGTAAAAGGTGTTCTCTGACCTTTTCTGAATTATAAACTGGGCGAACTTCCTCTGCAACTCGCAAAGAAGTGTATCATGGTTTGTGACTTCGAATGCAGTCTCAAATCATTGGAAGGTTACCTCTTCTCAAGTTAGAGTTATTGATTCTGGGACAAATTTCCCTTCTGGAGTAGTAAGCAGTGGCTTGCATATCATTGTCTGATTTGAATTATGTGTTTCCCTAAGGGAATCGTTTTTAAATAAAAACGATCTGTCTCCTAAATGGTCATAGGCTACTTTCAATAAAAGATATTTCCAATCTGGAAAAGTAAATGTAGGGATGGTGGTCTGCTGTTCCCAGTGGGTCACCATCCCTGTGTTTCCAGCCATTCATAGGGGGCTACAAAATGCAACTTGCCAAAGTATTGTTCATTATACATTATTTTGCAGCCTTCGGTAAATAGGCAATTTGAAATATGATTTGTTAGTACATAGGTGGCATCACAAATTAAATCCCCGTGAAATTTGCACATACTTGATTTGCAAACAAGTATAGTTGATCAGTCCTTAGCTCAGAGGATCCAACTGTAGATAAGCTTCAGAGCATAAACTAGAACCCACTAGTAGATATTTGTCTAGAGATTTATCTTACTTATTTTCTGAAATTCTGTCCATATAACTAATGGACTCTTGCAAATAAATCAGAACTTACAAATAGAGGACCTCTGTGGCAGAGACAGCAGTATGGCAATGAGGACTGCAGCTTGGTAGGTGCAGTTGCCCTTCTCAAAAGTGGTAGTAGGTTGGAGGAGTTTTGTCCGGATTTCAGCAATGACAGGAGGTAATTACACGTAACCGAAAGTCAGGTTGATAAACTGGATTCAGACCTTTCTGAATACAAACAGCAAATACTACACATAGGATCCTGCTGTACTGCTCAGCTCGTACTCTAAACAGTCTGTCACTTTGTAAACACCCACACAGCATTTAGACTCTAAGAACCTTATTTGGAGTTTGGAAGAGTGGGATATCCTCCAAAAAGTGACCAATGACTATCCACTGTATTTAGTGTGCTATTGATATCTATGCACTCTTAATACGGTGACAGGGACAACCGCATCTTTTTGACAGAGGTCCTCTGTCCACCCAACTCTAAGGTCTTAGGAGGGGAAGAAAAGGAAGAAAGTTGTGCAAGTACTTGGATGTGTGTCAACTTCCTTTTTCCTTAAGAATGGTGTGTATTTTGAATTGGTGGAATACTTCTTTTTCTTCACCAAATGACTCTTTTACTAAATTAATTATGTTCATAGCATTTGTGGCGGTAGATACACATGCTCAACATACTCCTGCCATCTAGTGTTGCAAGTTGTTTTTTGCAAAGACCTGTTGTTATTCCACACTCGGTCCACAGTGCACAAGAACAAAGGCTCCACCTCAGGTTGATTTTGCCTGCAACTGTTCAGATGTTCAAGCGCAAGCTCCGGGACAGACAACTCTGTCACTAAGAACTTCACAGCCTGCCATTGGAACTTAGTTGTAGGGTGGGATCTCTCTCTCCTGCTGGTGCAACGTGGAGGAGGATCTCTACAGTGATCAAGACCCATGTATTTATGGTAATGTATGCATTTGAGAGCTGTTGATTGAGTTTTACCCATAACTAGGTATCTTGGCCCCTGCTCACACCTCTTAACACTGGTCACAGGCAAGTTAGCTTGTTTTCTGATGACTGAAAGTGGAAGTCAAACAGATCATTCATTCATAGTCTATCCTTCAAATTGCTACTAAATGACTGTAATCACTAGAACAATTGACAATTGAATGAGGGGAAGTTTTGGGAGGTTCCATCTGACCGTGCTTATCCCCCCAAATAGTGAACTCAGCTTAAAGCCGCAAAAGCTGCTGTATTTCAGCTGAATCTCCCTGCTGCTGGAAGTGGATGACACAGATGCTGCTGAGGATTCACCTGATTTCCTTTAGATCACACTACAGGATAAGCACACAAATCACATTACGCGTTGTCCCTGCCCGAGGATGACTTAACTTAGCTCACCATTTTAATTGTTTATTTGAAGGCTATAATGGCAAAGTGGGCAGAGATGGGAAGGATTGGATGATCTTCCCCATCTCTAGATAGAGTCTTCTTTCCTGTATTCTAGGAAACCACCTCAGGCTTGCCATCACAGTTCTCTATCAGTTTTATGAAATAACGCAATAGAGATATGAACTTTTGTTTATTGCTTTCAATCGACTTTTGTTATCATTTTACAACATGAATTGCTGTGATTACCACCTTGAAACATAAGTTGGCATGCTTGACCTTGCCTTCCCTCAAACCCTTCCCCCCACACCTGGTTAGATGCCCCATCATACTTTCTCCACCCTCATCCAGTACGAATTGCTATACCTCATTATTTGGATGATTTCCCTCTCTCAGGGAACCAAGTCACAATCCCCAAGAAAGACAGTTAAGGTTCCAACCTCAGTCCAGCGTTTCCTCCAGGATGTTTACAATACCTAAGCTTTTCAGGAAGGTAAGTCTTGAAAAACACTAGTCAAGTACTTTAATACTGGGCTCCATATCTTTTTGAATCATGTGTTCTCATCTTGGATATTGTGTACTAACTTCTCCGTTCCCCGAAGAGTCCAAAGTTTCTGTAGCCATGTTTGGTATGTAAGAGCCTAGGACGTTCCTGATAGCGGAGCTGTAGTTTGTTTTGCTGCCAAGACCATATGTGCAATGGTCTTTCCTATCTTGCCATGTAGAGGGTTAGTCAATAATTTTACTTCTGGGCATGCACCTGCCTTAGCCTCTGTCACGTCTTGTATATCTTCAAGGATGTCCTTTCAGAAAGACTAAAGGTTCAGGCATCTACATAGTATGTGGGACATGGAACTGCTTCCTACTCACATACCCAGCGTGAATTAGGTTGTGTCTCATCCATATCGTAGGGACGATTCAGACTGTAACATCATCAGTACAAACTCTTCTACACTACATTCCAGTTCTGATCATGTGTGGCGAAGACATTCACACATATCAGCATGTCGACTCATTGATCCACATTAAAGTCGATACCTAATTTTTTTACATGTGATTTTTATTTGTCCATGTGCATTTGATGTTATATGAATTAAAGATGTTATATATGGGAAAAAAGGCCATGTGCATTGCTGTTTGTCTCCTGGAGGTGTTCTCTAATGGTGTCAGGGTCTAGGTCACTTCCTGTGGGAATGTTTTCAGAGTTTCAAGGCAGTCAGGAGTTACTTGGCATTGTGACAATGAGAGCCTTTTGTATTTGGTGCCCTGGGACTCACCTATAGTTGGACACAAGCTGATCACTAAGTACACCCCTTTAGCCTTTGACACTCAGTAGCTAGGCAGAGTGTTCCAATGATTACTCAAGGAGGTGCCGTGTTAATAGGAACTCAGAAAACAGTTTCATTGTCCTGCCATTGCTTTGACTTAAAAAGAACAGTTACTTTATTAATCTGAGACATCTAAATAGTACAAATAAAATGCAGAGAGCAAAATGCACATCATTATCCGGGGAAATTTAGGTAGTCATCTAGTACTAACTTTAGGCTGCTCTTGGATCTTTTACAGGTTGTGTGACTTTCACAAAGCGGAGCCCTACCACATTCTAAGGTACAATCTCCATTTAGTCCTCAGGGTGGTAGCCACAACAAGAATAATGGATCCAAGCAATCGCTGTCTCTACACTATGGCAATAGTTGTCTGTGTGTGTGTGTGTGTGTGAACATTATTAGGGGCCATACACTCTTAGTGCACACTGTACATTTTTTAGGTCTTGTTGTGCAGACATCTCCTTCTTTATGACACTGCCAAGGATGGGTATACTGCTTCTGTCTATGTGCATGCATGCACATAATCCCCATGAGATGTGGCATTGACTCCGTTCTGGCTCCGCAGGTTCAAACAATGTCCCTAATAATGTGGATGTGTGGCTCCAGGCTAAAAGAGGTGGATCTCCACTGGCCCAAGTAGGCAAAGTTGAACTCACTTCTGCCTACTGGGGAGGCAGGGAAATCTTCCTCTTGTGATATTCTTTGGGTCCAAAGCTTAGCCACACCACATGAATAAAGAGCTCACCAAAGGTCGCATCAGTGGCCTTGTCACGTGTATGAAGTACTAACACCAAATGCAGGTACAACTTTCTTCAGCCTCATATCATCACAGGGACTTCTGTTTCTTGGGATAAAACTGCACTACATTTGCACTGCTCCTTTTCTGAGGCTACTGACAGTCAGCTCTCTGGGGTGTGGAGGACAGATAGTGGTGGCAGCGACTGATTGCACCTGCAGTACAGGCCTCAGTATCTGTTGCCTGCTCACCTAGTGCTTACTGGTCTCTCCTTTTTAAATTTATCTTACAGTCCCCTACAACTGGGCCCCTTGTGTCAATCATGTGATACATGGAGGGTACATGTACATTCACCATATGTAAGTATAGGAGGGTGACCATGGAGCATATTAGCTATAATTGACTACTGAAGAACAAGAATCCATCTTGGATCTCCTGTATACGAATAGGACATTAGGATGAAGGTTGGAGAGAGTCATTAGAAATGCACCAGGCTCTGCAGTTTGAAGGATAGAAGGCAGAGGTCCCTTTAAAGGGTAAGAACAGTCCTGCCTTTTCCTATTCCCCCATTCTTCCCCCAAGGTAGTACTTCCAACATCAAGCAAAGAGACCTCTCCTTCTTCTGTGCCTTTGTTTTTGGTCTCTCTGCCAAGATGCTCACAGCCCCACCCCAGATCCTGCTGACACTGACAAGACAGGTTTTGACAAGTCTGCGAGGAGTATGCAGAAAGTCAGGAATTCCGTGAAATCATACCCAGAGCTGGACTTGTGGTAGTCACAATTTCTGTTTTCAAACTGAGTATAAGTATGGGGTTTAAGCCTCCAACTGGTTTGCCAGGATGTCTCAGCATCTAGTGCCAGGGGAGAATAACTAAAACATTTGAGCTCAGGGTTGGATAGGAGCAGCTACTTTGAAACATCCTAAAGGATAGTGCCCACTGGCTGCAGGATAGGTATCTCTGCACAATGTAAAGGCTGCCTAGATGAGAAGGGTTC
Organism: Triturus cristatus; assembly: GCF_964204655.1. Classification (NCBI taxonomy): domain Eukaryota; kingdom Metazoa; phylum Chordata; class Amphibia; order Caudata; family Salamandridae; genus Triturus; species Triturus cristatus. The sequence goes on from NC_140592.1 coordinate 317,992,391, forward strand.
CAAAGTAGCTGCGCAGGAAGAAATGGACATTGGTCGATTGTTGCTCAAGAAAGGATATGCATTGCCAGGGAGTGTAATGAGGCCTTGTGACCCTGGCCCTCCTGCAGCATGCACCGTAGTAAGGAAACACACTACACAACATTGTGTGGGTACTTCAGTCTCCTTTTGATCCGTCTACAGAGTGCCTGCAGATACCTGGAGAAAGAGTGGTTATGAAAGGCATATTCCATGAAGAAGAGGTGCTTGTGAAAGCTTGGTGCTGACACAGGGTTCATACTCCCTGGCTGTAATCCAAAGGCCACAGGCCTCCTGATTGCTTGCAGGGCTCCTGTGTGTAATGCAGGAGTCTGGGGTACAGCTACCCAGGTCATCTCCATCCAGAACAGGACCACAGAAGGCTTTCAGTCTCCCCGGAAAGGCTACCCTCTACTGTCCCCCAGAAGGAGCAGGTAAGAATATGCTACAGGCTCTTGAGTCCAAAAAGTAAAGGTCCAAAGTCTTTCCACTCCAGATAAGGTATTGTCAGTAAGCTGGTTTTTCGTCTTTCCTCTTCTGTGGCTCGACTGTTCTCCAAACCTTTGCCCCATGCAGGAGTTTAAAAGTGCAGGTGAAGAGTTCTGGACATTGGCATCACTACCCATTGCAGAGTGCCACTTTAACCGTACACTTCTAAAATACACTCCCTGGAAGCCGCCCACAGGCTGGGCCATTGCTTTGAGCATTATTCCTGGATTTTCTAAAGTGGCAGAATCAGCAGAGGATCACAAAGACCTCCTCCATCCATTCTCTCAAAACGTGTTACTTTCCTCCAAGATCCCTGGTGAGAGTGATGTTAGAGTTCTGCTTACTCTAACTTTGTCACTGTGAGAAAGTCATGCCCAGGCTTGCCAGAGAGCGGTAGCTAATCACCCTATGTAGATTCCTCCCCACCACCTTCCCTTTCCCAGGAGAAGGTTAATACTCCCAAATAGTTCTATTGTTCAGGGAGAGGATTTGAACTGGCAGCTGGCCACCATAGAAATTAACTTGAGCTATCAGAGTAGTTCAAAACCCAAATCTCATTTAGACTGGTTCGAGGAAATAATGCTAAAGGCAAAGTACATTTAAGTCAAACTAATATTTTACATGTGTTTTGAACAGTCGATGTTTTTCTATGTTGAGCCTAGCCAAAATATACTTTACGCACTTTTCACCCAAAGTGTAAATACATTAAAGCACTGTAAACTTACACTTCAGTCAAAATGATAGTAGCATTTGTTTTTGGATTCCCAATTAAATTATAAGGCCTACTCAGGTGACAGCTAATTTATTCTGGGTCTTTTCCACGCCTGTGGGCTGATACCAGCCCTGTTCGGAGAACAGTCATCCGCACTCAGCCTGCTCATGTGTGTAGATATGTGTGGCCTGCACAGAACCTCTTATTTCAAAAGATGCCAACTAGCGCACTGAGTACAGAACCATTTTAATATCAGCTTACAGCATGTGACACCCCATTAAGGAGATCTCACTCACAGCACTGGTTCACAAATCAGGTGCAAATGCAACAAAAGAATCTGGGGGCAGATTTACAAGAAAGTGACGCATCTGTAGAGATAAGCCACTTTCCCTGCGCCAACATGCAAAACCCTTGCGTCACCATGGATGCGCCGTATTTACAATACGGCGCACCATGGCACAAGGATTGACAGATGCGTCAGAAATTCTGACGCATCTGTTGACAGAAAAGTCACGCATTGCTGGAGTCGTGTCGCAAGCACGACGCAACTCCAGCAATGCTCAGGGGCTCCCTATGCCTAACATGCTGCGTCACTCCTTACACCTGCTTCAAGCAGGCGCTGGGTTTTGACGCAGCATGGACGTAAAAATGACTCAGTGAAATCTTGTAGATTTCACTGCGTCACTTTTACGGGGCTTCCTGCGACGGAACGCCCACCCTGCAAACATTAAACCTGATGCAGGTTTAATGTGGCGCAGGGCTTCACAACGTGACGCAGCTCCCTAGATGCGTCACGTTGTAAATGGGCCACAACTTTTACGCTGCCGCTGTGTCACAAACGATGGTGCAAAAGTGACACTTGTAAATCTGCCTCCTGGAGTGTTTACGGGTCAGGATCCACTAGTCCTTTCAACCACCTCGCCACCTTGGAATTGTATATTCTGAAATTCCGAAAAGGTTACACAGCTTTATGTTACGGGAGGCATACACTCTGATTCCCATATCACTAGCTGTTGATTATCCATTTCTCAGTAAGTTCAGTTGTGTTATAATCTTCTTATTGTTTTTATATTCCTGTAAACTCAAATTTTACTTAGGAGTTAATTGCAAGCTTGTACATGTTTCATCTCCCTCCCCAAAAAACCCCTCCGTCCTCCCTTGGTTTCTCCCTCTTCCGTGAGCTTGCCTTAGAATGTTAAGACGGTTTGGATTCTGTTATAGCTTCTGTGGCGGGGAGTGGAGACTGGAAATAAACTGCTGAACTTTCCTTTGTGTCTTCGAGAATTTTATCAAGTATCTTTCCAGCCTCCCATTGCCCACTGCTTAGGAGCAGCTGCCAGTTAGTGTAAGTGCTGTACAAAAACAACAAATAAAATGAACTGTGAAGAGAAACTGTTCTCTTTCCCCAACCTACCACCATGGTTTTGAATCTTACACACCTATGTCCAGGGATATATTTTGTTACCTAGCTGGGTTTCTGCTATATAAATTCAATATACATATATATATGCTGTATATATAAAATTAACATAAGCATATGTCTAACACCAAATGGAAGACAACGCGGGAGGCATCAATACATCAAAAAATTTGACAGAATACAGTAGCATCAGTTTGAAGCTATAAAGGGGATTAATATCCTGTAGGTAGGCCCAATCATTTAAGTAGTTTGGAGTAACTATACTATGGAGGCACTTCTGTGTTTGCATCATCTTGGGGATCAAGGTCATAATATATAATCCAGGCGCCCCATATCTTATGGAATTTATGGGCCATCCTCTGCTCTTTTATACAACTCGCGCCGCTGCCATGTATAAGTCCATTCCTTTTTTTTGTATTTAGTTATAGTCAGTATCTCAGGGGCCCCCCAGTACTTTGGGTATTTCCATTAATATGCTTTGGTACAAGCTAATTGAGTAGTTGAAGTGTTTACATATGCATTGTTTGTCATTTAATTCAACCATATTTTCAAGATATCCCTTGGCACTGCCACTTTATACCACCAAGGGTGAGGGAGAGCATATTTGATGTAATTGTCTATCTTGTCCCTTTTACAACTGAAACATTGCTTACATCTACAATGTATACTTCGAATTCAATAGGTAGTCTGCTCACAGGCGTGCTAATTGTGTGTTCCTTATCACAGGAAACAGTTTAACCAAGCCACATGTATCTTGTGTCCAGTAACATTATTGCACTTTTAAAAGAATCCTATGAATTTTTTTAAACATTTTCTTCATATTGAAAATCTCAAGTGTGTTCTGTTACTATTTCAGTTCAGTTTGCCAAACTTTTGTTACCTTGTGCGGGTTCATAAAGTGATCTGGTACCTAAGGGCCTACCTTCCATTTATTAAGACAAAGCATTCATTAAAAGGCATTCTCCTGTCAATTAGGCATCAACCATTCTCCTAAGCCAAGTATATAGTCATTGCTTCTCCAGATAAATATTGTTTCAGATCTTTTCCAAGGAAATCTCGTGGCTTCTGGGGCTAAAGTCATTGACACAAAATATAGACCCTCTACTTTTATCAAGCAAACACCTTTTTTCCTTATCTGTTCTTCATAGTTGCTATTCCATAGTTCCAGGTCCTTTAGTTCAGTGTACCTCCTGAAAGGTATTACTGTGATAATAAAAAGAGACTTAAAACATATGCTCTCTTTCTTAATTAGGGGGGTCTGCGAAAAATCCAGTGAAACATCTGCTAGCCACTCAAGTGAAATATTGTTGAGCAGTCAACAAAGGGGATTGTTTAAGTTGTGTGTGTGTGTAGTCCTCTCTTTTTTTTCTGAAGTAACATACCTCGATTTACTTCAACAATATCTCCCAATGTTTAAAATAGTGGTTAACATGTTTTAATGGTTGGAGGCCCCTCGTTATCTAGGGATTCGCCTCTATCCCTCACCCTCTGCCCTTTTCGAGGGTAACCATCGTAGGGCCCTCGCCTCTATCCGCTCCACCATCGGGTTTTGGGGGCAACTCCCGCTGGCCCCGATTGGCCGCGTGGCCCTAGCTAAAATGGTACTGGTCCCGCGTCTCCTCTATTATTTTACTAATATTCCTGTGATGCCGCCTCGATCCTTCTTTAAAGAGCTGGACACCCTACTTGGATCCTTAATATGGGGCAAGGGACGACATAGAATTGCGCTGGCAAAACTGAAATTGCCCACGACACAAGGAGGTCTTGGAGCCCCCTCGTTCGAAGCCTATTTCCTAGCGGCGCAGCTTCAATGGCTCTCCTATTGGACAGCCGACAGGCACACGTCCGAAACATACACGACCACGGGTCGGATAACGACACCGGAACTATGTTGTTTGCTTGTGCCGGGATCCCGCCCGACGGGGACTTACTCCCTCCAAGTGACACCGACCCGCACCTGACAGGCCTTCGTATTCACCGTTGCTTCCTCTGGTGGGCTGGCCTAAAAACACCCAGTTCTTCACCCCTGCCATGCTCCGAGAGTGGACATCTAGGGAGGTCACCGAGGCAGGAATGCTTTTCGCGGAGGGACATCTCCGACCATTTCAGCAACTCATTGACGAATATGATATCCCACCAGGACAATTCTTGCAGCACCGCCAGCTCCTCAGCCATTTTTGACCATACTGTGATCTCACGTTAGGAGAGCCCCCCACCCATCCGGTCCTTCACATGATACTGCGAATGAGACGGGGTCGTCACCTTACGACCTGGCTGTACAAGTCCATCCGGGAGTTGATACCCTCATCATTGACGTCCCTACGGGCCCTTTGGGAGGAAGAGGTGGGGCGGGCGTTTCACGATAATGAGTGGGACAGGGCACTCAAATTCCCCAAAAAAGTGTCTCGGAATGCCCGCTTCAAAAATATACAATATTATATTCTTCATAGGGCCTACTTGACCCCAACGCGCCTCCAGCGTTTTTACCCCGACACAATATTCCTCTGCCCCCGCTGCCAGGCACCAGACGCCGATTTCCTCCATATGATTTGGTCGTGCCCGGGGATCTGGGCATACTGCTCGACTATCCACGAGACCCTTCGGGACCTTACGGGGTTGCCCCACCTAGATACCTGGGAGTACTGCGCACTGGGAATAATGGGCCGGAAGAAGCGGCATAAAGTACCCATACGATTCGTCTCATTAGCACACCTCCTGGCTAAACGATGCATAGCTATGCATTGGCGTTCCCCTGCGGGTCCCCCGTTGGCGGCATGGAGGGGAGCGGTGCTCAAATTGTCTACGGCTGAGGAGGATACCCTGCGGGAGGAGGAGGCGAAGGGTACACGCAAAACCCCGATATCCCTGGAGTGGGCGCTGTTGATGCATCAGTTTAAACAAACCCAGCCCCTAGCTGATCAGGACGCGGCCGCAACCTCCCCTACTGCCACGCGGCTATGCGCGACACATACCCACTCGGCGGACGCCCCCCCCAACACTTTACACTCACCCTGGAATGACTAGGTTACTATCCCCGCTGTCCCGAGGCCTGCGCCGGTGATGCAGGTCCGCCTGCTTCGTCGTGCTGCGGCCAGGAGTTTCCAATGCGCTGCCTCACCTGTTACCTTACGGACCACATGTGCTGTAGTCTAGTCGACCCTTCTCTAATAGTCCATGACTGCCCCTAGTTCCCTCCCCCCCTCCCTGTTTTGGTCTTTTATACGACAAATACCTGTCGCATTGCATATAACTGCAACAAAGATAATTAAAAATGTCAAGATTGATTTCATCTGACTGAAAGCATGTGCTTAATGATACTGCGATCCAATACTGATATGTAACAAAAGTACTAACAAATGCCAATAAAAACAAGTTTCAAAAAAACATGTTTTAATGGTTCTCTTAAAAATACTTGGGTCCAGTAGGGAAGAGTTGATAGACATCTGCACCTTTTTGGACTGGCTGCACTTTGGAGTGGAGGTTAAACTTCATAAATGTTATTCTCTGTAGAGTGAGAGCTGAGAGATTCTTCCTCCAGTTTTGTATGTAGTACAATAAAAGGGGGCTTCTGTAAATTCTGCCTCTATAGATGTAGGGGTATACAGGTGAAATATGATGGGCTTACTTCAGTGCGCCCATACAGAATAGTCTTAATAATTACCTTTCTCTGTTCCTTGTCGCAGAAAAGGAGACTTTTATTATTAATTCCACTGGAGAAAAACCTATGCAGTTACCTTTTGAAAAGTGAAATCATGTAAGCTACAACATTGTATGATAAGTTACATTTTTTATGTTAAAAATGCAGAACTGGTATAGTTGGACGAGAAACACTCAAAACTAATTTTCGGCCAAAGTGCGCTGCAAAATTGTGTCAAAAAAAACTAGGAGGGTAAGTCTGTGTCAAAAGCTCCCTACGAAAAGGTAGATAATAGGATGTACGGCAGGTGTAAATTCAAGGTGGTTGTGTGAGGGCAGCAGGCAAAGTTCTCTGAGAATAAGAAACTAAGTAGGGACGAGTCCAGACAATTTGGGGCAGATTCATCAAACTTTCTTTCACATAGTGCAAGGCAACAAGCCACCTTGCTGCGCTGAGCTGCGCTGAGCTGCGTGCAAAGGCAGGAATGTGCTGTATTTAACATTATATGGCACATTCCTGTCCTTTATGTGCGCTGGCACCCTTTTAGCTGCCTACAGTCAAATCAGGCACCTTTACGCCCTGGTGCAAGGATGCCTGCGTTGTCAGCAGGATTGTTTTTGTGCAGGAAGGGATACCTTTCTGCACAACAAACAATCCTCAGAGGTATTTTCCTCTTTCTAAGTGTGCTGCAGAATGCAGCCCACTTAGAAAGAGGAAACAAGGAGGAGAAATAGAGATATTTCGCCTCATTGCACCTCCCCCGGGTGGCGTAGCATTTTGACACAGTCCCAAGTTTACCACAAATTAAGCACCCGGTTAGCATTATTTTTTATATAATTAGCGAGGAAGTCATGCACTTACATTCCAAAGGAAGACACCTTTTGAATATTAAAATAATGTATTCTTCTCTCTTTCTCTTTTAACTAGTATCAGATAACGTGGAAGCCACTAAAGCTGTTTCTTGAGCTGAAGGAGGAAAACCCGACACTGAAACTTCTTATGGAGACAGCAGTACTTCTTCAAGTGGATTCATAGGTGCGGGTGGGGCAAGACTGAAAAAGATTACCAGAAAACGGTCAAAGATTTGAAGCTACGAGTGGCGGGCTTCCATTTAACCCAATCTGATACCTTTTACGTGAGCCTTTCAACAAAATATACAAAGGATGAGCCATGTGAAACATGTATTAAAAAGACGCACGGAAAATTATGAAAAATATGTCTTATTATGGCACCAGCGCAACGAATGTTCCAGGCCATCACGCAATTTGGGATTTACTTCCGGGAGCTCTGAAGACTTCTTCCGGGCTGTTCCACTCAGTGGATGGAATGTGGTGATTTTGCTGCTGATGGCCGTAACCATTTCTCTTTCTTGTGATTACACAGAGTTTTGACACACACAAACTGAATCTCGCCATGCTTCAAGTGGTTTTCAGTTGAGGGCTGGGAGCAGGCTGCTCCATTTTCACTGAACATTCAGGTTTGGGCCACTGCTCTTTGTGCATGTTGCATTATTCTTTCTGTTGTCCCTTGGTTCCGGAAGATACATCAAAGAGGGATTTAGAAAGCTGGATGGAAACATCAAAGTACAGAGATCTAAACTAAGGACCTAACACTGTTCTTGCTACTAAAATGCGTGGCCATGGAACACAGGCAGTGAGATAGCCGCCAGGCAGTACTGGATCTAAGTGCTGGCCAGGCATGTCAGTTGGCCATTTTAAAGCCATCATTAAGCCATTATTCAACATTCCGGTGGCAGTGATTTCCACTGACATAAACATGTTTTAGTCGAATTGTGTTTGCCTGAGTATACCATTTTTTTTCTCCAAGAACAGACTTAACCATTCCATTTTTTATTTACTTGTATACCTCATATTTATTTTTCTTTTGTTTTCAAAAAACCTTATTTTCCTTTTTGCCTTGTAATGGGTTAGCAAATGTGGTGTCTGCAGAAGCAATAGAGTGGAGTAGGCTATAAAAGCACAATTTAGTGTGACAAGATCAGGAGATATTTTGCCTCTACCATTCCCGCGACTGTGCAATTAAAGTCCTAAGCCATTAACACTGGGCATGCTCACACAGCCGAGTGAGACCAACAAGCACCAGGAAGTGACGTCACTTGCCAGTCTCGAGCGTCAGGCTTATCACTATAATGGCTTGAGAGCGCGAGGGGAAGCAATGTGAACAAACCATTTCACTCGAACTTGAACCAAGTGGAAAACAATGTTATTTTTTGTAACTCGGTGGTTGTGTCAGTTTTCTGCCAGTCTCTCTTCAATGCTGAGCATGCTTGAAAAATGACGTCTCATTGGTCTGTCCGTTTGAGCTTCCATTCACCTTGGGTAACAGCAACCGGTTCTCATGTCTACTTGTCTATGCAATGAAATACAATTGAAAAATACTGTGTTAATATTTACAAATGTTCAATGTTATGTATATGGATTTAAATGAAATGTGCTATTAAGGAATCGGATAGATATGTTGATATCTAACACCTGTGTGTATGGAGTTTTCCAATTAGTGGCATGTTTGACCCATTTGAGGGACACGTTGCCAAAGGGTAGCCATATAGCCTGTTACAATGTCTTCTGTCCTACTGTAGTTAAGCATGACTTGCAACTTCTTTGCATGATTTCATCTACTTTTAATGCTTACAGGTATTTGATGGGAGTTTTTTTTGTTGTTTTCATATCAGTTCCTCATCATGCTGTTTGCAGATGTATGCAGATGAATGCAGGTGTATGCACTTGTTATTGAAGATCAATAAATAAACTGTATAACTAGGCAGGGTATAAATGATAATGATAATGAAAATGCATTTCTCAATAGAAAGGCAGTGTACGTCGCTGGCTTATTCACACTTAATTTTAAATATTTGCCGGAAATGTCTGAAGCTAGAGCTACAGACACCACGCCCCGATAGTGGGTCACCAAAACATACAGCTAACAACTAAACAGTACCCCCCTGGAGTAATGCTCACTTCGCGCGTTGGATTTTCCTTATAAATCTTTTAGCTAGAATTTCTAAGAACCGTGACATTGAAAACCACATCATTCATTTATTCCACTTAAATGTAATTGGATAGACAACTACTATTAACTGGATCATGAAAATAAATGTTGCAAGCATGGGTGGAGCAGAGAATGAGTACAAAAATATTAGCATGTAAAGGTCATTCATGCTTGTTCACTCTAACCAATCACTAAAAAGCCATTTAACAGATTTCAGGAATGGACCGTTGATAGTTTATCATGAAAAACTGAAGGCAGTCTGGGGGTTCTAAATCTTTGCACTAGCAGTAACAATAAAAAAACAACCTATACATGTAAATATATTTATATATTTGAATTATTTATATAAGTTAGAAGTTCCTGAAATTGAAAGTCTGCTAACCAAAAAGAGTGTTCCAGTGTGAGTGAGCGGATATGCTAGATCAAGTGTCCCTGCCTAGCAGGTAGCATAAAGTACTTCTCCTCTCCTCCTCCTTGGATCTCAGTGTGAAGAGATTGCTACATTCGAATTATAATTACTCAGAAAGTCTCTCTGGCCCACATAATAATATCTTTTTTTCGTCCACTCGCCAATCTGGCCTTGTAAGGCAATGCTTCACTGCAGCAGCCACATTGCTGCTGCTGTGCAGCGGCCTGTTCGCTTTGGGCATTTCTTTGCCAATGCACATAAACTCTACTAAATCTACTGTATGAAATGAACTATGTGGTTGTATTTGGTAGCTCATTTTTTATGTCTATTATAGGGTTCTCCAAAGTCGGTCCTGGAGGGCCGGAACAATGCCAGATTTTTAGCATATCCCCCATTTAGATAAATGTAGTTATCTTAAAAATCTGGCATGGATCCAGCCCTCCAGGACCAACTTTGGAGAACCCTGGTCTATTACAATCTATCATCGATGTAGTGTGTGCATCAGCACAGACCAGTTGGCATTCAAATCTACAATTCCACCATCAAAATCAGCATCCAATGAAATCTAAAGTTAAGTTCTACACCTTACATTATTTCTGCATCCTGACTTTTAATTGGTTATTAGTCATCACCAAGCAGCAGTTATCACTTTGTGAGTATGGGTGGGAAAAGGTGTTTGCACCAGACTGTAGTTCCTAATGGCCTGATTTAGGGGTTGGCAGATGAGTATTCTGTCATACACATGACGGATAGTCCCCTCCAACTGGTTAGAAGTGGCATAAGATATAATAGACTTGTAATAAGGGGTACAGGATTTCCGTCATGTTTGTGACAGAGTAAGCCGTTCAGCAAACTCTAAATCAGGTGTTTATTTTTTAATTCCATTTTACAAAAGTGTAAGGTTAATTTATGTTATATGAGAATTAGGCATGGCGATAACAAATTAAAGAAATACATAGTTGCCCATTTTCCAGTGTGCATAATAAATGGGATTTCTCTTCAGTTTACAGTAAAAATTATACTAAAGTGAAGCAATGATTACTTCTGGAGTTTAGCCCAGAAGAACAATAGCAAAAATATCCTATTTGATTGGGTTCATTATTTTTCCTCAGCAGCTTAAACATGCTCAGCAGGATGAAGTTTGGCATTCATGTGTCTCAGTTCTGTGGCCTTTATGACCAGATATACTAAAGTTTAAAGATCCGGGAGCAAAGACAACCCTGCATCAAGGGGCATAAGCTAGGAAGGACCGTAACCTAACTCGGGTTTATGCCTCTTCATGCAGAGTTCCTTTGCCTCAGGATCTTATGCTTTTATTTATGACTGAGGGTGATCCTAGCCCTTTTCCCTCGTTCTTCTTTTTGACCTTTAGAACAGAAGACAGGTCTCGATTATTAAGCGAAAGTGACACTTTAAAATAATGGGTCTTCGAGGTTAAACATAGCAAGCCAATTAACTACATAAAATATTTTGTCGGAGAGAAACACGAACTTTTTTGTGAGTGAAGATAAAATAATAATCAGATATGTGTTGCTCTTGTATTTCAGTTGTCCTCTAGAAAAGATGTACAGGGGTACAGCATGTATTTCCCTTTACAAATTAAAAGCTTAGGTTTCCCATGATCCAACCACAGCTAGGAAATAGGACTCCACCCCTCCCTCATATTATGGATTATGCAGACAGTCCCTCTTTCAAGCTTCAGTCACATGTAGTTGATAGCCACAATAATCAAATCTTTATTGTTTTTACCTTGTTAGATTGTGTTTGCTTATCATCCATCCTGGATTGGCTTCAGTGGTGTAGCGAAAGTTGAAGGGGGCCCCCTGCAAGGCACACAGAGGGGCCCCCGCTCCGGATTTAATCTGGAGCTATCAGGCCTGAGTACTGTGCTGAGGGGGCACCCTGCCGCTCGGGCCCATCCACCCGCCCCACAGGGGCCTGTGTTACGCCCCTTATTGGCTTCCAGTACCAAAGTCTAACTATAGGATTGCAGATTTAATTGTTTTATGCCATTGTCCCTTAGAAAGGCTTCTGTTTTTTTTCTGTCATTTCTAATACCAACTTTTGTTTTCCTTCACATTTTAATTTTTTTACATTACGTTGGGTGCTAATGCTGTAGAAGATGTTTCCTAGCTCTTTACCAATTTGATTTATGAGCTGCCTTTAAGCATTATGTTTTTTAATGTGGCACATATTTTCTAGTTCCACTCCTTTTTTTTTTAGTAGAACTTTGTTTGTGATTGGTGATAACTACAGTTTCGCTTTTCTTAACTGAATCTTAGTCTTTCTGTTTTCTTTTGTTACTGATCTCATTCATCCTAAACATAATAGCTGCAAAGACCATATTAAGCTACAGGTAGTTAGTGTTGCCAAGATATAAGGCTAGGAGAAAGGTGCTTTGCTGTTCAAACACATTTTTGTGAAACTTCCAGCTTCTACTCCTTTGATCTGAACTAGTTCTCCTCAAATTCAGGAAGGCTGTTAACATCTAGCTTTTCCTCAAATTAACATTCTAACAAACATGTGTTCCTCATGTGTGTCACCAGTGCCAAAAGACTCATATGTAGATAAATATTTGTGCTCTACTAAATGCTCTCATCACATGCATAGCTCTTGCCAGCAGACTTTAACCTCAAAGTCCTTATAGTCTGCCAGTTTGCCTACCTACTGCAACACCTGAAACTTTTAGGAATATGTCTGATGAGTAGAACTTCAGGTATTCCTTATCTGGATACAAATCTTATACACCGTTACCTGTGATTGCCTGAGACTTGAGCACACAATCACAACTCATTGGCATGCCTAATGCCTAATGGCTGTAGGTGTGAGTCCACAAGGAAGGACACTAATATTTACTTTCCCACCATAAAGTACATGCAGTAATGATGAGACCATTGTTTCTACTTGCCGTTTCTCCTTATTGGCCTATAATAGCCTATCTTAGTACTTTACATATCCCAACCTTCAGCTCTTCCCTTAACAGTGACAGGACAGTCACCAGCTTAAGTTGAGCAGGAAGTTAAAATTTAGAATATTATATTTGTCAACTTTCCTGGACATATATGTAACTGTTAATATATTGTTCATGCCTTTACCAATAGGGATAAATGGTTCCAAATCTTTGAATACTCTCCTATAGCCACACATCATGTGGTGTGTGGAAACAGATAATCAAGTAATGCCATTTTACAAATCAGAGACCTCTGTTTAGTACGTCACCATCTGTTGACATAATGGATCACAAATATTGTCATTAAAATAGTGGTTGCTATGGTATATCTGATTTTTTTTAATTGTGCAGTACTTTGGAATGTTACCTTTTCCATAATCTGTCTCAAGTGTAGTTTGAGATTTTGACTGAGTTGTGTGGGAATTTGGTGCGTTGGAGAGGCCCTTGGGGAAGATAAAAGAAAGAAAATGTAGTGTTTTTTTTGTTCAAATTTTTTAGATTCTTTTAAATATCTCCATCACAAATATGTTCTTTCTCCTCTGATGAGAAGTTGCCTCAAATCAAATACCACCATTTACTATTATATTTTAAAATCTATAGATGTTCTTATTTATCTGTTTTTACTATAGGAGAAAATTGAAAAGCAACGTTTGTCTGTTGCTTCCCAATGGATATGAAAGATAATCTTAGCTAATTTGGTGTTCAAACCACAACTGACAGGGACCACCATAGCCAAATGTTAAACCATATTTATTCTGTTATTCTGTTATGTCATGTCGAGAACGATAGATTAACAGGATTAATGACTCATCTTCATTCTTTGTACATGGAAGGTGGAGAGGTTGGTAGGAGATTGTGTGTATCAAGTGACAACAGGCAAACACCAGGCGTGTCTTGTATTGCTTCAGGATATGTACAATGTACATTTTATGGGATTCTCCTCTTTGCCTTTTTCTCCTTTGATCCCGTTACTTTCCTAGACAAATCATTCATGAAAATCAGGCCTAAATTTCATTGATATATATCATATGTTGGGAAATTCTTACCATGGTCTCTTAGTTTGTGGCTTTGCTTCTTAAAAGTTGGAATATGAAGTTCAAGACCTTTCATTTGAATGCCTTGAAGTGACCAAAGGCGCTATATACAATCAGAATCATTGAGAAATAGTTCCACTTCCTTGGCAGGTCTTACCTAAGGTTAGTCGACTTTTAATGTTCAGGTGTGTGCCATGGTTATAGATATGGATTTAAAGAGATCTCTTTGCATTATTATTCTGTGGTTAATAGGTTTATGAAAGGTTTCATAATAGTACTTTTGGTGCTTATATTTGATTCTAGGAATATGTACAAAGCCTGTATACAAAGTTTAGTGAGCAGTGTCTCTTTCAAAGAACGTTGGCTCATTTTCACCTAGAAGGATCAATGCCATACTTATTGCTTATTGTAGGTACTTGCACTTTTCTACCAACATAAGTAGTCTTCCTTTACTGCAATCAGTGTGATTCTCCTCTATTGGTTTTGCTTGTCCAGTGGGTAAACAGTGTTGCATATATTACAAATCAGAATTACTTTGCTTTTTTGCCTGGAGATGACCAAGCCCATGTGGAAGTATTTGATGTTTTTCTTGTCTTTGAAGAAAATGTCATTACTCAGGAATGAACCTCCAGCCATGTTCTACCTAAATGTAGCCAAGAAACCTTTCCCTGAAAGCATTAGAAACCAGCCTTGACGGTGCAGTGCAGCTTCCAGCATTCTCACCAAGATCATGCCTGTGCTCTTGATGGGTAAATAAGTGAGTGCCAAAATGTATTACAGCTTGAACTAGAATTACATTTTAGGGTCCTGAATGCCCCATATCTTGAGTGAGCTAAATACTTGGCTGTGACACTTAAGGCACATAAATGTTACCAAGCGTCCTTCCCAAACTACCAGTTTCCAAATTTAGGTGTTTACTCTATATTTGCTGTTGCAGGCAGAAATTAGGGAAAGAACTGTAAGTACACCCAAAACGAAGTACCCATTTACAAGCAAGTGGAGAGATATGAACAATGAATTAGTAGTACTTGTCATGGGTTTTACCTTCATGCTGTGAGAAATTAAAAGTTTGTCATCTTAATTTTTCCACAACACTTTGCAGTCTACAGTTACATGTAAGAAACTTGAGGCCTGATTTAGAATTTGGCAGACAGGTTACTCCGTCACAAATGTGATGGAGTAATTTGTCAGCCAAACTCTCAATCCACCTGCCCTCTTGCAAATCGGGCAGACTGTCAACTTTTTGTCAGCAGTGCTGAACCACCCCAAGCTGTGCTTGTGATGCAGCTCACTCAGGATTCCAATCTGCTTATTGTGGAACACCCATCTTGAAAAGGCTAGTCTTGTCAATGTCTTGAATTTATTACATTTGTAAAATGTAGTTGGTACTCTCTTGAAATTACGTACTTGACACCTAATCCTGACTAGTTCTCACCAGGAATATCAAAACACTGGTGCATATCATTTCCGCATTCTTTTTTAAGTGCCAAATTTGAAATGCTATAAAACTTTATCTTTATTACAGCAGAAATGACATAAGAGACATAAGAGACATAGACATTCATGGAAACGGCCTCTAGAGCTGTACAGGCTCTTCCGGTTTACAGACTAGATGTTTTCACTTACATGGTTGAGATGTTCTCCAAAGCTTGACATGCACACATGTTTCAAGTTCCATCCTTCTCCGCTGATGCAGGTATGACTTGTATGGAAACAAAATTAATTGCTGAGGAGACTATATAAACTAGCCTAAATGTAGCTGTCTTTCAAAGATCGCAATCAAAGAACCTAGACAGCCCATTGCTGTATATATAATCCATATTATTTGGGAACAAAGCAGTAATTAAAATACAAAGAGAACCTTTGCTAATAAGAATCGACTTAATCCCAGCATCTGTCATATATTATCACTGTGGGCTCGTCTGTTGCTTATCAGACAAAATTTAGCATGAGTGGTTTTATATAAATGGTGGTGCATGGTATCCATGAATGTCATAGATCGCAATGAAAAGCTCCCAAGGTAAACAAGAGTGACAGAACCAAAAAGAGAGTACATTGACAGACTTTCCACAATGTGGGAAACATAGAGGGTGAAACAACACATTTGACATAACTGGAGGATCCAGAAAAACGATGGTAATACCATGTCCTGACTGCAATTTAGTTATATAGTACTAGGTGCAACACACATAGGATCGTATAGGGAGGGACCCTCAACTTATGTGGCCAATGTATTGACCAACATGGACTCTTCAGATCACAAGAAGAAGATAAAATCTTCCAGTTGTAACAGGAGAAGACTAAAACTATGAAAGACAACAGTCAGTCAAAAGTCTTTATTCGATTGTCATCATAAAAGACATGCTATACATATTTTTTAAAAATTCATATAAAATACAATATCAATATAGCAATACAGGATAGAAATATTAAGATCATGTAAATTGTTAAAACTATGAAAGACTAACAAGAAATCATGTGCCAGAAGAGGGGACTTCTGTCTGGCCGAAGACCATTTTAACTGTGCAAAGAGAATAGATGTAAAAGAGTCTAAGAGAAATATGATTATATAGTTGTCCTGAAATTGATGATAACTGTGAGTATAGGACATAAGATCAGGAATGTATGACCCAGGAGAAAAAAACCCTGGAGAATTAAAGACTTGGAAATAGTAACAGTTGAACGGATGCAGAAACCTATGATCCCAAAAACCCTTAATTTAGCATGGTGGAGAAAATAAACCAACAAATGTGGTGGCAAGACTTTTGTATGCCATAGATACACCATCTGAGATCTAGCCTATCTGCAAAACGTGGTGTTGAATCCTGTGCATGAAGAACAAAAGACAGGTGAAGAAAAAACAAGTGAAGCAGAAGGAAATGCCAAAGCACTATGGTTATAATCACCCCTGAACCTTTATCAAGCCCTTTAACAATGGGAAGAACAAGGGAAGACAAGCGGACATTTTATTTATTTATTTATTAATTAAGGAGTTTTATATAGCACTAGCCTGACCCGAGGGTATTGGAGCGCTTCACAACAGTTTTTGAGCAAGATTCATACAATAAGCAGTATTCTACATATAGGTTCGGCAGTCCAAGGGTGCTGAGCAGCATTGAGGTAGTACGTGAGTCCTGAGATAACCTCATAGAGTGCACGTTTTCTTGGGGTTGATACAATAAAGCAGGGACATACACCCTTGAATGCTGAAGCCAGACATAAAAACATAACACATAGATTTGTCTTCCACCTGCCGAAGAGGGTTCAGGAAGGGGATGTGGCAGTGAAATTGTCAGCTAGACTTGTTCTGAAAACGTTGTAGACCCAAACAAGACCACCACAACCAGGAAGGATATAACAAATACATAGATTGAGCATTTCCTATCTAGTTTAAAGAAAATGAGCCAGAGTTTAGCTCTCTAACATTTCCTGGGTGAGGTACGTATTGAAAGTAGATACAGAGGCTTATCTACAGCAAAACACCTAGGGTTCCGAGCCATAAATCACACTTCAACAGGTCCTAATTTGGAAAAAAGGTGTAAGATTGATCCAAGAAAGAGACTCGGATCGAGCTACAACCCACCTCTGATCAGCAACGAAATGAAGATAATATATAAACAGCTAGGCAGTATAATACAATGATAGTCTGACGTTTATCAGTATATAGGAATGCTACAGCACAGCCTCCTAAACGAAACTAATGATCACTTAAATTACTTAAAACTCGTACCATTTCAAACAAAAACAAAACAACTTACACAACCAGTATCTGAAAACAGCAGCCCCTCTGCGATGGCAGATTAACAGGCAGTTTGATTTCGAGGCGGGTGGATTTATAATCTGGCCTACAGATGAGGCTAATGTTTTTGTTTTTTAAATAACAAATGAATTTAAAGTAATTAATCTTTCAGCGGAAAGTACTTCTCGTCAGAGCCAGTAAGGATTGAAATGAGACCTCTGCGCCATACAACCACTAGTTCACTCCATTCCTAGCCAACCACTGTATTTACTCATGGAGGCCTTCTGCAGATCTCTCTCGATATATAACATCCACGTTGATATACACTATAAACAAATATACACATCATGTTTTTAAATCTGCACATTTCTGCAGATTTTTAAGCCAAGAATGCAATATTTTTGTATATCCACTGTATAAAAAGGCTAAACACTTCTAAATAAAACTGCTGGGGTCTGTATCTGAAAGCACATGACAAAGATTTAAAACAAAATCCACATATATCAAGAGTTCCGGCAGTGCTGAGCTCTACGATCCTGGTTTATCAAAAGCAATAAAACGATTTCTAGGCAATCTAGGTTGCACTCATGAACAGAGGGAATTCCGGCCTTCAACAGAGAGCCTTGCTCACAGACACCATTGCAATAGCTGTTCTTTGCAGACAGGTACGGCATGATAGTCAGTTATTTTGAGGCCGACAACCTGCTAAAGGGAAGAATGTAGTGACTTTTGGGGGTAGACTTCCACCAGTTGCAATATATGCATTCTGATATTCCATTGCGTTGCACTAGGCACAATGTGCCCTTCCATTATTTTATTTCCCATACTATAGGTTGCAGTGTGATGTTTTTGATGTTTGGGTATGGAGGCCAAAGCTTTCAGAACATATTTTTTTAATACAGGAGGCGAGGAGGAATATGTTTGTGCAGATAAATATCGCCCTTACTCATCTGCCTGATGTCCTGTGTTCTGGTAAATAAACAGCCATAATGCCTTCCACTTGACTGTGGGTCAGCTAGGTGCCAGCCATGAAACTACCAATGTGAGGGAAACGGAGATCGGGTATAATATCAGAATTGTGGCATTTCACCATCACAAGTCCAAGTACCCAACCCTCATCCAGGCATTTAAGACCAAGAACCATTGGAATCCTAAATCCGTTCAGAGAGGGGGGTTCAGAGCAGGCCGAGCCACCTAGGTGAAACGTGCATAGTTAGGAGAATGCATGGTGCAAGCGAATGTTGTCTGTGGTTATATTCTTTTATCTTTGAAAGCGTAGGGACTGATGCGAGGGGGACGCTGCCTTCAGTCTGGGGGCAGTGTCTCTTTCTAACCCTTTCCCTAATAGCGTTGTAAATACATGTACAGATATAAATGTCATATATGATAATAGGAACAAAAAAGGAACAGGCGTTTAAATAAAAAAAACACTGGTGATGGAGTTTTCATCTCATGCACCAGCTCATCTGCCAACTCTTGCTTTTTGTGTATCGATTTAAAAAAGCATAGTGTTTGTGGCTGATTAGTCTAGACTGTTGGCTTTAAAAAAAGACATCTTCTATTTGAAAATTTAGCAGTCTTGTAGAGCTCATTATATGTTGTATATGTAAATGAGAAAATTGTTTTAATATGTTCATCTGGCTTCCATGATTTTTCCGTCGTTAATTTATTTTTTTAGGGTTGTGAAAGAAAGGTATGGGTTCTCAACAAAACATTAAGCAAATTAAAAAAAAAAAATAACATGTTTACAGTTGTAAGTGCAATGACCTAAATCCCATATATGAACATTGTAAATTGCGTGTATGTCCTGCTGTGCTCTGTACATTGGTGTAGTATTTCAGTGTTTCAAACTCATGTAATGTGGTTCAGAAATGAGAATTTGACCCCTACAAGGTATTTCTGTGGCAGAAGAATAAAAACGACTTGATATAAGCATGGGATGCTTGAGGCCTCATCCCTGTCGGTTCGAGGATTGGGATCCTGCTGCTTGAGTTTCAGGTACCTGTGCTTTGAATTGCTAAGACCAAATAACACAGAAGGTAACATGGTCTGGGAACTGGGGAGCTGCTTGTCACTCCGAAACCTTTTCAGAAGAATTGCTAATATATCGACATTTGATTACATTCACAAACGATCACAAACCAACTTCTTTAAAAAAAAAAAAACTACCCTTTTTGTGTTAAAACACACGAAGTCATTGTGGGAAAGTCACTCTTTTCTTTGGAGTTATGCACGTTTCATTCTGTGTGTCATTAAGAAGGGGCCTAGTATCTATAAAGAGAAATTATAGGAGGCTAAGGACTATACCAAAGGCATAGAACCTTTTAAATTGTATGTACCCTTGTGGGGTTGAATAAAGGTTTGGGGACAGATGTACCAACATTAAGTATTTGAGATGACTAAATAGCAAATTTTGTGATTCTCTGTTTGGTGATCGCAAACGCTAATGTACTAAAGTGTGTTTTATACTTTTAGCGATTCCTAGTGGGTTGCAAATAGACCTCCCTCATGAATATTAATGAGGTAGGTCTCAGTTTGCGACCCATTAGGAATCGCAAAAATCTTAGAGATGGTGGCCTGCTGCACCATTTTATATAAAGCAATCTTTTTTGAATGCAGCCTGTTTTCCTTAAAGGAAAAGGGGATGCGTTTTAAAAAAAGAAACATTTTCTTTTCATTTTTAAGAGTAGGTAGTTGTCCATGGGACCAATGCCTGCTTTGAAAAAATATTTGTTTCCCATTCTCAAAGGGGATAAGATCCTTTGGGGACCCCTTCCCATTTGCGAATGGGCTACAACCAACTTTGAGTTGCTGGTCCAGTGCAAATGTTTTCCGACCGTAATTCGATCACAAAACATTCGTACATCCCATTCAGGTTCGGTATTTGGAAGGGATGCCCTAAACACGCCCCAGCCAAATACCGAACCGCAAACACAAATAGCAACTCAGTATGGCGTTACCAAATCACAATTTGTGTTTTGTACTTTTTAAAAGCTTTTTTGCAGTTGGAAACGCCCCAATCGGCCATTTCCAACTGCAAAAATGCTTCGTACATGTGGCCCTTAGTTTTGTGCCGCAACTTGGACACACTTAAAACAGATTTACTAAGGGCAGTTCTCAAACTAGTTGGTGAACTGCCCTTCATTTTTGGGTACCACTGATGTACCGTACCAGTCAGTCAAATTGAAAAATGGATAGTCGCAGGATTCTGTAACATCTCTAACCTCATGAATATTAATAAGGCATGAAGCACCCGTGGATATCTGCGAGCGCAGGGAAAAGCAGACCTCCACTCCTACTTTCGCATTCTCTCAGTGAAAACATTTTTTCATAAGCAGCGCTTGAGGCACATGTGCTTCTTTACAAAAATATTTTCAAGAAGATAGATACTGTGGCATGTGGGGAGTATAGTGGTCTCAGCTTCCCCTTTACGAATCACAGTCTACTCCAAATCAGGTGTTGGTCTCTGATCAATGGTTTGCAACTATATAAAGCCACAAATCATTGATTGATTGCTTTTTGAATTGCAAATGGGAGGAGGCCTTTTCACACACCCATTTATCATACAGAAGGGGTTGCAAAAGTTACTTTAAGAATTGGAAATAATTTTTAGTCTCCCAAAGTAACTTTTGGCCTTTTTAAATCTCTCTTTTGCAGTTGAAAAGCCTGTGGTGTTGCAATTTATGGGCGTGTGATTGCAAAACGTTTTGGAATTTGGGGCCACATGTATCATTATTTCAAATGGCGATTACCTAATTGCGATTCTCTGTGAATCGCAATTAGGTCATCGCTATTTGAATGTGTGGAACTCCTTGAGTTTCATTTAGCGTTTCCTAATGGGTCGCTAATTGACCTACCTCATTAATATTATTGAGGCAGGTCGCAATTTGCGACTCATTAGGAATCGCTAAAATCACAGGGATGGTGACCTGCTAGGGTCAGCAGACCACCCTGTCTCCGATTGCTTTTAAATAAAGCATTCATTTTTTTTAAATGCAGCCCGTTATCCTTAAAAGAAAACGGGTTGCGTTTAAAAAAGAAAAATGAAAATTTTCTTTTCATTTTTCAAGAGCAGTCAGTGGTCTGTGAGACCACTGCCTGCTCTTAAAAACATTTTTACCAACATTCACAAAGGATACGGGGTCCATGGGGGGCCCTTCCCATTTGCGAATGGGTTACCACCTACTTGAAGTAAGTTGTAAAATGCCAATATTTTCTGGCTCAATTTCGGTCACAAAACATTCCTACATACCGCTGTGATTCGGTATTAGGAAGGGACGCCCTAAACACGCCCCTTCCTAATACCGAATCGGTATGTATTCGGCAATTCCAAATTGCGATTCGGTAACACGTTACCGAATCGGGAATTGAAATTTATACATACCAATATGCATTTTACTGGTCACAAAAAGCCTGATTCAGCGATGCATGTGGCCCTTCGTTCTTTGTTTTCCATGACAGTCAGAGGTCCTGTGCTCTATTTGTAACAGTTAGAATCATGTAACACACATTCCAGGGACAAAATAGTATTAAACCCCTAAATGAATTACCATGTATCCTTCTTTAACACATGACTGTCTTGGATTAGCAAGACAGACCAATGCAAGCCTTACTCACAAATGTGATGTAGGTCTAGATACATGGACGACAGACAGAATGACAGTATAATACCCTTTAATAATTGATTGTCCGGTTAATGCATTCATTTATTAAAGAAAAGTACCTTAATGTTTCAGCAAGTTATTGAAAATTGACATCATATTACCTTTCGGCCATCAATCAAAGACAGCCTCATTATGCATTGCATTCTTTAGTTCCCTCTGTTCGCTACATCTCTGCTTGCTGTTCGCAACATTTTTCAATTTAAACAAAAAAGATGAGTCTACCTTCCAAGCCATAATCATAAACCCCCTTTAACTGTCCCTCCACTACACACCACTTAGACACAAAGTATGGATTACTTTTAGTAAGCTGTACATCAGTACTTATCTTGCTTAACATCAGCTTCAGAAGTGTAGGTCTTGTGCTTTAAGCTATGGTGTTCTCATCGTAGTGTCCATTCATGTGAGGTGGATGAACAGGGGCCCACTAAACAGCTCTGAAGATTCTGTGTCATCTGCTCATGTTGTATATACTATTCTCAATTGCCAAGCAAAGCTTACCATGCCATTGACTCATCAAGGGTGGGTCTGGGCACCTCAAATTAGCCACCATCAGTTGATATGCAGCTGTCCACAGGTGTCTAGTAGAATCTTTTAAGTCCTAGGAATTGGGTATCCTAGCATTTGCTCGATATGACTGAGAGTGCCATTCCAAAAACCTTGCACTCTAGGGAAAATACCAAATATGGATGGAAGAACCATCCATAGATGGAAAATGTCCGATATACCCTATTTATATCTGTAAACATAAGTACGAGCTACTGTTGTCTCAGGTACCAATTAAACATCAGTTTGAAACTTTGTTCCTTGTGATGAACATTTTTGGCATGTTTTTGTGATCTTATTCCACAACATATCCCATTCCTGGTCACTTATTTCCCTCCCTGGTGCTTGTTCCCAAAAGGTCCGATACCCTTAATTCCTCCACACCTCTCCTTTCTTTAACAATTTCAAAGATGATTGATATCACCCTTCGAGAAGTTACTCACTTGGTCACATATTGTTCAAAGTTACTTGAATCTCTCTTTGATTATAACCTATTGACTGTGTGCTTTGCCCAACGGTGTATGTGAGCGCATACTAATTTATCCATTTACGTAAGACTGTACTCCCGTTTACACTGAGCAAAGGATGTAATCTCCCCTCTAACAAACTTATCTGTTCTAACGATGGAGGGATTAAGGTGGACCAGTGTAAAGAGAGGCAATATGATGTCAGTCCAAATTGTGTGGCTGTGGAGTCTTAAGTATGCATTAAGGCACCTTAAGTTACCACTTGATAGTGCTAGCCTGTGATCAGCTCTTCCCTTACCTTGGTGAAGCCTGGATGGATGATATGGTGGACCCTCCCCATTCTCTACAGCGCTTAATCTCAGAGAGCAAGCAAGATGATGATAAGAGTGGATATCAATTGCTGACCTTTCAAGATGAAAAGGAAGGACTGGAGCTAAGGAAGTTGACACCCAGAGAAGCAGTGGAATTCCAATCTAGAGAGGGGGGAAAAAACAAGAAAGGTAAATAACCTTTAAAACAACCAGTACCAGCCAATATAAATTTCACAAGAAAATATATGCACGAGCCCAAGTTGATTCACAAGAAACATATGCTCAAACAAACAAAAACAGAGCAGAGCTAAACAGGCTAATGAAGTGCAAGGGAACACTGAAAGGGATGAAGATAGCTTACCACAAGCGTTGGACACACCCTTTGCAGCTTCAGTTTGCCTTAAATATGGTTCCCAAGGATTACATCCTAAAGACCCTAGCATAGAAAAAACAACTCCATAACCTAGAACTAAAAAAAGGCAAGGATTCTAAAAATCCCTATTAGGCATCACTAGAAAGCACACAATAATCAAGAATTTCTTCCTGCTGAATATATTTCTGGTACACAATCTTAAATACCTCTGATGTGCAAGCTGCTACCAAGAGACCACGCTAAAAAGACATAAGAATGCTCAGAAGCATGGCACAACATTCTGTATGTGTCGGAGACACCCACATTCATCAGACTCTCATGGTGGCAGCTAAAGATGCCTCACACAAATCACGTCTCTCCCAACTGCCCTGACAGCCAGGTAACTGCTGTGCTACGTTCCATATCTGAGAGAGACTTCTAGTGACACATTCCTTACCTTAGAATATTCCCCAGGTGTCAGACTGGATGCAGAAAATCTTGAGCAGTACCTCTGCGCACCTGTAGATGGTGCAGATCAGTTCCATGTCAGCTCACAGAGTCCCTGTCCTGGACATCTTTCAGGCTGCTATGTGGGCTTCTCTGTACCCATTCAGAAACTCTACTGCCTTGACAGTCAGGTCAGTTATGATGTGCACTTTGCCAGTTGATCCTTCAAGACTTTTTGGTCTGAGTCTGTTTGCAGGCACATCTCTGGGGAGGGATTGCTTTGCTATCTATTCTAAGGTAAGAAGTCTGCAGCTAGAAGTCTCCATCAGATGAACAAGTTACTCACCTTCGGTAACACCTTATCTGGACTCTATCTAGCCACAAATTGCTTACTGATCCTCCCTGTAAAGCGAACTGAACTTCTCGACCTGCAAGATTCTTGTTGACCATGGGGTGGCATCAATATATTAAACAATGATGGACGAACCCAATCTATGTGTGGTACTATCACTGGTAGGCAGTGTTTGGGACCCACTGGGTTTGTTAAAAGACCCCTCACACACCAACCTGGTTGGTGTCATGCTTCTATAACAATTACACTATGGTTGAGTGTGGGTGGCCGATTCGGGGTTCAGGAGGAGTTCGCTCCTCTAAAAACCTCTGGGAAGAGAAAAGCGGCAAGTGAGAAAATCAACCACCCACACTCAACCATAGTGTAATTATATCTGCTACATAAGTGCCGCTTTATGTATACCGTGCTTTGTTTTTAATTTTGTTTTAATCCATACAGCGCGCCACGCATGACGGCTCAGTGCAGGTTCTTTCACGTGTGCGCCCACTTACTTATATACATTACTTTCACTCATACCATGGCTAAACTTGCACCTAGCTACGTTGCAACACTTTAATTTAACGGTGATCACGGCCAGCATCGTGACAACCCCATGTTGCCACTAGACTACCGCACAGGAGCATGACAGCTTCATAACAACGCTAAGCCTTCTAAGCAATAAAGCTGCTGCACCATTTCTGCATGCATCATGCGCACTATAGGTATACATGTATTTCTACTGCAGGTACCATCACCAGGCAGGTCAATTTGGATGACCATAGCACCTAAGATTGCATTTTATGTTGCTTAACAGCATTATCTGTTCGCCATAACTATGTATTTATATATGTGTATATGTCCTGTGATGTACCTTCTTTCCCCACAGGTAATTTTTTCATACGTGTCCGTAAGTACGGCGACACGCAGTCTACACACCTTAACGCGTGTGTAGGTACTAATTTTACTGTTATCACTTTTCACGTGGCACTACATCTTTTGCCACTCACTTATTTTCACGGTCCTGAAGAAAGCCCCTCCTACATACCCTTGCGGGCTGAAACATGTAGAGCCATCACATAGCCAACTACAAGATAATTCATTCTTTTTTAGTTGCATCACACATACTCTTTAACCATATCCTGAGCCGCCAATAATAAATACGAAGAGGCAAGGATTCTCAGCAATATTTTTAATTCACACCACATCACATGACTGCACCACAGCAGCTCCGCTGTAATCAGGCGTCGTAGCACAACAGGGGGGCATTCGGCCACCCGGTTGGGACCCCAATGATGAAGCATGACACCAACCAGGTTGGTGTGTGAGGGGTCTTTTAACAAACCCAGTGGGTCCCAATCACTGCCTACCAGTGATAGTACTACACATAGATTGGGTTAGTCGATCATTGTTTAATATTCATTACACAGGGGATACGGACGCACCCCTTCCTTCCCTTGCTCTCCCATTGTTTTCGATGTGGCATCCATATGGGCACCATGCATGTCACATCCGATGCGGACGACACCAACGTCGAGCCATTCAGCGCCACTTACCGGCATGTAGAGGTACTGCTCAAGATTTTCCAGTACCAGTCTGACACCTGGGGAAAATTTTAAGTTAAGGAATCTGTGGCGAACGATAGAGTCTCTACCAGATAAGGCGTTATTAAAGGAAAGTAACTTGTTCAACAGCACCTGCAAATACATTTGTCATTCATGTATTATTTAGGAACTCATGATATATCCCAGAGAGACATATGCTAGCCATTTCACGGTAAATGTAGACCATTTTTTGTTCAATTCTCACGCCGTCCTACCTTATAACACCCACATGTAGGCAGCCTGGTACTATTTTCATAAATTTAGACTGGCCAGGCACCCCCACCCGTGTCCCTCTCACCATCATGATCTTTTTAGATCTCCTCACTCTTGCCCTATCACAAAGGTTTTACTTTTCCTTTGGAGTTGTGCTATGTCCTTTTGGGGATCGTCACAGATAGAGCCTGAAATAAGTACTTTATTCTTGACAATTCTGTTATGTCAATTTTTACAGTGGCTAGTCTTACCATCCATGAGAACAGCAGAGATCTCCATGTATTTAGTTCCACCTGAATATTGGCCTTATTCAGAGGCCAGGTAGCCACTTACAACTTAGAGAGATAAGATGTGAGGTTACCCCACGGTATCTAATGGATATGTCTATACAGTGGCAAGACTAGATGAAGAGCAATATTTTTTTATCAGTTGAATGATTTGAAGATACCCTAAGTAAAAAGCTTGGACCAGACTCCGCACCTAGCCTGAATCTCCTGCCAATTTAAAAGTCTCCCCCTTACTATAAAATGGCCAAGTTCCTCAAAACCATACTTTCCAAGAACTTTATCTGGCTATTCTGAATATACAGGCCCAGACTCTTACATTCTGAAAGCTTCAAATATTCATATCCAGAAGTATATGTCTGCATGGAGTAAAATGACCGTCTAAACCCATACTCCTCTAAAGTCTTGTATCTAGTTTTCTTTGGAAACTTGGCCATTTTCATAAAAACTATGGCTTTCCCACTGAGTTTTACAAAGTATTACCTGATAAACTAATACCATTCTTGCTTGAGCTTTTCATCTTCATGAAAGCGGGAGGTGAGGCTCCATTTATTTTTAAAGAATCCATTATAGTTAATTTTGCAAAGAAGGTTAAGAAACCCAAAGATATCAACGTATACAGGCCGATTAGCCTGTTGAACGTCGATTATTAAATATTGGTGAAAATGTGGGCGAACTTGTTCTCTCTAATAGCACAGAAGGTGATCCATAAGGATCAGACAGGATTTGTGGTGGGCATATCAATGTCATCAAACACTGTGTTTTTAGTCCAAGCACTTGATTTTTCTAATATCAACCAAACTCCTGCATTAATTATGACGGTCCATGCTGAACAAAGCATTTGATCATGTAAATTGGGATGCTCATTTTTATATTCTTAGAAGAATGGGGTACCCATTATTAATAATTGACATTTTAAGCAACCTATTGTTGCAGGGATTCTGCTTTTGCACAGAACTATGCGCAGGAGACCAGGACCTCAGAGAATTGTGGTGTACCAGAAAACTCCCCTCAGAACCCAGAACCCCTTATCCGACTAGCTTAGTATCCCATTCGTTAACCTAGATCTAGCTAGGTGGTCCCAATGTATAGACAAACCAGAACAAGCGACTTAGATATTTCTCAGGAGTGGTGGGAATCCGAAATACCTGTTCGTACTTATTTGTTAGTCCACAACATAATATTACAGACACGGTAAATTTTAAAGAGTTTATTTTATAAACCTCGCGTCCTAAGATGCAGTACTTTAGCTAACACTAGCAGACTAACAGTACAGATCAAAACCATAAGCATTATTAAAATACCATATAAAATGAAAGGAGCAATCATACTATTAATGACAGTGGTATACGACCACACTCCTTTCACTATAATCTAATACATTATTATTATTAGACTATTTGAAGGTCTCTTAGGCTAACAGGGGGGACCCCATACCGTATAGATCAGCTTAGTAGAATCACATCAAAGGATCAGCTCTCACAGCATGCATCAGCTCTTCTGTTCGAATGAATGTAAAACCAAACTGTTCTGCAATATTAAAGACGCTTGTCCTTCAGATATTGGCAGCTGTATGCATGATATGTCTAACAAGTGGTACGATTAATCTAAACACAACACTCTGTACCTTCTAGTGACCCAGACACGTTCTTTGCATGATGTACAGACCAAGGGCGCATTTCACGGTTAAGAATGTGAAACAACAGTTTGTTATCCTGTAAGGCAAAGTCGAGTCAGCATATCTAAAATGAATAACACATAACAACAGTGTCGTGTGCAGCGCAGCAGAAACTACAAGCTTGCTTGCTAACCATTTTTTTTTTTTTTTTTTTTTTAACAAACAAGATCTTTATTGGTATCATCAGTCGTACAGCTCAACCCCTGCCTACATCCCTTCGGGCCGGCAGGGCCAAAGTAACAGTGCTAGGTGGCACGTAGGGGGGGCGGGGCAAAATACACAGCAAGCCGCCTACAACCCCATGTGGGGCCGGCCGCGTCAGGGTGGGGCAGCGGTAACGACACAGGGTGACTTAGATCTCGGTTTGTTTAGGTTTTTCTTCTAATATAATCATTTAACAGAGACAGAACTAGGGAGGGGGAAACCACAAACCGTGAAGTGTGTGCCAGGGTATGCGCGCCGAGGTAGGTCGTGTTAGTATACGCCGTGGGGATGTAGACTGGGGGCGGGTCGGGGACGTCGTTGCTCATGCAATCCTGTTGTGTCTAACCTGGTGAGATTACTCTCCGCCTCCGCGCTAGGGGGGCGCACCCGGCCAGTGTGAAAGGAGGGATGCGATCCATTCGGTGTTGTGGGCAGAGTATCAGGACTCGTGGGAGCCGTGATCTTCCAAAGCCCCGGGCTGGAGGGGGTGGATGGGGGGGGGGTGTCCCCGGGCGGCAACAGCGGCGTCCCGTGCGTTCCAGTGGGGGGCCAGGCTTGGGTGAACTGAAAGAGTAGTTGGGTCCATTCCATGCTTGCTTGCTAACCATGATCTCGGTTATGTTAACTTAGTGTTGTAAATAGGGCGTGGCTTAATCCATCTCACACCCCCCCATGATCGGAGCACTAACCAATAGGGATACACTTATCAAGAACGCAGAGTTCAAGTGATTCAGAACGGAACCAAGGGCATGAACTATTAGTCCATATAAGGTGAGTGTAAAATCTGAGAAAAAAATAAAAAAATGTTCGTTTAAAAAATGAAAAAATGATGTGTTAAAAAAATAAGCAACAGTTTCGTAGAAAATTAATAAATCCTGGTTGCACCCTGGAGTCACAACGTCAATCCGTCAATCCATGAAGGTATATGCACCGTAAGTTGCAACTGCTTCCAATAGGAAATCGTTGGAGCGTTCCGCAAAAGTATCTGCCATCCAATTTAGCAAGGGAAAGGAACACACGTGTTCATCAAGTATCGGAGCATCCAGCAACATGATAGGACAACTGTCAGTCTCCTCGATATAACTCCTTTCAAGGAATTCAATAGCTGCCTCTCCGATATCCCAGTTTCCAAGGACTCCGTGTGCAGCACCCAAAGCCATAAACCCGACACCAGAACAATCAAATTCATGAGCCACTAAGGGACACATTAGTTCATCAAAATCCGGGTCAGGTGACGCCAAGTTTGACAGGCACAAGTCCAGAGCCCATTGGAAGGGACAATCTAGGCAATGAAAAACAGGTTGCACACACGTAAAAAAGGGAAACCGGAAAGACAAGCCATACTTGACACTTAATACCGCCAGTGGTAAGGTGCCGTAGAAATCAAGCATCCGGCTACGAAGATGGAGCAAGCGCAGCATTCTGTCTTGCAACTCCCGGTGTGCAGCCATACCGAAGGGCGCAAATCAACAAAAGGATCCCAGCCACCAAAGCGAGGAGCAAGGGGAACCCTCCGAAGACACTCGAAAAAATAGAATGTAAAAATGCGGGGATCAGACCAAAAACAGTCTGGAAAGATGTCACGAGGCCCGAGCCCACAATTTTAAAAAAATGAACAAGGCCAGTCGTAGACGAAGCATTAAAGATAGTTTGAATCAAGGTTCCAAAATGGAGGGGGAGGTCGGTATTTAAAAGAGCTTGTACCTCAGTGTGTGTGTTCGCCACATTAAGAAGAAATGTTTCACGGGACGAAGTCAACGCAACCTCTTTTTTAGACAAAAGAGCCCTTATTCTGCTCATCCTATTGAACTCTGCGTTCAAGGTTGGAATCGCTGGCCAGATGGATATATCGAGTCGGCCTTGCGGGGGTGGGAAAAGGACGTTATTACAGCAAACTACTTTTTGTGAAACAGTCACTATGTAAGGAATACCCACTAGCATCCCACAGCAAGCTTCACTATTTAAAAGCAAATAACTACCGTTGGCAAGCAGCTTAAAAGAAGACGATATAACTGGCATTGGAATCCCCTTTAGGACACAAGCTAAATTAGGGGCGTGTATATTGCAAGCGCCATGTAATTGTATATGTCTACAAACCACAGAGTGATCAGGAGCGGAAGTGCATTCTTCACCCTTTAAGTATACCTCCTTGCCATCCCTCACTCATCTGTAAGTGAACGGAAGCGACCAAACTTCGTGCAGGAACGCATCACCAAGTTGTTCAAATCGGCCGATGGCATAATGTTTCATGCACGAACTAAACTTGAACAAACTGAACGGTAAAGTGACTAATCCGTGAATAAGCCACACAGCTGAATTTAACTCAGCTACAGAAAAAGGTAAAGGTTCTAATTTTTCAATGTGCAGCAATGCATAAGTTGCATCTTTCATGGACATGAACTGCTGTTTTTCTGTCAAATTAAACGAAAGGAACAATGATGAAATATTCATGTAATCCCAAGGGACTTTCCCTGCCTTTAGACTAAAGGTTCTATCACGCTTGAAAATTAAAAAGGTTATAATTTTTGAGCCCAAGTGCTACTGTAAATATCGTTGTTACTCTTTAAGGTGTCCTTATGGCGGTTAATATTCCCGCTCATAGTAGGGTTCCTCTGCGCGCTCATTTGAGGGCGTATGGGGTACCTGATGACGGGATGGCCGTGGTCTTTGTGGTCAGTGCTTATACCACCTACCCATATGAGTTGTTTTACTCATGGGTGACCTTTGCGGAGGTGGATACAGACGATAATTTGTTCCACGAATATACAGCCTCGGCTGTACCTGCGGCTTATGCCCCATATCGGACTCTGGAAATTCCTATTTCTGCCTGGCAGCATACGATTTGGTTTAATGGCGCCCTCCCCCATGAGGTCGTATCGGCGAGAATGGGCCCGTTGTCAATTGCAGGGGCCACTTGGCCGGTACTGGCCGGATATACTCCACACCCACGCTACCTGACGGTGGGAGTGGGTGATTTACGAACGCTACACACAGCCCTGATTACGGTCCATAGGGCTTTAGTGCAGTATGTGTCACGCACAGTTCAAGTGGGAGCACCTGCGGTTGCTGGACACGGGGCGGATCACCATCACGCGGTGGTGATTAGCCCTGTTATGGTTAACGCGGTTGTCGGCAAGCGCCCCCTCAGTAAGGATGAATTTCCTTACTGGCTTGCGGAAAAATTTGATCAATTAGAAGCCGTGTTTCCAAACACTACACCTGTGGATAAACACAGGATACTCACCATTACTTTGCCGAAAGACCTAGTCCCTGAACTTGTTGATTGTGACAATTGGGGCAAGGTCTTTGCTGTGACATATTCGAAGTGCTACGGCACTCCGTCTATGGCTGTACTACCCTCCGTCATCAAGAAAGTTCAAGAAAGTCATGGTGCGGAGGCAGCTATTGAGTTGGGATTACGGCTTGTCGACAGTTTCGATGTGATTTGTTCCATGGTAATGGGCAACCTCAAAGGAGATGCCATGCAGTTCCAAGTTGGTAATATGCTGGAGCTTGTGGCTGATGCCGATAAGCCTAGGGAGTTCACAAAAATTATTGCGAAAGCCTATAGGATGGTTGGACGTAGTGCCTTAGGTGTGAAACCCACCATCAAAATTCCTGATGTAGTGCAGCAAACTAAGGTGAGTTCGTCTACAAAAGACGAAAAGCCCAACTTTCCTAAACAAAGTTGGCGAGCCAAAAAACAAGAGAAGCAGCAACAGAAACAAGTTTCTCGTCCTGCCTCACCCGTTCAGTCGTATAGTGAACGCACTTATGATTTGCGCGATCGTACTCGTATTAAGTCACCTGATAGGTTTCAGGTTTCTGAACAACGCTCTCCTCGTTCTTCACAGGAAACATCGACTTCGCACTCTGGTGGTGGAGACCGTGGGAGAGGACGGGGTACTCAAGTTCGAGACCAGCCCGCCAGACTGACGGTAAAGGCAAGCAGGAAGACGCTGCAAGACCGCGTCCACCGTTTCAGAAAAAGAAAGTTGCTGCTATCTCAGCGAGATATGCCTCAGATGGTCAGGACACAGCTTCGGAACCTGACATGGGCACTAACGCTGCTAGACAGCGTGGCGGAAGTTACAGTAGTGCGGGAAGCATTGCGTCCATTTCTGGAGGCGACAGCAACTGACATTTATGTGACAGTTGAAACTGCTGATACTCGCGTAGCCCCCCCGGAAAGATTATTTGAAATAGTCCTTAATATTGAGGGTGACATACAACGCAAAATTAAAGTGGTTTTTTGGGATAATCTTACCACCACATATGATATTCTTTTGGCGGAGAAAGATTGGCCTCCGGCTTTCATTTTGGACGCCCCTAGGGGAGAGGAAGTTATACTTCCTTCCTTTGGGCACGCAGTGCCCACGGAGGAGTCTACTAGGTTGGCCGGGGAGTGGGCGCAGGTGCTTGCGCCTGCGTTATATCGTAACCAGGTTGGCTGGGATAAATGTCCTCCCAATCACGAGATTCCATTGCGATCCGATCCCCAGCCTCAACCCCAATATCCCATGCATCGCGAGGCTAGAACTCACGTTGCGTCCATCCTTGAACAATTGGAATATCAAGGAGTGATTGAGACATGTGTGTCACCCATGAATAATCCTTTATTCACTGTAACGAAGCCTGACGGGTCGTACCGCCTAGTTTTGGATTACCGGCATTTAAACTCGCATTGCCGGACATGTGCGGTACAAAATACTCATAGTTCGGCTCTCGTAGATAGTCTTGTGAGAAAACGTTTCAAAACTACGCTCGACTTATCCAATGGCTTTTATTGCCATAACCTGGCCCCTCTTAGTTATGAGTGGACAGCATTCACCTCGGGTGGTAAACAAAAATTGTTCAAAAGGCTCCCGATGGGCTATAAAAACAGCCCTGGAGTTTTTGCCGCTCGCGTGGTCCCTCTCTTGGAGATGGTGGACCCGGAAGCATACTCGTATGTTGATGACATCTATCTGACTGACGACGAGTTGCTTCCACACCTTGCTCGTGTGGATAACATAGTGACTATGTTTGCGGACTTCGGTTACAAGTTTAACCTTAAGAAGTCCCACATTGCAGAATTTATAGTGTTGTTCTTGGGGTACGAACTCAATAATGAAGGTCGAGGCTTGGCACCGCAGTTCCTTGAGAAATGTGCAAACCTTCGTATCCCTACGACACTGAAAAAACTACAATCCTTGCTGGGTTTTCTGAATTTCGGTCGATCCTACATTCCTGATTATGCCCAACGTATCAAGACACTTTGGGCCTCATGTAGGTAGCCTAATACCGGTCGGTAACGGCCGATTTTCGGTAATTATACCGTTACCGACCGGTATTTAGGCTTTTGCTATGTAGGGGGATCATTTCTGTATTCGGTAATTTACCGAATCGGTAAAATTACCGAATTGGTAATTTTACCGATTCGGTAAATTCCGAATACAGAAATGAGATGTAGGGGGAGTGTGTGGGTGTTGTCTGGAGTCGGTATTGACCACCAACTAATAGTTGGTGGTAAATTAAGAATGGATGTGTAAAAGCATTTTAAAGCGCTTAGAAGTGTGCAATGTGGCAGACATACATGCCCTCAAGGCATGTATGTGTGCCACATGTGCACACATGCAGGAATCAGGGGTGCAACAGGGTGTCAATGTGACACCCTGCCACCCTTGATTGTGTTCCCCCCATTACCGAATCGGTATTTACCGATTCGGTAATGAGGCATACCTTCCCATTGATTCAATCAATGGGAAGGTATGCCTCATTACCGAATCGATAAATACCGATTCGGTAATTACCGAATTACTACGAATCGGTAATTTTTACTGCAGGAATACCTACATAGCATTTACCACTTCATAAATACCGAATCGGTATGATTCGGTATTTATGAAGTGGTAAATGCCAGCCCACCTACATAAGGCCCTTTATGCCTTGATACAACCAACTTATACCAGATCTTGCTGGTTGCCAGAGCACTCGTTGGCATTGTATACTTTGCAAACTGATCTTCTTACAGCTAAATATCTAAAAACTCGTGACAACCACACCAACCTGGTCATTAGAATTGTTCCAGGCGCGGAAGGTTTCACGTACTTAACGTTCAATGAGGGTGACACAGTCCCCATTGCTTACAAATCTCATCTGTACACATCGGCTGAGCTGCGATTTTCCACTGTTGAAAAAGTCTTAACAGCAGTTCAGATGGCGATCCTGAAAGAACGAGCGCTATCACAGGGAAAACGCATGCTGGTGGTAACACCGTTTCCTGCTCTTGAAGCAGTCACTAAAGCTAGTGTACCAAATTCCAAGGCTTTGCATCCAAGGTGGATACAATGGGCGACCTCCTTAGCTTCGCCTGACGTCGAATACATCTTTGACGCGGCGTTGCAGACTCAAGAGAGTTTGGAGTATGAATTCGTTCATCCTGCTCCACAGTCATTGCGCCCCATCGAGGAATACCATTGTGTCATATACACTGGCGGGTCGGCGCAACCCGCAACTGGATCAAGGCACGCATATCCAGCGGCTTGCGCAATTGTAGTCGGTACTTTCGTGAATGGAGAGTTCAAATCTGATGCAGTGCATACGCAGTCATTGGGTGATTGTACCGCGCAACTGGCGGAGCTTCGTGCTCTGGTGCTTGCACTTGAGTTTGCTGATCACAGAGTCACTACTCTTATAGTGAGTGACTTTTACTATTGTGTTCAATCTTACAACAACAATTTACTTTTTTGGATTATGAATGGTTTTCGTGATTCCAAAGGTAGCGCAGTGAAGCATAAAACGCTTTGGGCTCGAGTGTCGGAACTCAAAGGGAGTCTGCCACTTGTGGATGTAATTCACACTCTTGGTCACCAACGAGTTGGTGTCCATGCTGTCGGTAACAGTTTGGCTGACGAGGCAGCTAAAACAGCAGTGGCGACATATTTAGTAGCAGCAGTTACAAGATCAAAATCTAAGATAGATGCAGACATCTTAGCAGCTATTGCTGCATCTGAGACAGGGACTAACTTCCCTAGAGGTTTCCCTTCTCGATACCATTATCACTTAAGTCCTGATAACGTCCCGTTAGTGAGGATTAACGACGTTGGTGATAGATTGATTCCCAATGCGGACTGCAGACCAAATTTGATAACAGCTGCCCACGAAGGTGTTGCGTCTGCGCATGCTGGAGTGTCAGCAACTGTGTCTCTTTTGCAGCAACGTTACTGGTGGTACGGTTTGTATAAACAAGCGCGGGCTTATGTACTTAATTGTGACATTTGCCAGCAGATCAAACCTTCTTCTGTTGCGCGTCCACCTCCAACGCAGCTGCATATATCTAATCAACCACTAGCGTGT
This sequence comes from Triturus cristatus, assembly GCF_964204655.1. Classification (NCBI taxonomy): domain Eukaryota; kingdom Metazoa; phylum Chordata; class Amphibia; order Caudata; family Salamandridae; genus Triturus; species Triturus cristatus. The sequence continues at coordinate 318,028,238 of NC_140592.1, forward strand.
GTTTATTTAGATCACTGCGGTCCTTTTACCTCTGATACTGCGTACAAGTACATCTTGGTTGCAGTGGATTCGTGCACACGTTTTCTGTGGGTGTGGCCACAAAGGAGTGCTGATGCCAGGACTGTCATCAAAGCATTGCGTGTCTTTATAGGGAGTTTTGCGTGTGGTACCCTTCACTCTGATCAGGGCCCGGCGTTCGCCTCTAAGGCTTACAAAGAGGCAATGAGAAGTTTGGGGGTCCAAGTCAAATTTTCGTCTCCATACCGGCCTGAGGGCAATAGTGTTGTGGAGCGGATGAACCGTGACCTAAAGCAATCGTTGACAGCCAAGGTGTTAGGTACAGGCCGGAACTGGCTTGCCCACTTGTATTACGTCCAACGTGCACTCAATAATCTCCCTAGAAGGTCTCTGGGTGGGCAGACCCCGTACATGATGCTCTTTGGAGTGAGAATGTTTGTTCCGGACCTTGATGGTCTAGACATGGCGGCGGCTGCCGCGCCTTTTGACCTCGATGACCACTGTGCTGTATTACAGAATCTACAAGAAGCAAGAGACACTCTAGCGAAGGAACACGTGCCCTCTACATCTGAAGAAGCGCTCCTGATTCCGGTGGTCGGCTGGCTGCCTCGAGTTGGTGATCTGGTCCGTGAGAAGGTGGAGAACAAGAAGGAGTTTGGCCCCTCTTATCGTGCACCAGTCCCGGTGCTTGGAGTATTGGGTACACGTACAGTTGTTTTACCCCCACTTCCTGGTCGCAAGGAAAACAGGTACATTTCAATTGAGAATGTCAAGCTACACAGGGTGGCCGATTCTCCATAGTATGACACCTTCGGTTTCCTGCCCATCAATGCTGAGAAACTCTGTTGTGTTGCCACCCTCTATCATCGTGCCTGAAGTTTCCATTGAGATGAATACAGTTTTAGACCTGCCTGTGCCACCTTCTGGTGGTGGTTTGCCTGGTGATCCGGAATATGCTTACCCTACAGAAGTCGCATTGCCACTATTAAATACAACGACACTTACCCAGTCACATTCTTCCTTTGAAACTGAATCATTGACTTCCACTGTCCCTTCCAAAATTTCTAAATTTTTTGCCTGGTTCAAGAGACATTTTTTGGTTGCACCTTGGACTTACATCTGGTTGGTGCTAATTTGTATTTTTTTATTCATGACAATTGGCTTTGTGGTAGTGTTTTTTAGACTTATCAATGGACACTACCTGAATGAGCGTTCTACAATTCAATTAATTGATGGAACTTTGGCCCCCCATTCCTCATCACACATCATGAAAAGAGACCAGACGTTTGTGAACATCACCGCCTGGCCTGTACGTGATGGGATTGCTTGGGATGCAGTGAACTTTCAAATTCATGGTCCCACCGAAGTTATTAATGTGCCAGCAGTTTTTCGTGTTTCTATGGGTGATGTAGTTAAACAAAACATCCGCTCAGATGATTGGGATGTACAAGCAATAGAAGCACTGTTTTCTGATTTAAAATATTATGCTGCATTTGATGCTGAAGATCTGTATTTAAATACTGCAAACTATGATGAACAATTTTGTTTTCAACATTATGGCACACATTTTTTACACAGAGCAAATACTTTTCGAAATTTTGTTAATTTTACTCAATGGGAACATTGTCCTGTCCCTATGCCTGGCAGCTCTGACACTTTATTGAAAAAATTCACATACTTTTCGGATTTTAGTGTGTCAAACCCTGATTCTTTTTATTTTAAGGTGGCGGTAGAACCCACTTCTAAGGTCAGACTGACAGACACAAAATTATTATATTCCAAATCCTTTATGGATGAATTGGCTATTGGAGGTTATGACGTATGGAAAGCTACTATCGATCTTAAATCGGTTTGGGGAACTAAACCGTGGCAGGTACAAGGAACAGAAGCTTTGCATCGAGCCTGTCTTATCCCTAACCATATCTTATTTTTAAATTCTTCTATTTTTCAGACCACCTGTTTTGGATTGGCTATATCTAAAAAATTAATTTCTCCCTCGATCCCTGATCTGGGTGCTTATCCTGGTTGGGAAAATCACTCAGATCTGTCCCTTACTATGTTGCAGTCGCTTGTTTCCAATGGCACCTTCAATATTTCAACATTGAATCCTGAGGGTTGGTTGGTATGGCAAACAAGCTCAGATTCCTGTCAACGTCGGTTTCTGGATTTGGCTCCAGGGTATACACAACTTAGGGTTGACCCTCGTTTTACATCTTCACACACAGTGATTACCTACTCTGTAGGTAAATTATGTCAGTCATGGCTGCAAATAGGGAGTGGCTTAATCCATCTCACACTATATGAAGGGGCTCGGGACCAGGTTTTTATAAATTCTTGCCGAGCAGGGCTGGATGATATAAATCGAGGTACTTGGCAGGGGTGCCCCCTCTCTTCTGTGCCATATACTTTTTTTATAGAACCACTTGCGGTTAGGATCAGGAATAACCATGAGATAAAAGCACCAATAGAGGGGATGCCTAAATGAAAACTATTTACGGATGATATTATTCTCTATCTTAGACCTGAAGAGCAGAATATTGAAACAATGCTGGCAGAGTTTGGGCAGTTTGAATCAATTGGGGGCTATAAAATCGATCATGTCTCCTACCGCCCGCCGCTGATGCGGAATGAACCGACCTCTGGTCGACGGTCCCGACACCGCAATTAGGATACGACTGCACATGGTGCGGTTGCAAACTTCCATTTTACTTTGGGAGCTTGTGCGGCGGTCCGAAACCGCCTTCAGCACAAGCTCCCATTGTACAATGGAAGTTTTTGCACATCCCTGCACCGTGTGGCAGGCACAGGGGTGCCTGCCACACAGTGCAGGAATGTGAAGGGGGCACCATAGGTGCCCCCCAGGGCCACAACTGGAGGGTCAAGGGAGAAAAGGGCTCTGCTAGGGGCCCCCAAAGTCGCATTCCGAAAACCTTCCCATGTCCGAAAGGCCGACATGTAAAGGTTGTCGGAAACCGACATCATAATCCCTTCAGGGATTATGAGCGGCTTCCGACTGGCAGACGGGCTCCTTGAGCCTGTTGGAACCGAGTCGGTTTCCCCGGGCAGTTTACACTCCAACCGCTGACATTGTAATCCGGCGGTTGGAGTGTAAACTTTCCATGGCGGTAAGAAAGCCTCCGACCAGTGGTCGGAAGCTTTCCGACTGACATCGAAATGAGGCCCTTAATGTAATTCAACTACACACCATATTTCCCTACAAACTCAGCCACCCACAGCTAAGATATAACTTAAATAAATCAGTATTAAAGTATTTGCATGAATAACAATGAATTCAATAATTGTTTAACAATTCAAAGCTAATTATTGATAATTTCTCATTTTTAGAAAATTTAAAAAATTCTCACCATATACCCCTACAAACCTAGCAATACACTATTAATATATAGGTTAAATCAATCGGTAATAAACTATATACATAAAAACAATGAATTGTCTAATTATTTAACATTAAAAAACTAATCAATATATTTTAATGTTTTCTAACCCAATTAACTTTCCACACTGTACCCCTACAAACCCAACAACCCACTACTTGAATATAAGTTATTATTCCTAATCAAAAAAAAGAAATGAAAAATAAAATTTTAAAATTCACATTTAAAATATAACTCCAAAAATGCATAATTAATAGTCAATTAAAAAACTAATGAAAAATAAATTAACAATAAATTAAACATATTTAAAATTCAAATTACTTCCTATCCTGTTCCTCTACAAACCCCAACAACCCACTATGAGTCTATAATTCACTAATATCATTGAAATAAAAAAACACAAAATGGCAATCTACATTTAAAACAATTAATAACAATTAAACCAACAATTCTAACAACTAAAATTAATATTATAACTAACATTAATTACAATGATTAAAAAACAATATTTTTACCATCATATTTTTGAAAATTATATTAACAACAATGATATTCCTAAAAACGATATTACTTACCAAAAATTGATATTCTTGACAACTATATTCTATACCACAATATTTTTTGCAGAAATTTTGGAGTTCCAATATTTCAAACTCAAACGTTTGTCCAAACACCAAGTTTCTATGGTCCATATAACCCAGATGCCATCCACTGGTCTCAAGCCAATCTGGTTGGACCAGTAGCTTAGTGGTTCCCTTAGGTACCCCCTTAAGCAAAATTTACCGCCAGCTTACAAACGACTGTCTATACATAATTTAGACCCCTTTCTTTATTCCTATTGTTTATAATTTGGGAGGAGTGGGTGGAGCGTGGCTGCCGCATGCCAAGACTGTCACAAGTTAGAGGAGCTCTGAGGGCTGCCTTCATGGCCCACTACACCCGGACTGTTGGGGAGAGCCTGCATGATAACAGTGCTGTGGTGGAGTGCTGTTGAAGGGGCCCGATGCTACGCTGGCTGGTGGCCTCTGCCAGTGCAGCAAGGAACATTGGTGACATAAACGTGGGGACCTCCATTGCAGAGCATGGAGGATGAGCTTTCGTTCCTCCCCCTTCCTCCTACTGCCATTGGGAACACTATGTGAGAGGGTGCATCCCTGGTGACTGACAGGTGAACTGCAACCACAGGTACCACACTGGTGATAACAGAACCAACACCATCTGAGACTGGCTCTGTATTGGGGGCTTGCCTACTGATCAGAGACAGTGACTAGGACAGGGAGACGTGCCGCCTCCTTCTCACTGAGCCCTAGCTCAAACCTTTCCAGTTGACTATTGTACTGCTGGCCAAAGTGAGTTGCACCGGCTTGGGACCCAAGGGCATCATGGGCAACACCAAATCAACTAGGGTCATAAGGGCGGGAGATCACCAGGAGGCCCCAGGCGAGTTGCAGTGCACAGAAGCGCACTGCCCCCTGACCGCCCAGATAAGTTGGACCTGATACTAAAAGCAGTGAATGCCTCACGTGAAGTCCTAGAGAGTAAGTTAGACAAGGTGTCTATGGACCTTGAGATCCTCCGAGACGACCATTGCAAGGAGGCAGATTAAGTGAAACGCAACACAGGCACGCACAAGACGTTGTGGCCCTCTGCCCAAGGACTGCAGGACAAGGTAGCCAACCTACTCCACCTAGTATTTATTTTATTTGATGAGTTTTATATAGCGCTGGCTAGACCCGGAGTTATCAGAGCGCTCTACATGAGGTTGAGAACAAAACATTATTCCGTTACATTAGATACTAGAGCAATTTGCAAACAGGAAAAATTGAAACAATGAAGCAGAGGGGGTAGAGGGTGAAAGAGAAAAGGGGCATAATACAAGAGGATGAACAGTGATTAGAAACATTGCATCAAAATACAGTTAACATCGGTTACTGGAGGAATTTTAAAGGTCCATATGGCGGAAGAGGAGCAAACCAAGCGGCGAGGAACAATCTGGAAGTCTAAGGCAACCGCAAGATGGAGGGATCAGGTCAAGAACCACATAACAAAATGGCGGGTCTGCAGGCGAGCACATCCGTTCAGAAATCAAAAAAAGGAACACCCCAGGAGCAGGGCGGAATGAGGAGGGCAAGTCACCTGAAGTAGAAGGGGGAAAGGCTGGAAGTCATTGTTCCCTCTTAAGTTTTTTTAAGTGGGGAAGAAGTCAGCACAGGCACCAGCTCTGGGAGGGGAAAGCAGCTACGGTGTCCGGAGGGAGCGCACAGCACGCAAAAGGGAGAACAAGCTTGAAGAGAGAAAAGCAGGGCACCGGCGTCACGGCACTCTGGAGGAAGCTCCGACAGGGAGGAACGATCCACATGCCCCAGCTGCAGCCCTGGAGAGGCACAGCAGGAGCCAGGAAACCGCAGCATGAGTCCGGAAGGCAAGCGTTGATCGGTAGGGCCACCAAGGCAGGAAAGACAGGCATCGGCATCGGACGTCCATATGGAGGCGAAACCGGAGGGCTGGCAGTAGGGCAAGCAGCAGCAATCGAGCCCAGAGGCAGAGTGAAGTCCAGGAGGGGAGAGCCTCATCCCCGCTCACCGACGGCCATCCGGAGAGCTCAATCAGGCATCGGCATCGCCAATAATGACTCAGGCAACAGCAGGTCATCAAAGACTCGAGGAATGACGGGGGAGAAAGAAGACAAGTTGCGGAGATGCGAGGAGAGTTGTGCCCGATGCCCGGCTGGGTAGGTGACGGCCGCAGCGAGAAACTGGAGCTGGCAGGCAGCTCCACCGGGCATCGCCCATGACTGCTCGGTCTCCACAGAAGAAAAGCATCGATCACATTCCAACTCCAAGAATCTCGAGTCCACAAGCGGGAGCACAGAGCAACGAGGACCGCCGGTAAAAAAGATCACAGGTGAGCAATGGGGCCTAAGGAGGAGGTGGGAATCTGGGGATTTAAGCCAAAAAGGCGATCCCTGGCAGGGAGCTCCCGGCCGTAGCTCCTCACCTGTCGGCCATCTTGGACATGTCTCAGTAGACCTGCTAGATCGGCAGGCAGCAGATGCAGAGGAATGAAGCCATCGGAACAATGTAAGAATCATTGGATTGCCTGAAAGGGTTGCGGGAACAGACATGGTGGCCTACCTTGAAGTTTGACTGACCAAGGAGGTTGCACCCCAGGGTCTCTCACTGTTCTTCACCCTGGAGAGGACCCACAGAGTTTGTGTGAGGCCGTCCCAGCCTTGGCACCGCCATGACCTGTGGTCGCCCGCCTGCTGGATTACAGGGACAGGGACTCCATTTTACGGAAAGCCCGGGATACTTGATAATTCCACATCGGTAATGCATCAGTGGTCATCCTTCCAGATTACACAATGGCCGTCCAGCAGTGGCGGGCCTCCTTCCACACTGTTAAAAGAGAACTGAGTGAAGTGGGAGTGTGCTCTATGCTCTTGTTCCCTGCCCGCCTCAAAGTTATAGTTGATGGACAAGCTACGTGGGACTGGTTGGAGGCCTATAAAGGTGGCCTTGATGGAAGGCGGAGCCCCACACCGCTTAAGCCGAAACGTCACTGCAGAGGACGGAGAGAAGATACCAGCTGCACGCACCCAACGAGGGGACAGACGGAGATGGAGAGCACAGCAGCGCTAGTTGCGGCATCCTCTTTGAGGAAGAAACTGGAGAGCTCCCCTGGGCCACATTAGTCCACCTCTCCCTCCAAAAGTTTGGACTCGAATGCACTCCCTGGGAACCTTGTGTCTGGACCTTCTGTAATTATCAGGTTGGTGGATGAACTTTAAGTTTGGGCTTTCCATACATCTCCCTTTTCTCCGTTTTTTATCTTCCCATCCATCGGATGGGGGATGAGGCTCTTGCTGTGGTGTACCATGCCTGAACTTTGCCGTAATCTGGCTGGCTTTGGGCCTGTCCATGCATCTAACCTTCTTTTACTGGGTAGCCCGGCTGCACCAATCTTGAACCTCTATCATTTTGCTACAGCGGAGTTGAAGGTGGAGAAACCTTTACAGTGGATGTTGCAGCAGCTAGCCCTCACATGAAACCCTCTAACGACACAATGGCATTGAAGATTTGGCTTCTACAGTTGTGTTTGTTTCTTGTTTTGTCTGGAGGGCTGTTGCTACTCTGGCTTGCAGTGGGGGTGTTGGGTTGTTTGGCTACCAAGTTCTGGAGATTTCCTGTTTGGCTATATCCTCTCTGTGATGGGACGAAGTGGAGGTGAAGAGGGTGGACAAGGGGAGGTGCTGTGAGGGGTTGATAGACCTGAAATTCACTCTGCCATGGTGTAGCTGATGCCATTTTTCTTCCTCACTTGGAATGTTCGGGGAATGGGGTTTGTAGACAAGAGATGCAAAATCCTATTGTTCCCAAAGTGCAGGGGGTAGACATAGCTGTCTTCCAGGAAACACACTTGCCTGGCCCTGAGGTAACCCAATTGCAATAATCGCTGGAGGGTACATATCTATGCGACAGGCTACCTAGTTTTTTTCTAGAGGGGTGCTGAACTGGGCCAGGGCAGGAATCCATAAGGAAGTTACACAGAAACATGTTAATGTCGAGGAATGGTATGTTTTCATAGTGGGTAGACCTAATGAACTTCGCATACAAATTGGCTGTATTTATGCTCCCGAACGTGGGCCAGCTGCAATTTTTATCTGAACTGTCCAAGATACTCGCATTTAGATCCCGACATCCCATTGTACAGGAATGAGAGTACAACTGCGTTGGGGATGTTGATCTTGCCTGCTCTGTTCCTCCATTAGTTGACTCATCCTTGACGAAAGTGGCATGTGGCTATAGAGTTTGGGTGGGGCACTGGACCATCCGGGACACATGGCGTGAACTGAACCGGGAACTCTTCTTTCATTCCCCAGGATATGATATGCACGTCCGCTTAGACAAAATACTGGATTAAGCAGCGTTTAGCAGCGCTTGTCGCCTGGATTGTGCGCAGTGAATACTTAGTCCACACGTTATCAGACCATAATCCTCTTTTGACTGAGCTACTTTGGAGAGAACACACATCGCCCATTCCCACCTGGAGGCTCTCCCCCATTTTCTAACCTTAAGGGACCCCCAGTAGACTGGATTGTAGACTACTTCGCCATAAGTGCTTACATTCCTGCCCATTCAAACATTGAATAGGACACCTCCAAAGACGTTATAAGTGGACACTGCAATTGCTTTGTACGTGATTAACTGCTTTGGAGGGCGAAACCTGCGACTTGGAAACTGAAGCTCAGGAATGCTCCGAGATTGTGCCGACCCTATGGGAGGAGAGGGAGAAGCATTTTGTGGCACTGGGGAAACTTTGTCCTTTGCATCAACGGAAACATATAGCACCTACGCATGTAGAGGGTGGGCGTGCAGGCAATTTGTTGGCATGGATGACCTACTCAGAAGACAGGGGAAACACCATTGCCCAAGTTGCTGGGCCAACAGGGGAAATGATCTACTACCAAACAGGCATAAATGAAGTTTTCATGAGGCATTATCAGGGCTTGTATGGAGCTGGAGACCCTGCAGCGGACAAGACTCTGGGTGCCTTCCCAGACAGGGTGCAGCTGCGGCAGGTGCCGAAAGGGGAGCGAGTGGGGCTAGGCACCCCATCGCAGAGCAGGAAATCGGTGAGGCCATCAAAGACCTGGCATGAGGTAAGACTCCTAGGACGGATGGCAACAACGTCGAATTCTACTAGCCCTATGTCTTGCACCTTGTTTCAAGACTGGCTACAATGTATGCCAATGCGCTGGAGTGTTGACGCTTTCCGGATACAACCAGAGAGGCCTTGATTGTTTCCATCCTTAAGCCACTGAGCTACACCACTGACTCAACGGCATATCGCGCACTCTTTATTCTGAACTTAGACTATAAAATTAAGAGTAAAATCCTGATGAACCGGGTAAAACTCCACCTTTCTGAGCTGTTGCATGAGCATCAAAATCGTTTCATTCCCAAGCGTAACACATCCTACAACATATGATGCCTTTATCACGTACTGGATGAGATGGATCGGGATCAATTCCCTAAAGCACTGGTCCGACATCCGGAAGGCCTTTGATACCCTAAAATGGGGTTATCTGTGGGCTGTTATGAACAGGATGTCCCGGTGGGGGGTTTGGAACAACTGGGTTGCTCTACTACAGGTGTCACCAACCAGTCGATTGCGAGTTCCAAGTATCTCACAGACACCTTCAAATCGGCTCAGAGTCTTGAGTTAATTTTTAAGTAAATACAGGGTCACATTTTTCTTTTAATGTTAAGGAAAGGTTGTGTTTACATTATTATCATTAGGCTGCAGAGAGCAAACCCTGCTAATGAGCAGTGCTCAGTCAGATTTATGAGCCAGGCTGGGTCACAGAGGTAAAGAACTGCAGTATTTAACTCTTAAATAAAAGTCCTTGTTATCTTACTATTGGAGCGTGAAAACAAAATGATGTTTCTGAATGCTTTTGAATGGGAGAACATTTAAATGAAAAGTTACCTTATTGATTAACTTTTCATTTTACAATTCTCTCACAGTTCAAAGTGTCGAATTTACAAGCAGTAGGCCTTTTGCTCCCAGAGGCCAGTAGACACTATGCCATTGTTATAGCTGAAAAATAATTTAAGACATTTAAAATGAAGAAAACCTTTTCTATGAAACATTAAGTATTAATGTCTTTCTCCATTTTCAATTAAGATAGATATGTCTTAATGTTAAAAACAATTTGTTCCTATTTGAAAGTTTTCATCCACGTCCATTAAGAGAAAACTTACCTTACAGGCAGTACCTGTGCCTGAAACGCAATTGCAGTAACAATAACGATTTCAATGAACAGGCAAAGCATTCACCAAGAAATTAGTCCAGACATTACCCAAAAAACATCTTAACCAAATGTTACAAATGTGCAAAGAACCAACATAGGGACATACTACTACAAGACAGACCTAAGGTGGAAGAACAGGACCTTTTGACTTGTGTAACAACATAAAGTAGGACCTCCAATCACATGAAAAAATGAATCCCACAACATTGGAATATTATCAATACAAGCACTTCTAATTGGCCTAAACCATTGTTTGCCTACAAAAAATAAAAGAGCATAAAAGATATGCTGGTCTGTACTCGCCCAAAGAGAACTGAGGAAAAACAGAACTCCATAACAACAGCATGGGACCTCCTGGAGTAGTAGGCCATTATCCCTGCAGCAATTGTTCAGTTTGCCACTTAACAACAACAACTAAGACAATAGATTTTGATATCAATTTGAAGTGGACACTAAGAAGACACACCACTTGCAACAGCTTGCGTGTGATATATATGATCACCTGCCTCTGTCACCTGCGCTATATTGGAATGATCTGCAGGAAGATAAAAACTTGCATATGCGAGCCCAGAAGTAATATCAGATGCAAAACATCTACCACAAAAATGAGCAACCATTTCCTTTCCATTGGAAATTGTCCCAACAACATCCAATGGGTAGTATTAGAAACCTTGGAACATATAGATATGAACGCAGAACAGAATCTATTGCAGAAGGAACAACAAGGGGTTTACCGTGTAGGGACACATCATAATGGGCTGAATGACCAAATTCCATGGAGTCAAGTGACCATATGGCTAATCTCTTCTCTCTGTCCTGCTATTTAGTGATATCCGAAAAACCATGGAGGCCCTCGAAAAAACTGAAAAATAATGAACAAGTCTGATTATAAAATGAATCGTTTTACAAGATGACCTACAACCATGTTATTGATTATGAAGTATCAGTAATAGTCACTTTATGATAGAACCATCAAACAAACTATAAATATGAAGTAAAAAATGAAATCTGAAATTCTAGACAAGGAATGTCAACAAATAACGACCTGAGCAAAATTCAACACTAGTCATTTATGTGGGAAGTTAATTACAACAATAGCATTAGGCGCTAACATCCCTAATAATTGTCTCACCTACATAACGAATAAAGAAAGATGACAACTGAACAGGGCAACAAGAGAACGAGTTCATAAGGGTACTATCTGATATCGTTTGAAAAAAACTGGTCTTGTGGCCGACCTCGTTTGGAAATTAATAAATGCCATCATTACGATGACCTTCATGATATTAAGAAAGTAGGTCTGGCTTGACATTTCACATGTGCTGGGTAAAAGCTATTGGTGTATTTTAATGTGGATGTCAATTGGAGCTGTTGGGTGGGTTGGGAAGCTATTCACTGCTATCTCTAGATATCATGTGCTGATACCATGTTGTTTGTTGGAAAATATTATAAAGTTTTTTTTTTAAAGAAAGTAGGTCTGAAAATTATCTCCAAAAGATGCAAATACCGAAATATAAATAAATAATGGGCATTTCGTCTCGTTTGACATTTTTCCCATTGTTTCGTTAAAAGGAGGAAAATGAATGAAGAACATCATTGTAAGTAAAATTCATTAGCATGCATAGTCTGTCTACACTGTCAATAACCAGTTTCAGCCAATCACAACCAGCGATCCATAAACACAGAAGTGAGCGGACAGGAGAGACTGGACAAAGGAGGACATGCCTCACTGAAAGTAAGTCACGGTCCAAAAGGTTACACAAACTATTGGCCGAGTATTACAACACTCACAGCTTCATGACGTGTGAGTAACCGATAACGGCTCCATGTAACTAATAATGACTAAAATATTGTACTTTGCATTGTTCCCCTTTCTCCCTCCCTTCCCACCTTCTCTGCTTATCTTAAGGAAGGCGGCAACCCTATCTCCCCCGGAACGTATAGGGGCCCTAAATCACACCATAAAGGTATTTGTTTGACATACAGTTTATCAATGTGTGGAACCTAAAAATTGACAACAGGTGGCAATAACCTTTCAGAACATTAAGGGTTAAACACAACAAAAACTCCTTTTTTAATCTACGTCTAAAACAAGAATTTAAAAAAATGTTTTACCGTTCGTCACATAGGCCACTAACTAAGGGCAATAGTAGAGAATTACATTGTACCTAATACATCAGATAATACAGATGCTGACAATAGGGATATGAAACTATTTCTACACATTGAAGGTTCAAATGATTGTTAGTATTTTGAAGACGAATGTTGAAGGGTAATACCCTATGTGGATGGAATAGATAGCTATCAAGGGCAACCAAACAAGTGATATTATAGCACTTACTCCGGAAAAAAGTCAAACCTGAACATATCAAAAAACCAGGAGACAGTGTTCTGCCTGACTTGGGAAACCTAAAAAAACAGGGACCCACACACTGTAGGTCCTGACGAAAGCCAACGACCCGGAGAGGGCGCAGGTGGGCTGAAACATGTAGACCATTTTTTATGGTGAACAGTTTTCACTATGTGATGTGAGGGATACACCGTATATCCCAATATCACATCTACCTTTAATTTTTAACCTTACCTTATCTAAATTTTAGTAAAGCACTTTTTCTAGATAAGAGGCAATTTTAAATCGCGATTCCACATTTGGATCTTAAACAATCTCTCGATGAGAGGGATCTCTTCCTGGTGGAGGAAATAAGACCCAATGATGATGCTATCAACTATGAGTATGTCAAGGGCAAAGAATATACCATTGAACAAAAATAGCTGTAGATGGTCCCACAGAATCTTCCCTTTTTTTTTTTTAACTTGTTTTTATTTGCATTTAATATAATCCCACTATGCAGCTCTCTATGTTATTATTGACCATTTTTCCACAGTGTTACACCATATCAGTCCAGCCAGTAAACAGTGACCATTATACAGTGCCCATTATTGTTATCGCCATAGTTCAACAAAGTTAATGTCAGGTGCATTGCATGTGGCACAGGGTAGCAATTGTAAGGAGGGACACTACAGCCAGGTCGGACCTCCCGTGTGCACAGCCTTGGGTTTCAGTGATCGTGAGATGGTTACCAAGCTACCAGTGATCAAGAGCGAACTCCAACCCAGTAATGCTCAGTCCAAGGGGCACACATTTCGGATCTGCTCGTGGGAATCACAGTTGCAACTGAGAACAGTATATCCATCATAAAAACAAAGAAGCAAAGGAAGAGAGAGTGAAGAAGGGGCAGATGGGGAGGGAAAGGGAGCAAGGGGTATGGCGAGGGGTGGAGGGATTCTAACGCTGCCGGAAATGTGGCCTACAAGAGTGCAGGTGCTGTGGCAGCCAGAGCCGCTAGCGGTCTGTGAGTAAGGATCAGGATCGACTATGTCAGAAGGAGAGTTTGAGATCTCGGGCTCTGGAGGGAATGGCCGCCCAGGATACAGTTCAGATAGGTCCATCAGTGGGTCTCCAGAGACTCTCTGCATCCGGTGGGGTATACTGCATCCTGAAAAAGGCGTAGGGCCCGCAACCTCGGTGGTTGAAGTCGAGCATGTTCCAGTCGCCCTAGATAATCCACCAGTGGTTTCCATAATTTGGTTAATTTAGTGTCCTGAAGTTGCAAGCGCGATGTGAGTAACTCCATTGCCACTGTATGCCACAGGCGTGTGAACCATACGTTAATCGAAGGCGTTTCAGTTTTTTTCCAATAAAGAGCAATGATTTGTTTAGCAGCTCCAAGCTTGTGGAGGCTGAGGTGCCGATCGCGGTGGGTCATGGCACGCAGGTTCACTGGCCAGAGGCCAAGGACAATCGTAAGGGGGTTCTCAGGTAACGGGTAGCCTAATACCAGTCGAATATCACTGAGAACTTCCTCCCGCACCGACCGGCTGTAATTTGCGGGCAAAAAGGTGGTTTCTGAAAGAGAGAAGCTCTCAGAACCAGGGACACCGAGGCGGACGCCGGGGATCAGGATGGCGGAGACTCGGAGACACTGAGCGCCGCAGAGAGTGTGATTTGCGCTGCTCCTCTTCTGTGGTGCCCGAGAGACTGGGGACTCTGGAGCTCCGAGAGCCCCTACAGTTGTGGCGACGTAGACCCGCACCTATGAGGAGATCGCTCCTCGCCGCGCTGCTGAGTGGCGGGGCTCCGACTGCCGGATTTGAAGACGATCCTACCGCGCGGCCTGTGCGGTAAGCCCTGGGAGATTCTGTGGCGCTGTGGAGGGGGTGCGCATTGGCAAAAACTAGGGAAGGAGCTCACCAGGTGGTGTGGAGATGCCGCGGTTCGGGCGGAGCCCCCAGGTACGGATAGTAGCACCCTGAGCGTCACACGGATGCTGAAACGAGAACCGTTGTAGGGGGAAAATTGCAGTACTTTGTGGTTCTCGCTTCACCTGCCACCAGCGACTCGAGGGCTGCTGCTGGTCCTGAGAGAGCCCTCAATGCAGCAGATACCTCTATAAGGCAGAACACACTGAGGTAGGGGGCAGACCCAACTTATTCGCGAGGCAAAGTCCACAAGGGACCAGACAAAGGGGCGAGTGGCAGGGGTGATCTGCCCTTCAACTGCATGCCTTGATCTATTGGTGTTACAGCAAACAAATGATGGACGGAATGCTGACAATGCAAACATCCTCCCCCAGTCAAAAGATATGGGTTAAATCCATTGTTCTTTTGCCCACTATGCCACCCCAGTTTGGACCCAGCCATATGCAAATCAGTCTTGACCCTGTGCTCCATGGGAACAGTCCAGACCGAACTGCCAGGCCAGGTCTTCCCTGGACCGGAAACAAGCATCCTGGGACCGGTTTCAGGGTATGTCACCCTTCTTCAGCCAGGCTAGCTTGAATCCAGTGGCACAGTGAGCAAGGGACCCACGTCTGGCCATATCCTAGGATGCTTGTTTCCGGTCCAGAGTGGACCTGGCTTAGCAGTTCAGGCTGGACTGTTCCCATGAAGCACAGGATCAAGACTTATTTGAATATGGCCAGGTCTAAACTGGGCTGGCATGGTGACCAAAAGAATGACAGATTTAACCCAGATCTCTTGACTGGGGAGAATGTTTTGATTTGTTCTGCATTCCGTCCATCAATTGTGTGTCTTTTGCTTTTTTGCCCTAAGTGCGCCAGGTATGCCCAGATGTGGGTCCTGGGCTCACTGTGCCACTGGAATCAAGCTATCCTGCCTGAAGAGGGGTGAAACCCCGAAACCGGTCCTGGAATGCTTGTTTCCGGTTCAGAGTGGACCTGGCTTGGCAGTTCGGGCTGGACTGTTCCCATGAGGCACAGGGTCAAGACTGATTTGCATATGGCCAGGTCTAAACTGGGATGGCATGGTGAGCAAAAGAATGATTGATTTAACCCAGATCTCTTGACTGGGGGAGAATGTTTCGATTTGTTCTGCATTCTGTCCATCAATTGTGTGTCTTTTGCTTTCTCGCCCTAAGTGCGCCGGGTATGCCCAGACGGTGGTCCCGGGCTCACTGTGCCACTGAATTCAAGCTATCCTGGTTGAAGAGGGGTGAAATCCCGAAACCCGTCCTAGGATGCTTGTTTACGCCGGTCCTAGGATGCTTGTTTCCATTTCAGGGAGGACGTGGCTTGGCAGTTCCGGCTCGACTGTTCCCATGAGGCACAGGGTCAAGACTGATTTGCATATGGCCAGGTCTAAACTGGGGTGGCATGGGGAGCAAAAGGATGATGGATTTAACCCAGATCTCTTGACTGTGGGAGAATGTTTTGATTTGTTCTGCATTCCGTCCATCAATTGTGTGTCTTTTACTATCTTGCACTGAGGCAAACCCTGGAAGTGGTTCACCTCCTATCCCCCCACACTGTTATATAGCTATGATCCATATAATCCATTTTATGTGGACTACCTCAAGAATCCATTCTCTCGCCCATCATCTTCAAACTCTACATGGACCTACTTGTTATGTTACTCTTATTTATATTGCGCGTGACTGACCCAAGAGGGTTATCTCGGCGCAGGGGGCCAACAACAACAGTTAGGCAGTAGTCATAAATAATCCACTAAAACATGTCAGTTCTAAGTGGCTTCCTGAGTTTAAAATGATTAGAGCACTGGCGCATATGAACAGGAAGAGCATTTCAGTAACTGGGGGCCAGGTAAGAGAAAGATCTGCCCACAGACCGAGGCTTTTTAATCCGAGGAACTGTCAACAACATTTTATTACATGATCTTAGGGCTTTTCCTGGACAGCAAAGAGTAAGCTTCAAAGATAGATAACGAGGTTACTTACCCAAGAGTGTTTTGTGAGTGATACAACAGATTTTTTAAATTATCCTTTTACGAGCAGGTAACCAATTTAGAGAGCGTAAAAGGGGTGAAGATGACCTCGCAGGGGAGAGGAGTTGGCCTAACGGCTAGGGCGGTCGACCTCCAACCTGGGGAACCGGGTTCGAGTCTCAGCAATGATGCTGAACATCCTGTGATTCTGGGCTAATCACTTAATCTCCCCGTGCCTACCAAAAACATGAATGTGTCCTCATGTAACGCAACTGGTGCTATGTAAAGCGCTCTGATACCCGATACCTTCGGGTCAAGTTCGCGCTATATAAAACTTCGTAGAAAAAAAAAAAAAAAAATGTTACAAATGACGTGGGCTGCCGTGTTTTGCACCACCTGTAATTTAGATAACAGAAACTCATTTATAGAGGCAAGTAAAGCATTACCATGGTCCAGGCGACTTGCAACTAAGGCCGGGACCAAGGCTTTCCATGTAGAAAGCGGAAGAGGAGGAAAAGCCTGCCTTAGCAGGCGTAACAAATGAAAGCACAACCCTGTGGTATGGGAAACCTGTTCTTTCATAGTGAGGGATTGATCCAAGTACATCCCTAAGTTTTTTACACTAATTGTTGAGTAAGGAGCTTGACCAAGTTCAGATGGCCACCAGACAGGAGCCCATATATATGGGCCCTTCCCAATAGCATAATCTCTGTTTTGCTAGGATT
The DNA here is from genome assembly GCF_964204655.1 of Triturus cristatus. Lineage (NCBI taxonomy): Eukaryota > Metazoa > Chordata > Amphibia > Caudata > Salamandridae > Triturus > Triturus cristatus. The sequence continues at coordinate 318,045,433 of NC_140592.1, forward strand.
AAGCTGGAGACAGTTCTCAGTCATCCAGGCAGCGATGGCTCTCAAACCAGTTCCACAGCATTCTTTCTCTGTACTTGACTCACAGTCAAATTAAAGCAGTAGCTATGTGTCATACACATAGGAGTACAGTTCCAACCCATATGATTTTACTATCTTCGCTGGGGGTGCAGCATAGATGTTAAATAAAGTAGCACTAAGGCAAGACCCCTCAGGCACCCCTTTATCAAGTACTACAGTACGAGATCTGTAAGAGCCTAAGGTAATGGTCTGCATTTTGTTGGTGAGGAAGTCCTCAAACCATTATAGGGCTGAGCCGCAAATACCACATTTCTTCAGTCTTTGGAGCAAGTGAGAGTGCGATACTGTGTCGAATGCTTCCAACAAATCAAGTAATACTAACATAATGAGGCAATTAGCCTAGTCACTGATAGCAACATCAAGATCTCTCAACATGCTGATGACATCCACCTCTACCTTAACAACTCAGCATATGACATTCAGCATTTCAGAATCAACTGTATGGCAGGCACCTACTTAAAGCTCAGCTCAATAAAGACAGAGTTCCGCCTTTTACTCAGTAACTCCAAACATCCACAGAAGCAACTTGTGGCTCATTGACATAAACCTAATTTGAATCACCCTCACTTCACTGCCTGTGCAAAATCACAAAGAACTCTCCTTTAAAGAGCATATCACGAAGAAAAGACAGACAGCCTGGTACCAACCTTTTCTACTGAAAGAAATAACACCCTTCCTGTACAACAGTACAATTTTGGGCCTTACATTTAGGTCAAATCAATTATATTCTCATTCCTGCATCACACCACTCCCTAAAAGGACCCTACACCCTGCCCTACATCTCATCAAGGGTCTTTGGAAGTATGACAGCATCATCCCTACTGCCAAGGTCATTCTCTTCTCCCAGCTGACATCAGAAGTGCTTCGACCCTCCTGAAATTCAGAAAGAAGTCAAAAGACTTACTTCTTCAAGTCATCTTACCCATGCAGCCCTCCACAGTAAGTAACCACACTCTCTTTATCACTGAATACCCTTGAGCAAAACCCATGGAATATTAGCTTTTTTGTTCAGTGGTCCGTTGCTTCCCATTTAAGGTTCCACTGTATAAATAACAATACATAAGAGAGTGTAACATCAAATATAACATAACATTCTGGAATTGAGGAGAGAGGTGCTTCACAAATGGTCAGTAGATTTGCTACTATGGGTATTCAATATAAAGCTTGAAATAAGGGGGCATTGTAAAAGCACTATTTCAGACTCTGGTGAGTAGGTATACACAGTGGTGGTTTGAACAGAGCTACATTGTGAGAGATGTCTAACAAGTATTGTCACTCAGATTTCCAAGTGAGGCACATGTCAAATCAGAGGCTATTACAAGAGCTCTGTGAGCATGTCAGTACTGGGATAACAGTGCATGGTGCAGGTTAGAAAAGAGAAGTGTTGTGGGTGCTTTGTGGCTCTCTGATGAGTGGGGTTGCGGGGCACAGAGTAGTAAACCAGGATAGAGATGCTTTTGAGACCAGTGGGGATGTCTCAGTGCTAGGATGGTAGCAGTGGCGTAGCTAGACATATTAAACACGAAGGAACCACATTCTGGAACCTATACCGGATGCACAGCCCAATCCTGGATTATTATGAATCCAATAAATCAAGTTTTCAATTCCACCTCCTTTAATTTCTTCTTATTATGTCGCGTAATCTTTTATTCTTAACTTTCTTCTTCTTCAATTTATTCTACTCATTCGTCCATAAGTGATGATATTAGTACAAAACAGGAGGAATACATGTTTCTGCATATCACGACTTTATTTGCGTCACCCAATGCATTTCGGGATTAATTTCCCTTCGTCAGGGGTATCTGCAATACAAGTATTCAGTAACATCACCGTCAGTATTCATGTCATATTTCTTAATTGCAGTACAAAAACGTAAACTGAATACATTCTCATCGTAAACATAGCTTACACAAACGCGTTTTTTAAAAAAAAAGAAAGATTGTTTGCTGCTTTCCTTCTCCAACAATTTCACCTTCATAAACCATTCCCATCGCACAGTTAACTCTAGTTAAAAAAACCAACCTTCCCTGCTTCTCTCAACAACCTCTCCCCCTTCTATTCACGCTCCATCTACTGTTTCATCCCCTCAATTCCACACTAAGCTTACCGTGATATGTATTGTTGATTAAAAACCCCGGAGTTCACATTACGTCTGCCCGCCATGAATTCCCCAGCATCGCGCCATTTTCCTACTGAGCTGAAGCTCTTTCCTTCATCGGACCTGAAAGCTGCTATCGCTGCATCCGGTATAGGTTCCAGAAAGTGGTTCCTTCGTGTTTGGTCTTGTTGAAATGCGCAACGGGGACAGGGCGCGAACCACATTTGCACGCCACACATAGTTGCAATGGACAATACTTATTAGTAGCTAGACATATTGCCACGGTTGACAGGTGACTTCTTCAGAGGAAGGTGGGGGGGGGGTGGCAGTGGACAGAAGGCGTGTTCACGGGGGTGGTATTCGACAGACGACTTGTTTACCTCCGCTACCCTCAAAAAGAGTGACACCGCCCCCAGATATGCCACTGGATAGTAGTACATGATGCTTTTAAGGGTAGAGGTGCATTGTGGGAGTATGGTTACTGTCTCAGCACTGGCCTAACAGTGCAGGATGCAGGTCAGCATAGAGGTGAATGGAGAGCTTTGAGGCTGTCTCAGCACTCGTATAGCAGTGCAAGGTGCAGGTCAAAATAAAGATGCATTGTGAGAGCTCTGCTCTAATGCCCATGTTAACCCTTCTATCGCTCCTCAGACACTTTTACCTGTGTTGTGGATTGTCTCAGGTGCTGAGGAAGCGGTCTGTGGCAGATGACTGGTGGTGGTCTCTGCTTAACCGTGGTTTTCAGTAGCACCAGGTGAGAGTACTGGTATGTAGTGCTCAGAATAAAGCATGTGCTTTGTTGTAGTTCCCTGCACTCGTATGGTTGATAGCGCCCGATCAACAGGACAGATTTGCACAGGACCTAACCTTGGTGACTTTAAATTATTCAGAAAGGGAGGGGGCTGGATGGAGGCACTCCTTCTGGAAGAGGAATCACTTTAGCATCACCGACACTTTCTACTTTCAGCCATATCACTTTTCCCCGGCTCATGCGTAATGTGGTGCCCTAGTCCAGGTTTTTTTCCTTTGAATTCTAGGGCTTGTAGTATTGTTTATTTTATTATAAAAGAGGACTACTGGTCCAAGAAATCCAAGAAGAAGACTGGACGGGACCAGCACATCGCGCAGGAGCTGTAAACTTGGCAGCTATGATTCGTTTACGGATGCCAGCCAGGTACCAGGGAAGCCCACACAGAACACTGCTGGAACCTCTTTCACAGACACAGGACATTCATAGCCAGATTGCTAAGTGGCCCTTATTGACATAGAGGGTGGCCCACAACGCATTGCACCACAGGGTCTGCTCATCTTTCCCTCAAGGATGAGCAGTGCTTTGTGAAACTCTCTCTCTGAGGGGGACACAATCCACTTTCCAATGAGCCTCCAAGATGAGCAGTGCTCTGTGAAACTCTCTCTCTGAGGGGGACCAAACCTGCTTTCCAAATGAGTCTCAAGGATGGGCAGTGCTTTGTGAAACTCTCTCTCTGAGGGGGACCAGACCCGCTTTCCAAATGACTTTTGCAAGCTCTGCCTAAAAGAGAAGCAAATTAACTATTTTGTTTCTCTTCAGTCCTGGGTCTGCAAGTGTCAGCTCAGAGCATGGTGCTCACAGCATCTGCTTTAGAAAGACACACAGTAGCGGCTGATGTCTCAATAGAGTGATGGGGCGGGGAGGGGGAAAGGGGTGATGGATGGATGACGAGACAAACAAAGAAAAACAAAAAACACTTACTGCTGCATCGCGCTCCTCTTCACTGTAGGCGCAGACTCCCAGAGTCCACTGCAGCCAATCCTGACTCTGCTTTAATGCTGCTGGCAGCATGAGAGCAGCATCTGGATTGGCCTGGGCGCCCTCGATTTGCGCTCCCAGCTAGACTGGGAGCCCGTGCACGCTCTCTCCAACCTGGCAATGCAGCTCGGGTTGGAGATAGCTTCAGTGCGCATGACGGTTTGGCTGCCCTGAGACAGCCTGCCAAACAGTCATGCGCTGATAACAGTGCAAAACACTCCCCCTAGTGTCTGTCATCCCCCCCCTCCCCCCGGCCCCACCTCCAAGCCTCAGCTCCGAGAGGAAAAAGAAAAAGATAATCAAGAGTTTATTATCAATTTATTTTTCACTTTTTTGGTTGCTGGCAGGAGGGCAACGCTTCTGTGCCAAATCGGAGGAGCAGTCGCTGTAGACACAGGAGTCCTGGACAGACAAGGTTAGCGGACCCCTTCCTGTATGGCAGCCCCGCACTGCGGGGCTGAAGGGGGGTTCTTTACTGCCCTGGATGCTGTGGCAGTACTTGCTGCCCCAGGTGAGAGCCGAGATGTCTAAGTCGCCGTCTCTACCCAGTAAATAAGAAAGAAGTCACTGAATGTCGAGGAATCTACCAAAGATGGCCACAGCATACTGTCTCTTTTCTCTCGGTGGCATGTTTATTAATTCAACTATAAAAAGAAGAAAAAAAAATATTTCTTTTATATGCTTCAATATTTCAGTGAGTAAAAACCTGAAAAGGCTTCATTTCCGTCATACATTGGCTTTCGATTTAAGCTGAGAGTACACCTTTCATACAGCTTGATCGTTTTGTATTTGCATGTGCATAACACTATGCACTATATCCATACCATCGTGGCACGTTTGCTAACTGAGCGCCTGTCATACTGAACTGGGACATCTATCCATTGATTGTGTCTGATGCTTGTTAGTATTTGACTGTAAGAGATGAAAAGAGAGAACGCTCAGTGTTCAGTTTACGAGTGGTTTGTGTCAATGACTGTGAAGGTGAATTGCGTTCTCTCCTGGCAGAGATTTATAGTGTCTTAAGTGTATGGGTAGGTGTACCAAAAGACTTGGGTAGTTATTCTTATTCGCTCAGCTGAAGTCGTTCTCTTCCTATGCATCATCGCGTGGATATTTATTTATGATACAATGTTATGTGCAAGAGAAGGTGTATGAGTTTGCTACAATTCCAGACCTACCAGATGGTGCCACATTGTGACACACAATCCCTTCACCTGAACAGTCGATATCACACAAGGGAACAAAGGATGAGCTGGAAGCCCCTTTACAGAGTGGATTTCCAGCTTGTGTTTGGAGGCCCTGCAGTGCCAAAGTCCCCTACTGGGTGTAAAACCTCCCCAGGTCATAGGTGGAAGCTTTAGAAACAAAGGGGCTTATTCACAAGCCTCTTGCGCCACCGGTGCGTCACTTTTTCCCATATTAAAAGTGATGCACCGGCGGTGCAAGGGGCTTGTAAATAAGCCCCAAAATCTGAGTGGGGGTTTGGGGGCAGGTAGAAGTGCCTCAAACTGTGCACTGCATGAAACCCCAACCCCTCAAAGGCCCGCCCCATCTCACACATTGTGACATGGTGAATTGTTTTTAGAAGTGGTCAGGTTTGGAATTCACCGAGTGCATCTTACTATGGTGAGTGTCAGTGCTGTTGGTTTGGCTGTGGTTTGCTAACTATATGCCTAAGCTGACAGGTTGTGCATATGGAGGAGTAACCTTTTTCCCCCCCTAAGGTGTGGTGTTTGAAAATGTCCATTTGAAGATGTGTCTGGAACAATAATGCAAGCACTGTTGTGATTCTGATTAAATTCCAATTGATGGCTATCAGACATATGTAGAATTGCATGCTATTGACTATTATTTGGAAGTGTGAGTTATGAGCTGCATAGTTGGATGTGTATAGTATGTAGTTCTTATAATAAAGAAGTTGGACCTTTCAGATACAGTCGATTGTGACACACTAATCATAAGACTCGAGGAAGCTGGCATAGAGGGTACTACTCTCACATAAATAAATATTCAGATTTGTAGAGTGCGGCTAATCACCTGTGAGGGTATCCAGGCATGGTCCATAGGCACGGGGAGATTAAGTGATTTGCCCAGAATTACAGTATGTTGTGCTGACATAGAGATACAAACCTGGATCCCCAGCTCCAAAGTCTGAAGCTCTGTCCGTTACGCCACATCCTACACAATAGAACAAATGTCATCCATAATCCTCCTTTCTCACTAAAACTCGACAGCATGAACGCAGGAGTCCCTCAAGGCTCTATCATCTCATTCCTCCTTTTCAACATCGATATGAAATCCTTACCGGAACTGATCAATATTTTTCTGTTCACCTGATATCACTACGGAGACGGCATGCAGATATTTACTGAATTGTAAGGCCCCTAGGACATTGGAAACTCTATAACCTTCAGTCAGCTCCAGGCCTTGACCAGTGGATGACATGGAGCTACTTCAAATTGTATATCCAGAACTTAAATACTTACCTGTGGTGACTGGGAAACCTATGACCCTCTCAGCGTCTGGCCTAATGATCTAGAATCACCACAGAAATATACAAGGAGGTAATCATTGGAATTATCATTAAATCCATGCAGTGCATGAATGCCCAAGTGGATCAGCAATCCATATCAAGTTTTCTTACCACGAAAACGAGGCAATGCATCTTCTAGCACCTAGAATTCCCTTCTTCTTTAATTGTATATCAGCCAGGGAGAATGGGGTCCCCTCCCCTATAAAATATCATCCGTGCCCCTCCCCCTCCCCGGCCCCCAGCCACCGCAGGAGTTTTTTTTAAGCACAGGAGCCTGCATCTTTTTAATTTTAGCACGTATTTTCAGATCCACTGCGAATTTGGAGCAAAATTTTTTTTTAAATGATTTTGCCCCACAATGCAAGGGGGACAGGGTAGGGAGAAATCTCTTTTACACCGATCAATTTTTTTTACACATATTTCCAGTACAGGGACTCAGTCCACAAGTCCTAAAATGGCTGCTGCCACATCTTTGTTGATGTGGTGGCAGTCAATCAATCTTATCTCAACATTTGCTAGCTCCAAGGATCCTTTGCAGTGTGAAATTTACAACTTTTTTGAGCCTTTATTTCTCAGAAACTACGGAATGGATTTACACCAATTCTTAAAACATCAAGCTTCCTTCCAAAGTTGGTGTAATTCCGTTCAGCTATTTTGGCTGTAGCTGTGTTTAATTTTCCTATTGAAAAATAAATGGGGAAAACGCGTTTTGGGACCCCCTTTTTTTCCTTGTCCATGAATGACGGATCACTCTTTCCTTGATATGTTTCATGAAGAGTCGTCAAATGTCACCAAAGTTACAAGCAAACCGAAAATGCTTTTTCTAAGGAAAAACAGTCCTAGCTATAATCACCCAGTGTATATATTTAAATGTGTGGGTATGTCTACATGCATATATTTATAACTTTTTGTTATTAATAATCAAACCCTTCCACACTGCCTGTACTCCCTCCACTCTCTTACTCATCCCAAACATTTCTGACTTCTATGGACTCCCAAACATGCTTCCAAACTCTTCCCTCCTCCTATTCAATTGATCCAACTAACAGGCGCACATGTCCACTACTCCTAAAAACACCTCACATCGACCACTTACCAATCCATCTCAATTAACCAATCCCTATTTAATAAACAGGAGCAACTGCATTGTAGAAGCACAAACTTACCATAACTTATCTTACAAGGGAAATGGAAGCAGATATTAATAACCTACTAACTATTTTCATCTAATCTTGAATTCCAGAGTAGCATGCCGCTCTCTGCAAAGCGCTTTAAACGCCTAGTCAGGGGTAGTAAACACTATATAAATACAATTTACAATTACAATCAATGGTGTATAAACAGAGGAATAGTACTGCAAAGACTATCCAGAATACTTAGTGGAGATAATAGTGTTAGGGTGCATGGAAGCATGACTGTAGAAGGTGGGCGAGCCTTCCAAGACAACTAAAGAATGCTTCCGGGTTGTGGAAGAAGAGAAGTGAGCAAGAGGTGAGACTTTGGGAGACATGGGTCCAACAGAGAACGAAAGGCATGAGCAATGAGTATAGTGTGGTTGTTTGCTTTATTTGGGTGGCAACAGTTAGCACCCATGTTCTCCTCTTTTGCCTTGTTTGTGTTTAACTTACCGGTTGCCTCGGGAATTGTTACCTACGACTGATATTTTATTTAGCTCCATACGTGTTGAGCATATCAACAACAGTCCCTCTTCCATTAGGCTCCTGGACTGTTTGTAGGTAGTCCATGGGCAAGTATAAAATCTTCGGAACGCTAAACACTGTATGCTATTCACCCTGATTGGGGCAGGATTACCTGGTTGGACATTGGCTCTTGGGTTCTGCAGTGTTTCTGTCTCCTCCCTTGCCATTTATTTTCCACCTTTAATATTCAAAATGCCTTTTTTATATGAGTTCGCTCAGGGGTTGTGTGGTCGAGAGACGTGTTATTTTTGTCTGAGTCCAGTGACATCTTTGTAATTTGCTTACCTGACAATCAGTAGCAGCTCCTCCACTAAGGCAGAGGAGCGGCGCCCCACTGAACAAAAGGAAAAATAAAATAATAATAACGCATTGTTATTATCATTTTAGTTTTTCTATTGCAGCCAGTGGCTCTCAGGGCAAGTGGGCTGGCCAGAGCAGGAGGAGGAGTGGTTTGCACTCCCTAAGTGCCCAGGTCTGCTTGTCTGGCCGGCCGGCCAGTCATGCACACTTAGCATCTTTGCACTTTGAATCTTCCTCACCAGGCTGCATTACACACCCTGGTGAGGAACATGCCCAGCCTCCCATTCCCCGTTTGAGCGCTGAAACACCATGCTCAGACCAATTACAGCGCTTGTAAAAATTGCAGCATTTTGACTGCCTCAGGGGAGCCTGGGAGCCCGGGTGCTTCCTGGTGCTGGCCGAGACTGCAGGAAGAAGGAAGATGACGAGGTCGGAGGAGAGGCGGCAGCCGGCCGTTAAAGGTAAGTGTTTTTTTCCCTTTTTTCATCTTCCTCCCCGCCCCACCAGCCGGGTCCAATAGCAGCCGTTACTGCTGACAATAATGTTTCAATTGTGACAATGTTATGTGTCTCTTGGATTGTGGTGATGTTTACAGCCTAAAGTGGTTATTCTCCAAATCTGAGCCTGCATGTTTGTAGAGTGAAGTTTAGCAGAGGCCCCTGGAGGGGACAAAATGTCTGCCATATAAGGCATAACATAGTATGGAAAAAAGGTTGAGAATAAATAATATTGGAATGTTTCTGGCCAGTATGGTGGCAGAATTAAATCTACCCACATTTTTGTAGTGTATGATAACAAGGATGTGATAGGTTGCCATCTTGAGTTTTGACTTTTTTTGGGTAGCTACTGTGACACTACTGTGGTACCTCTAAGTGTATTACGAGCAGGGACGTGGTGTAATGTCTAGCAGGAGGTTATGAAATGTTTCCAAATCTTTTAAAGCGCATGGCTACCCAACACGGGCTTTTCCAGTGTACAGAATTTGTAAGAGAGAGATAGTGCACTAACTAGATGAACAAGTGAGTCTTTAATTGCTTTCTGAAGCGGAACAGATAACCACTGGCTCTTAAGTGGGTGGGGAGGAAGTCCCAGAGCCTGGACAATAAGTAAGCGAATGACCACCCTCCACTTCTGGTTCTTTTGATTCTTGGAACGACCAGGAGGAAGCAGTTGTATGACCTCAAGTCTCATGTGTTATAATGCGAGACTATTAAATGGCTTAAGATGTGTGGACCCTGAGTGTGTTTTATCTTGTGTGCAATGCACAGAGCTTTGTATTCAATTCTCCACAATGACAGCCAGTGAAGGCTGGCCAGAACCGGATGTGCAGACTGTGATTTTGGAAGGCTAAGCAAGACACGAGCTGCAACATTTTGAATAATCTGCAGAGTCTTTATAACATTGGCAAGTAGAGTGAATTGCCATAGTCTAATCGCGAGAGTATCAGGCCTTGTACCACTGTTCGAGTTTCCTCCGGAGCCATTTCAGTGTCTTCCTCAATACTCTTAGCAGAACAAAACATGTCTGTGCGACTTTCTTGGCCTGGGAGGCCATAGTGAGGTATTTTTCCAAAAGATCACCCAGGCTCTTAACTTCCATTGTGGGGAATGGGCGGTCTCCCAGGGATGAAGGCCAAATAAGGTGGTCCCAAAGAGATGGATTGTACCCAATCACCATAACCTACGTCTTATTGCCGTTTAGTTTAAGGCAACTTGTAGCCATCCAATTATTAACTTGTTGCAGACAGGTGGACAAGTTTGCTGCATTTTGACGAATATTTGGTGCCAGAGAGACAACAGTGTACGACACCATGATCAAACCAAACGAGCGGATAATCTCAGCCAGGGACCGTACATATACGTTAAAAAATTAACCATGAGGCACACCGCACTTGAGCTGATGAACCTCTGACAAATAGGAGCCTTCCCTGACCAAGAAGCTCCTGTTGTCAAGGAAAGAGGTCAGCCATTGTAGTACTTTTCCCACTATCCCAAGCACCTCCAGCCTATGTCGGAGGATGAGGTGGAGCACAGTGTCATAAGCTGCGCTCAAATCAAGAAGAATGAGCGCAGCTGACCCTCCTTGATCCAGGGTTTTCTTGAGATCTTGTATTGCTAGTAAAAGAGCTGTCTCTGGACTATAGCCAGATCTGCAACCGGTCTGCGTCTGATGCAAAAGGTTATGGGCCTCCAAAAAATCGGTCAGGTGTCCATTGACCAGGGTCGCTAAGATCTTACTGATGCCTGGAAGATGTATAATTCACAGTCTTGGCGGTATCATGGGATGCTTTTTTCAGCAATGGACTGATAATCGCATGCTTCCAAGAATTGGGGAGTTGTTCTTGGAACGTATTACAGGGGAGAACTTGAGGTCCTATTCGTTGGTGTACCTCATTATGTAAATGGTGGACAATCCGTTCTCAGATGAGTGTAAATAACAGCATGCCCAAGATCCTGCATACACATTTCATGCCTGTTCATAAGCACTGGTATCTTTGCTTTCATCTCAGAACAAATTGTTTTCGCTATACACTTGCATTGAATTGCAATGTACACTACTCAAGAAACTTGTAATAATTATAATTTTTAAAGTTTTGTAACAAAGGAACACAACCATCGGGGGGATACTAAGGGAACAGTACATAGCAGCCCTAAAAAGCGATAGTATTGCAAAACTCATGTTAGCTGGTATACTAAAATGAAAAGTGCATGTGCTATAAATTGGGAACATTATACATGAAATAACAAAGATTTCCCTACACATTTATTAAGACTCTTTGGATGCCTCTAAAACTCTTTGAACAACTTATGAAATGCAATAGCTGGTGGTTATGAGTGTAGGCCTCTTTCTTAATCCCCAAACTATGTTCACTCATATCAGCAGGATTCTGAGAACAACTGTAATGAAATACAGGAATCCATGGCGACCATAGATTCAGCAGTAGCATCAGTTAACTTGAAGCTACAGCAACACAGGGTAATTTTCATGCAGTACTATACTCCCAAGCTAATTTCTAAATGGGTCGCGAATCAATTATTTTTACCAAAAGTATATTGTCCAAAGTGTCAGTTGTATGCTGCTGATTTACGACTTATGTTCATTATGTGTCCAGGGCTGAGTGTATTATGGCATAAAGTTAATCATGCTTTTTCAATTTTGGCTGGACACAGTACTCAGATAACAGAAAAGGAAATTGTGTTGGGGGTAATGCAGGATCAGGGTTGATTTGTATCAATTTTAATTATATGTGCTCGTTTGTGCATTGCCCGTGTTTGGATCCAAAAAATAGGACCGGGTATTAACAAATTTTGGACTCTGCTTCGTGAAATATATGAAATGGAAATGGCTCTTGCCAAAGCCAGAGGTCCACGTTCTTGGCGAAAATTTAAACTGATGTGGACTGGTATTCAATGGGACTAGACTTGTGTTGTATACGCACTCTGTTGGAGTTTATATTTAGCAAGCTATATTTGAGTTTATAATTAACTTTTTTGCCTCTTTTTCTCATTTATGTTCCCTTGTTCTCCCTTTCTTTCTTTTTTGCAATTTTGTTAATGGTATTTCCCGATGTGCTCGATCTCTGTATACTGTTTTGCATTTATGGCTAAGTAAAATAAAAAATAAAAGAAGAGAACAACTGTAAGAGCAAAAATCCGATTTAGGTGCAACATCTCCCTTTGTGTAACGTCTGCGGCAGTGTGGGAAACCTTTTAGGTGCAGAAAACACATTTAAGTTTAAAATCATGTTTACATTCTCAAAAAATGCACATTCAACTGGAGCGTGCTGATACAGATGCAAAATTAGTCAGCACAAAGAAAATGTGTTAGCAAGATATCATTTAAGGAGTAAATGATGTGTACAATATGGCATCACATTTGGAAAACACCTCATCGAGGTGAGAAATGACCATTGGTGCAAAACTGTGGTATCAAATTGAAGTGCAAAATCACATTTAGGTCAAAATTACATGTAGTGCAAAATTAGCCTTGATGCAACATTAACCGGATAGTGCACACGCTATTAGAAATACAAGACACGTGTAAAGACAAAATCATGTTTAATTGGAAAATTTCCCTTGTCGCAACATCAACGTAAGGTTGGAGACTCCTTTAGATTAAAAACACACTTAGGGGCAATCATCATATTTAGGTCCAAAATCACCTGTGGTGCAAAGTCAGCAGAGGTGTGGTATCCTATTAAGTGTAAAATCACTCAGTACAGAGGGAGAATGTGGCAGCAAGATGTCACCTTTGTAAATGGTGTGCATTGGTATAACTTCATATGTGGTTAACAGCACATTAGGTGCAAAACTAACCTTGTTGACACTAAGCAGTGTAGGGTATCACATTTGTTAAGAAGCAAAACCATCTTTAGGTGCATAAGTACACTAATGTGCAAAATCACTATTGGTGCAGCATCAACAGGAGCATAATGTTAGGGGCATAACTATGCCTCCATTGCAGGCATACAAACATACCTAATATCCAATAGCTAATGGTGAGACGAAAATATTCCTGTGATATGATGCAAAATATGAATAACAGAATTGGGTGATCCTAATGAACCAATGGCTGAAACATGTCAACCCAAAGACCCTCCTCTGTGTAAATTTTTTGTTGTACATGACATGAGCTCTGTGTGTGAATGAAACTTTCTTCAAACAATGGCTAAAGTGGGCTGACCCCATCAGAACAAGTAGGCTGACTCAAACCCATTCCCTGGCTCCGATTCAGTATGGATGGTAGTGGAAGATTACAGTGCTTCACATAATTTTGAAGTACTGCACTTGTGCTATTGTAAACCTATTGACATTATTTGCAATACTGGTGCAGCTTCCATGGTCACCTGCAAAACAGAAATGTATTATTGTATCTGTCAAAGTAAAAATTGTAGTGTAATTGGTTTTGCATAAAACACTATGAAAACAGTGGCATAGTGAACATGCACCACAAGTCAACTGTGAACCGGTTGTTGTCACCTCAGTACATTCTTGGGAGTCCACATCCCACATAAGAAGCAGCTTAACTGCTAATGTGCCGTTGTGTTGTTTGATTTGTTTTGTACCTGAATTACTCTGCATCTCCTCGAATAGTCACATACAATCTCGCCACATATTACCACAAACCTATTTTCGCGGTACAGTGGTAACATGTGGTAAAAAGTGGTTGCTTTAAATAGTGAATTATTCATCTCAGAGAACAATGCATTATTTGCCACCAAGAGCATAATTTATTAAGAGATAGTTATTGTAATTGTTCTCACACATTTGTTTTCAAACATGAGAAAAAAGTGATATACAATAATGATATTGCTTCTGGTGGAAAACCATCCTATCCCCCACAACAAAATGGAGACAAAGAGACTGTTTTCTTAACTCCTGAAAAATGACATACAAGCACATGCCCTCTAACGCTCACGTTCTAAATTATGAATGTAACTGTCATACTTTAGCTCTTTTCCAGATATAAACTGTGGTCAACTATACGCATAACATAGTGCATCACTTTGCGCTCATATATCACGGTGTGCAACACAGATTACAATACTAGATCGTTTTTGACTTTTGTTAGTTCCACTCGGGTGCCTATAGTACTTAATAGTTATCTTGTCCCTCCTTTTCCCACGCTATGTGTCCATAGTCCAATCCACTTCTACCATTGTTGTAGGTGGTGCTCATTGGCTGTTCTCTGCGGTAACCCCGTCTCTCAAATAATCTCTCACTCCACACCACACACTAACCTTTTATAACATCACTCGCTTTCAGCATTCCAGACACCCGTTCAGACATATGAGGATTGGGGATGCACAGGATACTACACGCCTCCCTTTTTGACAACAAGAAAACAAAAAAACAGCCATTCACTTCCATACAAATTACAGGGACAATCATTGACAATCGCTCAGTCTTCAAAATGTCTCGCTTACACATTCATGCAACAACAACCTGTGAAACTCAATAATACCCACGCCGACACACAAAGACAATAAATAGCAGTCACAGAAACTCTGCTAACGTCTAGACAGGAGGCTCCCCACACTTCATGTCACATAAAGAAACAAGACAGATAGATTGTGACTATCACTGTTAACAATCCTAGACCTGCAAATCTTGTGACCTTCTCTGACGTCACTCCCACTGACTCCACACAGCATTTATGAACACAGAATATGTAGTCACAGGCACCAAGTTATGCGACAGCCAGGGCACAAAACCCCCTGGTTTCCATCGACGAAGGGTTTTCCTGTCATCCTTAAGTCTACACATTCAAGACATAAAAATAAACACAAACAAAATGTTTAACCGTATATAACCTCAACACAAAAATCCCATGACCACACTCAAACAGAAAACTTGTCATCAGAACTATACTCAAACACAATCTCCACATAAATATATCTCACATTTTTAAACTACGCAGGTGACACATACACAACAAACTCTCATACTTTCTCCATCTTCCACAAGCAACACACATAAACCCAGAAGGACACCACACTCATTGAGAAAAGTGCAGCCCAGCAACTCCAACATGCCTCACACCCAGTCATACTAGCTAGCCAAAAAAACAGAACCAAGTGTCAGTCCAAAGACATCACATGAGCTGCCCCCAGCTCCACGCACTCTGGAAACTGCAAGACTTTGTGACGTCTTACGAACATGACAGCCTCTAGTAGATGCATACTGAAAAACTATTTGCACAAAATAACTATCACCACTACAGCAGTCCAGCAATACAACCATTTACTCCAGACAACAGCCGCTGATAAAGCTGTACTCACCTACAACACACCAGAGCTACACCAAACACTTCCATTCAAAAACTACTGACCAACTCCATTACATGCATCTGAATAAAATACACTACAAGAAAATAACAAACTACTCTCCTTCCTGTACCACACTCATGATAAATCTTGCCATTTATAAAGAAAGACGACTGCAATCATACCACACTTAGGTGACACTTATGGGTATCACACACAACAACACAAGTTACTACACTTCCCCACATTTTCACTTAATGGGGTACTTACCTTTGCAACTTATTGCACCATGGTACTTCTCTTATCTCACATCACACATCATGGAAGTTCTCACAACAGGGTAATGAAACTTCCTCAGTGGAGGACACCATGGGTATTCTCCTATGCAACTTCTCATGACAGGGTACTACACCTCCCCAACTTCACATACCACAGGATAATAACCGCATACAACCTCCAGCGACAGGGTGCTCCTCTTACCCAACTTTGCATGAAATGGTGTACTTCTTCATACAAACACTTGTGACAGGGTACTGCACTTTCCACTGTTTGCAACAACACACACATTGTACTACACTCACATCTCTCACAAGGGTTCTGGCATCCATGACAATTGGACTTGCACACCGTGCATTTATCTATACAAAATGCAGGTGGGTACTACACCCTCTTCTTCAAACTGCTAACTGATGATGACACGTTGCGCAGTGTTGTGTCACACAAGCAAAGTGTCACCAGGAGACATTATGATTCTAGAAAGGTTTGTGAATTGTGATCTAAAATGAAAGTGTCTGAAGAGGACTGTGTTAAGATCAAACCTTATGATTCCAAAATGACGGGCAAAAGTACCGCAGACTATGAAAGTTGTGAAGTCCAATGGCACAACTTTGTTATTTGAAACGATCATTGGTGGAATAGGTCTCAGGCTGTTGTAGTTGTTTTGGGGTGTGGATTTGAATGATGTAGATGGAGACAGTAGTGAGTGTGATTGAACGAATTGCCTGCACTCATTGTAGAGAAGTTGCTGAGGAAAATACCAAGGTGGCACAAGAGAGCCACTCGTTGCATGGTGTGCATTTCCAAGGACAGTCAAAGGAGTCAAGCACTCAGGGCAGTGTGGTGTGGATGGAGGAAGGCAAGAGGCCATCTTTCTCATAATGTGGGGTTTCCCACCAAATGTAAAGACTCGGTAATGCACTAAACCTTTACACCAAAAACGGAAAGATGATGCAACATCCCTTCATGATGAACATTTTCTTGGAATCTGTTCATGTAGGGCATTACGTTTACCTACCTTGTCTTTCCTTTCCTCCCTTTTGGGTGTGTGCATGAGCTAACCTGGCACACACAGTGTTGTGGGATGTTGGGAACAGAGCTAAAAGGTCTACCTTGGCATTCGCGGCCTGGTCCTTGGGTTATTCGGATTTGTACTGTGTCTGCCACTACACCATACCTCTCAACTCACAGTAATGTAGAGGGTGTTACTCTTGTTGGGTTTATCCTCACCCTCAGGCCTCCACACAGGCAAAATGTCACACTCAGGCTTCGATGGGATCAGCCCTCTCACTGGTGGCTTGCAACAGTTTGAAAAGGTGCAATACTGAAGGTAGGACTGGGTGGCACTCAGTGTATTCCTGAACACACACAACCAAACGGGCAGGCAGGGAGGGCGGTGTGAGAGAGTTCAAGAGAGGGAGTGAGTGTGTGTTTCTGTCTGTGTGTATGTAAAATTCCGAGTGACACTATACCAGACTGAAAGCATATGTATCCAACTATTTATCAGAAAACACATTTAATTATGGGGTGTAACACCCCAAACTTCCATACCCCTCCCCCAAGCTACGCCCCTGCATATTAACAAACCCGTGCAAAATCGCCTCTCGCCTGTCGGTCACTCTGCACTGGTTTTACTCTCTCAGCAAGTGAAAGCGGGACTGAAAAACGTGATATTGAGTGTTCTGACAGAGAAGAAAAATTGAAAGAGAACGGCAGCGACCCTCACGCCACTATGTACTTATCCAGCCATATCAGTGGGTAAGGCACTTGCTGCGGAGATCTGGGCATAATTTAGCTGCATCGGAGACCTGAACAGTGCATATTCTGTGAGGATTTGTTTTTCGCACTCGTAAATAGCGCGAACGGTATAGCAGCGCTTTACTTGAGCACCAGTTATATTACAAAAGGACACTTTAATTGTATTTATATTTTTTAGGCACAGGGGGATTAAGTGATTTGCCCAGAGTCACAGGCTTTCAAATCTAGTTCTCTAGTTTTAAAGTCTGCAGCTCTGACCGTAAGGCCACACCCTCCCCCCTTCTGTTCTTCATCCGGGAGGACAGACGCTTGTGCAGTTGGTATCTAGACTCTGTTCTATGAAGCTTGCGCTGCTGCTGTGCAGCTATGCCATTATGTGAGGAGCAGAAGCTAGCACAACTGCTGACTGATTTGTGCATGTTTTGTGAAGGATATAAGCTTTCATTGTTTTTTTTAAGGTTTTATATTTTTTCAAATACAACATACAGTAAATGCAGCAGCATCACATCAGCACCTCGGCAGACCATAATCCAAGCGATACAGTTCTGAAATATTGCACTTTTCCCACCCCTTCCCTCCTGCATAACAGGACGTCTGCTTGACATGATCTAGGTGTAGGAACTCAGCATGTGCTAGACCTAGTGTGTGTCAACCCTCCTCCCCGTGTGCCTCTGTCGGTGTGCAATCTAGCGGTCAGCTTGCTAGTCTTCCATTTCTCCAGTGTCCCAGGTTCCCCATATCTTCTCATACTTTTTCTCGCGACCTCTGCCCTTATAAACCTCCATTTCTATAATTTTGCAGTGTGTCATCCCTCCCTCCCAGAGTCCAAAGGATGGAGACGTGTCGCACCCCAATTTTTCTGAGCGACATCCCTTTTCGCCAACATGTACCCATGTTCACCAGAATCTTCTGGTACCTCATAAGGTTGGAGGGGTCCCATATGCCCAGAAACGCTTTACGCGGTGTAAGGTCAATGTTGATCCCAACCGGCGTCTCCTCCAGTGATTCGGTCACTTGTTCCCAAAATGTGCGGATTGCAGGGCATTGCCACCATGTGTGAATAAAAGGGCCTTCCTTCACCACATTTCCGGAGGCACAGAGGGCTCTCGGCCGTCCCTATTTTGTAAAGTAAGGTTCTGGTATAATATGTTCTGTGCAGCACTTTAATTTGGATTAGCCTTATGCTGACCTTTATGGTCCCCTATGTTGGGAATCCCAGGGCCTCCTGCCAGTCCTCATCATCAATCACCTCAATTTTTTTCACGCACCTATCTTTTAGGTTTTTTAGAGATCCTTGTGTGTTCCGCATTAATGTTCCATACGTCAGCCATATCAGTTTGTGCCTTATCTGCCCATCCAATAACCTCGGCTTCAGCGGGGACTCCTCCTATGTCTCTTCCTCCTTATCTATGCTGTGGGTCAGTGCGTCTCAGGTGCCTATATTTCAGCCACTGTACAGTCGGCATCTGATATTCTCTCCTGTAGGTAGTCAAAGGGGATGATCCCCATTTGCGTCCCACACCTCTGCCAATGTGTTTATACCTATCCTGTTCCAACAGAGGAAGCCCCTCAAATCAGCCACCCATCTCAACCAAGTGCCCTCCAGAGGGGAGTTCCGGGTGTGAGCATTTTGCCCCACTTCATTTTCCTCAGTAAGCTATTCCATACGTCCAGAACCGTGGTCATGGCCAGGCATGCTTGCTCATCCAGCCCCCATACAGCACATGCATATAGCTATGGTCTCCCATTACCCATCTATCCACTCGAACCGCTGGGTCATCCGAGCCTGCGTAGACCCAGTCATTCATTTCTCCCACCTGCGCTGCTCGTAATACTTCCTGACATTAGACAGTGGGTCAAGGTTAGCTTGAATGTAGATGTCAAATAACAAAGTGGGGCGACCCGGTGTCTCTCAGAACCTGGGTATAACGTTTATGAACAAAATTGGTTCAGTCGGGTTCTCAAAAGTAATTTTCACTGCGCATTAAGAGTCACATAACCCAAATATTCATAGGACATGAATGTCACACACGCCTAACCATATAAGAAACGTTATCTGGAATAGTCACAATAACAGTCTATGCATATCCACTTTGCATTTTATCAGAATTGCTTCATTCAGATATATTCATCTTTTCAAGAATACAAAGAGGCTGTTCAGCAATAGGTCAAATATATACCTGTAGTATTGACTAATTACCTGCAAGCGAATATAATTCCCAAGGGTTTGCAAGTCAGACACAAAACTGCTATATTCATCGACGTCCCTAAGTTTAGGGAAGGCTTTAGCTTCGTCGCCAACAACTGCTCTAGGCACTGGATGGTGCTTGGGGTAGAGATGACGATTGAATACGTGAAGGACCTGACACTGGAAATTGCTGATCTTAAAAAGATATACTAGAGGATAGCGCCCTCTCTAACGCCAGGGAGGCCCTAAAGCAGGCAGAAAAAGCACTGGCTGAATTTAACACAGTAACTTTAAACAGAAAACTAGACAAACTTGCCAAAGATATAAAAAACTATGACAAAAGGTTGACCTATCCATATTTGGCTGACGAATACTACCAGCAGGACAGCCAGGGTTTCTTTACCAACCGAAGCAGGCAGGGTCCATGGAGGTTTAACACCTTCTCTGATTCCTCTTTTGGTAGTGCTCTGACTCAGACTCAGATAGACCCTCCACAAGCAATCAGGGTAACCAAGGGCAGCATTTTTTAGGGGAAGGCTACCGTCAGTCGAACAGAGGTGGTGGCTCAGAGCAGGGCTACCGCCAGTCCAACAGAGGTGTGGGCTCAGAGCAAAGTTGGGGCCAAGCAAGGCGATGGAACAAGGCCAGGAGTACGCCACAGGGTAACCCACAAGTGAGATTCTTCCCGCCAGAGGCACATGGGGAAATATCTGCACGCAGGCAGACATACAGGTGGTGAGCACCACTACACCTTGCCAAACCACGTCAGGTATCATCACTATGACCCCCTGTAACCAAGTAGCTATGGCCACGCCTGAAACCACAGCTGGGCTGACTGTACCAGTGAACAATGTAATGATCCATGATAACCAAGTGACTAGTGCCACACCATGTATCCCACTGGTCACTCCCATACCCAACCCACCAGCGTTAGTAGCACATGGACAGGATCAAGCAGGCTCTACGCTTGATCCTATTATCAACCTATCTGACTACGATATGACGCTAGCAGAGAGGAAGGTATTGGGCAAGGGCCTTTCATTTGTCCCGACTCCTTTACTATTAAACTGGAGATGCAATTTTTTTTTCGGAAGATAAGATTGAAATACTATTTCAGCAAAAATGTGTACAACCCCCCTATCACTGCAACGCCTTTCAGACCAACATCCACCTTCACACCGGGGACTTGGTCTATGAGCCAGAGGATTTTGGCTTTTGAACAGATTGTTCTCCAAGAAACAATGGAGCTCTGGGAGGTTAATAAGTTTATAAAACACAACATCACTAAAGAGGAGAAGTGTGCACTGAGCACCTTGCGCCAGAACAATACCATCATTATCAAGGCGGCCGAGAAGGGTGGCGCAGTGGTGGTACAGAACACAGCTGACTACGTCACCGAGATTGAACAGCAACTGGGAGTTAGAGAGAGTTACCTTCCCACCCCCCGAGAAACTACTGATAGAGAAGCTAGCTGACAGAGGATTGAAGGTTTTCTGAGTGAACCTGAAAAAGAGTTCTTGAATAACAAAGAACCGAGAATACCTACAATTTACACGCTCCCGAAGGTACACAAACGTCTGGAGAAACCACCTGGAAGACCTATTGTCTCTGGCTGTGGCTCTGTTCTAGAACCCCTTAACAAATTTATTGATCACTTCCTACAGCCCTGGGTGACTGAGGGGAAATCGTACGTGAGGGACATGACGCACATCATCCAGCTCCTGGAGGGTCAGTCATTTGACTCTAGAACCCAGCTACTAGTGACACTCAACGTCTCATCACTGTATACGTCCATACCACAAGTTAAGGCACTGGATGTAGTTAGATCCACTTTGGAAAAACAACCTAGATCACACTGGATTCCTACAGACTTCTTGATCACCATGCTGGAAATCGCCATGAAGAAGAACTACTTTTTATTTAAAAACCAATACTATTTCCAATGCAAAGGCGTGGCCATGGGGGCCACCTATGCCCCGAGCCTGGCGAACATCTTCATGGATAGTTATGAGGAAGAACACCTATACAGCGTTAGCAACCCATTCATCAACTGCATAGCAGCATGGACACGCTACATAGATGATGTGGTGATGAGCTGGACAGGCACTGTAGAAGAACTTAGGAATTTTGAACTATGGCTCAACTGCAGGTCCCAAGACATCCAGTTCACCATGAACATTAACAACGGAACCATCGATTTCCTAGCCCTGACGTTCCGTGTAGATGATGGTCTACTGTACTGAGACCTCTACCGTAAGCCAGCCTAAAGGAACACGCTGCTTAAATATGAGTCTAACCATCCCCGTAATCTACGAGATAACCTACCATATGGGCAATACTTACGATTGAGGATGAAGAAGAAGAGAGGACTTCTTCAAGGAAGCGGACACCCTCATCAGGAGACTGAGGAATCATGGATATCCTACATGCCTGCTCAAACGAGCGAAGAAGCGAGCATGGTACTGCCCTAGGGAGCAACTATTACAACCCAAGAAGAAGAAGACGGGGATTGACAACATTGTCTGTGTCACCACTTTCAATTCAAAGAGCAATGACATAAAGAGGATCTTCAAGAAGTACTGGAATCTGGTGGCGGATGACCTAAAGACCACTGAACATCCTCTGTTTGCATTTAAAAGGGTAAGAAATATCAGAGACAATGTGGTCAAGGCATACTTTGAACCACCCAAGCCACCCGATTTGAGGAATCAATTGGGCCTTCCTCCCATAATCGGACACCACAAGTGTGACTCATGTAAAGCCTGTCCACTCACTGTTGAAGGGCACAGTTTTACACACAACAACTCAGTACACAAGTTACCGGTATTCACCAACTGCAACAGCATCAATGTAGTGTATATCATTATATGTCCTTGCAATACACCATATGTAGGGCAAACCACACAGAAGGTGAAATCACGTATTCTCCAACATATGAGCAGGATCAGATGCAGAGTGCAGGGAGCCCCTTTGGTGGAACACTTCATCACTCACAACCACCCCCCAGAGAGCATCAGATGGAGGGTCCTTGAGAAAGTCTGCCCACATCCTAGGGGTGGGTCATTAACAGCTGCTCTTAATCTGAAAGAGTGTAGGTGGATCCATTCCCTCAACTCGGTGCTGGCAGGCTTAAATGAACATGAGGAAACTGCAAGACAAATGGGGCATTTGTAACATGATATTCCCTAGGCAGCCACATGCCTTGGCATTCACCATCTGATAAACATGTTTAGGCAGTACACAACACCCACTCCATTTCCCCAATGTTGTTAAAATCACACCCTGTACTTTGACCTATAAGCTTCTAATATGTTTTTATTTGAATACTGTAGTAAGTGCACGGTTTTTAATAGCGAATCTCTGATCCATATTGACTCTGATGCTACTGTATATATGTAAGGCGCATGTAAATATATAATGGCGCCTTGTGTAAATTGTAAATATCAGGTTTCTAAAGACTACAATTACTTGGATGCATTTTGCTGACTGAGCTTCGCGCATGCAAAATATTTTAATTATTATGGGCGTACTTTGTGTATCACCGGATGTGTCCTAGCAGTACATCACAGACATAGGGAACCGTGGCACACCAAACGCTTCCCCAATCGAGTAACCGAACTTAACAGCCACGTACACACTCCCGTGTAAATTGTAAATATCAAATCACTTGGATGCAATTTGTTGACTGAGCATCGCACATGTACATTGTAAAATTGTTATGGGCGTACTTTGAGTATTACCAGACGTGTCCTTACAGTACGTCACCGACACAGGGAATCACGGCACACCGAACGCTACCCCAATCGATCTCCCTGGTTGCTTAGCAACCCAACGTAACGGCAGCGTACACGCTACCTGCCACACCGTTAAAAGGGTGATTTGGTGCACTTAGACGGCAGGATTCATTTCCATTGCGACAGCAGGACGGATGCCTTCTTTCTCTGTACTGACTTATCGGACACGACAAACGCGACTCCAGGTGAGGCACTGCCGCTGCACACTTTAACTTTGAGTGAGCATAGCTTAATTCCTAAACCGCTGGGCTCTTAGCACGTATGGGTCCCAGTTATGCCCGACAGGGTTCACGGGCCCTGGTTGCACTTAACCCCCGTCCTTAATTCTAAATGGCCTTTCCCCGTTTAAATGGGCAATTCCCCACCTGTCTGCACGCCCGACAGAGATCGCGGGCTTTGTAACATGTCAACCCATAATCGCCGGATCGAGCCACACACGACCGGGCACCCGGCCCCTTTGTTAATACTACCTCAATTCACACCGGCACGCAGCCCTTTTGTTAGCATCGAATATGGGACACACCTTATTTTAAACAGGCTATTTTCCGCCGCTTCAAGCTACATACGGCCGAGTCCCACCGGACCGCTCACATACCACCTGGCTTTTAATTTTAATTTGCATGTCACACATGGCACGAGAATCGTCTCACCCCAACCGGTAATTTTTTACCCCTGGTCTCATATGCGATCCGGGACAAGCCGCACGCACTCCATCCTGTTAGGAATAATGTGGCACACAGCCTCATTGGCTAAATTCACATCACCACGGGATGCAAGGCACAGGGATCATCCTCTTGCATAGCAAATAACAACTCGGATAGCGATCCCATCTGACGCTTCGCACATCATTATCCTTACTGCTAACTCAAAGCCAAGAATCCTGCAGAATCACCTACTGGGATTACACAGCCAGAATCTGATTCTGGCCCATACTAGGTGAGTGCTCCACCTTAGCCTTCCGTTCTACACACTACTCAACATGTACTCCACAGGCCTGACATTTACGTGTCCTCTGTCCGTAGGCTGTTACCGATTAATCACTCCCTCCCCTCCCCATGTCCTGATGAAGACCCGTAGTGACTACCGAAGGGAGCACACCGTGGGTTGAAACGTCGACGATACAACAAGGCTCAGACCAACTAAGGCCCTACATACCAAAAGGAGCATTTATAGCCAGTAGGGCACATGGGTATAAGTTTGGTCTCAAAATAACTTTGTCCTTTCCCTTGTATATAAATCTTGAACCACCTTGTATATACTGCACCAAGTTTATCACCAAGAACATTCGCTTGCAGGTAATTAGTCAATACTACAGGTATATATTTGACCTATTGCTGAACAGCCTCTTTGTATTCTTGAAAAGATGCATATATCTGAATGAAGCAATTCTGATAAAATGCAAAGTGGATATGCATAGACTGTGTTATTGTGATTATTCCAGATAACGTTTCTTATATGGTTAGGCGTGTGTGACATTCATGTCCTATGAATATTTATGTGATGTGACTCTTAATGCGCAGTGAAAATTACTTTGAGTACCGATAGAACCAATTTTGTTCATGAATGTAGATGTCAGCATTCCTGGTTATCCATATGCCTAGATATTTGAAACTATGGGGCTCCATCCATAACAGAAGTGGCATCGGGGCACGTTTGTGTCTAGCTGGCCGTTGGGAACAATAGTGACTTTTCCCAATCAATCGCAAACCCTGAAAACTGCTCAAATATCTGGAAAATCTCACGGATGTGAACCAGTGACTGGTCTGTACGGGTCAGATAGAGCAGAATATAATTTGTATATAATGATATTCTTTCTTCCCATCAAGAACCACCCGTCCAGCTCCATATTGTGCGTCCACCCTCATGAGGGTTGCCAGGGACTCTATCAGTGAGAGGGTGTAGGAAGCTGGCTTTGTATATACTATACCAAAATGAGGCATAGTGTGCACAGAGTCCAGTGGAAACCCAAAGGTATGGAGAGGCAAAGTTAGATAGAGCCTTACTCTCTATTTGTGGTAGTGTGGTCGAGCAGTAAGGCAGGATCAGAGGACAGTATTAAGCATTTGTTGTACATACTCAGTCAGCAAATGAATTCACACACTCAAAGACTGATCTTCAGACCAATTGTTTTTGTATAAAAATATTCTTTTAGTTTTTTTATTTTCTAGAACCAAGCAAGCCTGGCACAGGTAAGTTGATAAATACTTTGCAGTAAATATACAGTTTGAAATGCAATTGTTGTTTGTATTGAATTTTTTTATTAGCATTTTAAAGAATACAATATACAGTATAATATTTTAAAAAGCTATTGTCAAAGATAAATATTAATAGATAAGTAAATAAATAGATAGATGGTTAGATTCATAAAACATACATAACATTATGTCTAATATGCATTTGATATTTGAACAATTGAATCCATTTGTAATAAATATTAAATAACTTATTGTAGAGAAAAATATGCCAGGAAATAGATCGAAATATGATAAAAAATGGTTATCTATTACAGGAAAAAGATTCTAAATCTTAAATATGCAATAGTCAAAAAAAGAATATGATCAAAGCATTAAATATCTAGATAATACATTCAAGAAAAGTGAATATTATAATCCATACATTTTTTATATATTAATAAGGTTTAAAAAAAATAATAAATATAACCATATAACAGTAATATCATATAATTTAAATATATAAACCTTTATGTAAAGAGTGCATTGTTGTAATAAAATATCACGTATTGCCAACAAAATCTCCTAACTATATTGTACTATTCTACAATCATATATTTGAGAGTGAAATTCTAGTGTAAAACTAAGGGAAAGATAGAAAAAAACAAAAGGATAAAAGAAATTATATATTGCGAATACATTGATTTTATGGAATATCTGTTATTGGGTTAACAGTGTTGTTTATGATGGATTCATCATTTGTTTGCAAAAAAGGAGCCCAAATTTGCTTAAATAAATATGTCTGGTCTTGTAAATTATAAATAACTCTCTCATATGAGGCAGTCTGTACCATAGCCGCCATCAACGATTCTTGAGATGGTGGTACTAAAGACTTCCATTGTCTTAATATACATATTTTAGATGTGGCCAAAGCAGCATGTATAAGACGACATTGTGGCTTGGAAAGATTTGGGAAGTTTCTTAGATTAAAACGTGAGACTCCTGGACGAACTGGACTGCTTTTTGGGAGATTAAAAAATAATCTAGTCGTGAAAAGGTTCCATGTGTAGGAGGTGTCAGGTGCCGATTACGATCCTGTAAAAAAATTCCCCGTACGACTCGTATCCGGTCTTTTTACCGTATGAATCGTACAAGTGCCGTACAAACTGCCAAGTACGATTCGCATGGGAAAAAGTCCATACGAATCGCATTGGGAATAATTCCCCATACGTCCTCGGGTCGGAAAATGTGTCCTCGGACGATTTACCGTACAAATGTGAAAAGTGAAGTCCGACTGCGCTAGTACGATCCATCCCGTGCGTCCGATGTTACAGCCGGATGGAAAAAACACCGTCCGCACCGAACTCCCATAGCAACCATGGAGACATGTGCCCGCATACGCGCCCAACACTCCCCCCAGCCCTCCTATGTACGAGTCGAATCCCCACCCGTGTATGTACACCCGTGAATGTACGAGACGTACCCCAACCCGTGTATGTACACCCCCGTACGTACGGCCCGTACCCCCACCCGCGTATGTATGGAGCGTACCCCCACCCCAACCGTGTATGTACGGACCGTACCCCCACCCCAACCGTGTATGTACGACCCGTACCCTCACCCGCATATGTATGGAGCGTACCCCCACCCCAACCGTGTATGTACGGCCCGTACCCCCACCCGTGTATGCATGGAGCGTACCCCCACCCCAACCGTGTATGTACGGACCGTACCCCCACCCCAACCGTGTATGTACGACCCGTACCCTCACCCGCGTATGTATGGAGTGTACCCCCACCCCAACTGTGTATGTACGGCCCGTACCCCCACCTGTGTATGCACGGAGCGTACCCCCACCCCAACCGTGTATGCACGGACCGTACCCCCACCCCAACTGTGTATGTACGACCCGTACCCTCACCCGTGTATGTATGGAGCGTACCCCCACCCCAACCGTGTATGTACGGCCCATACCCCCACCCGTGTATGCATGGAGCGTACCCCCACCCCAACCGTGTATGTATGGACCGTACCCCCACCCCAACCGTGTATGTACGACCCGTACCCTCACCCGCGTATGTATGGAGCGTACCCCCACCCCATCCGTGTATGTACAGCCCGTACCCCCACCCGTGTATGCATGGAGCGTACCCCCACCCCAACCGTGTATCTACGGACCGTACCCCCACCCCAACCGTGTATGTACGACCCATACCCTCACCCGCGTATGAATGGAGCGTACCCCCACCCCAACCATGTATGTACGGCCCGTACCCCCACCCGTGTATGCATGGAGCGTACCTACTCCCTACCCGTGTATGTACGGACCGTACCCCCACCCCACCAGTGTATGTACGGACCGTACCCCCACCCCAACCGTGTATGTACGACCCGTACCCTCACCCGCGTACGTATGGAGCGTACCCCCACCCCAACAGTGTATGTACGGACCTCACCCCCACCCCAACCGTGTATGTACGACCCGTACCCTCACCCGCGTATGTATGGAGCGTACCCCCACCCCAACAGTGTATGTACGGACCGTACCCCCACCCCAACCGTGTATGTACGACCCGTACCCTCACCCGCGTATGTATGGACCGTACCCCCACCCCAACCGTGTATGTACGACCCGTACCCACACCCGCGTATGTATGGAGCGTACCCCCACCCCAACATTCTAAGTACGGAGCGCACCCCAGGCCCCAACACCAGCACCTTCACCCAACATCGCGCATGTACGAGTCGTACCAAGCCAGACACAAGGACAGCACTGTACAACAAAATTGCAGAAGTACACACCGTACACACGCTAAAAACGCACGTACACAACCAGGACAAAGCAAAACAACACAAGAATACACTATTCGAATGGCACAAAGCCACAAAACATGTCCAACAAGCACAAATACAACACATTCACTGACCTGCAACTGCCAAAATCCCAAACAGAGGCCCAAAACACAACCACTCCTTATAACACACCCACCCAAAGTTCAAACACAGCCACACCCACCAATGGACCAATAAAAAGGGCCCACAGACACAAACCATGAGCCTTTGCAACAGACTCACTGCTGCCAGACCCCACAGACAACCTACAGCACCATACTTGAACCTTTACTACACCTTACACTTGCACACCTTCACACACCCACCTTCACAAACACCCCCTCATCACATTCACACACACACATGCACAACCACACCCACACACCCACAACCATCCACACCCACACCCCCACAACCATCCACACCCACACCCCTCACCATGCCCACTAACAAGAATCCAAAGCTCACTAGCCAAGAGTTGGAGGTCCTTGTCGACGAAATCCTCAGAGTCGAGCCACACCTCTTTGGAACATTGGTCAGACAGACCAGCATTTCCGCAAAAACAGCCATGTGGCAGACGATTGTCGATGCTGTGAATGCTGTTGCGTCCACCAGAAGGACCAGGCATGAATGCCAAGCCAGGTGGTACGATCTGCGGAGGAGGGTCCGAGCCAAAATGACCGACGACCACAACCAGGCCAACATCACTGGAGGAGGGCCGCCCCGCAGACCCGTGCAATACCATCCCTGGGAGGAGAGGGTGATGGCCATACTGCCGGTGGTGGCAGTGGACGGAGTAGAAGGACTCCGAGAGCCGGGTGAGTACACAAACAACTCACCTCACATGGGGGGAACGTCATCCACAACCAAACTCACAATCAGGCACGCAACCACCCCAAGCTATCGCATGACTCAACCACACTCCATGAACACGCACATGCCACTAGCGCCACCATGCCCCATGCACCCAGCTGGACAATGCCAAGTCACAGGCCACAGAAAACACCAACACAAGACACGGTAAGCCGGATGGCGGGAGTGTGTGCCCCAAAAATCACATAGTGCAACTCAGAAGCAGACAACAATGCCCTCTGCCCATATGGCCTAGGTCACAGCCAGACAAACAGTGAGTCCCCACACAGGAAAGACTTGCCAGCAAATGGCGGACGCCTTGCATTAAGACATGGGGGTGAAGGCACGTTTTTGCACATGACAGCAGCTAATGAACAGCCAACACTGTGAAAGAGTGGCAGCACACACCACCACAGCAGCAGCACAGACACAGACACTACACCCAATGGGTGCCTGGAGATCAGAAACAAACTCACATCAACAAGCCAAGGGCCATTCAAAGATCTGCAAAAAGTGTGTGCCTAGGAAGCTGGCCTGAGGTGACAGAGGGTGACACACAGAAGGAGGGAGAGGGGGAGAGAGAGGGAGGGAGACACAGGGAGACGGACAGAGGGAGGAGGCTGACACAGGGAGGGAGGGAGAGGGGGACAGAGAGGGAGTGAGAAAGGGACACACAGGGAGACCAATTCAGCCTTGTGGGGTGTGGGAATGTCTGCTCATCAGCAGGTGGACTGCGTGCATGTAGACAAGGGTGGCCAGTGCCTGAATCCCCCTCTCTTCTCCATGGCAAAACACTGGGCCATGTCTCAACCTGTGCACGAGCACAACAACAGCTACCTGCATTATATAAGTGTGTGGAACAAAACCATGTGCCCACGTACAGTGCAACACGGAAGGCGCCAATGCATGGCTCGCCACACCTGCTCACTCCACTGCTTACTGCAGTCACAATTGACGCAGCAAGTAAGACTGTGCCACACATAGGTAAAGTCTCAAAAGCTGTGGCCAAGGGACATACCCATGCACAAGTGCACTGTGAGTGGAATGCAAGACATATCCAAATTCCCAGAGGAAATGTGCCAACTTAGAAACGAATGAAACATGGATGTTGCATGGAACAAAATTAACATTGTCTCTCTCACACACAGGTCAACGTCGTGGATCACCCCCCAACACTGGGGGGGAAGACTCACAGGACCCGGCTCTACGGGATGACGGACCCACCGGCAGCGACGACCCTCACCACTCTGTGGACGACCCCGACCAACCTGGCCCCTCTGGTGTCCAACCACCTGCAGCACCTGCGTCAGGTACAACTGGGCCAACCACCACCCCCACTCCTGCCACATCCCAGGAGACACCCAGGATCCCTGCCCCACCACCACAACGCAGCCAGGCTGACCAGGAGGAACACGGTGTACCGGGCACCCAGGAGGAGGCAGGCGACAACGCTAATGCCACCCCTCAGGGGTCCCGGAGACCCGATGTGCCCACAAGGGCAGGCCAGGTGCAAGTGGGCAGGGGTGGTGGGAGTGGAGGATGGCGGAGGCGCGAGCCTGACCAGTTGGCTGCGGAACCGGTATATTCCCATGTCAGAAACATCCTGGACACATACCGGCAGGACACCACGGGTATGGCCCAGGTTGTGTCCATCCTCGAGGAGATCAAGACCCAGCAGGCCCAGCAACATGCGGAGCAACATGCCTGTCTACTGCGACACCAAGGGCGGATGGAGGACAGACAGGCTGAGCTCGTGACGGTGTTCACGGGAATTCACCGTACACTCCGTCGGATAGCCGACAACATGGGCAACCCTCCCTGTGCCACCAGGCGTAGAACATCACCACCCACAGGGAGGGATCAGGAGGAGGAGGAGACATCCGACGGAGCATCCCAAACATCGTCACGGCCTGCTTCTGAGGGTTCCCGCAGGAGGGCGGGTCGTCCACGGAAAAGACCGTGAGGGTCGGCGCAACAGCACCATCTCCCAGGACACCTGGCCTGGCACCTGGCCCACTGGACCAACAGCAGCACATCAGCAAAAAACATTCTCTGCCACATGGACTTGCTGGTCACTGTCTGACCAATGTTGACAAAGACTGTGGCATGGACTCTGAGGATTTCCAATGGCAAGGACACCAACTCCCCTAGTGAACTTTGGATTCCACACACCCGGAAAGCCCCTCATGTCATACCCCCCCCCCCACGTACCCCAACAATAATAAAAAGTTACACGATAAAGAGATGATGCCTACATTTTGCATTATTACCTTACATGTGTCTTGTTAAGTCTAACCATGCCTGAGTTCTCATATGACTTCAACCATCCACACCCTGGGGCCTGAGTCTGGCACAGGACACACATGGGTCACAATGTATTAGGCAACACAGACATGGAGCACCATACACACCCGTGATGGGCCCAACCAGCTGAGGGGGTGGCCGCACAACCGTGCCGACAGACATATTGAGTACAGCGACAGCCATGCGCAGAGGTCAGGGATCATGTGGAGTGTCCTGGGGGGCACCCAGGTATGTGTGGACAGGTGGCAGAACCATGTCCTGCAAGCTTGAGTCAGGTGGATGCAGAGAATGGTGGCCTGGCCAACGTTGGATGCATGGGGATGGCACATGTCACAATACCCACACAGTCATGGACATCATGCACAATACACAGTCTAATCCCACACAAACAGCTTGCATCTTGCTACTCGACACATAGACACATAGCCACTATCACGGAAAACCATGCCAGACATGCCTTATGCACCGTGGCAACACACCAGCATTGACTGAGAATAGGCACCTTGGAGGCATAGGGACACCTTTATTAGTCATGTATTCGGGAATGCAGAGGCAACTCGGAGTACACATACACAGGTCATGTGGAGTAACATGTGGGTCCAACACTGGAACCCCCCTTCGGCAGCACAAATGCGTGATAGCCATGGAACTGGCACACAAGTGTCGGCTAACAGCTAAACACCCCCTGCTGCTCACGGAGAGGCTGCCATACACCATTGATCCTCTGATGTGGAAGTCCCACACCATGTCAAGCCAATGCAAACCGTATGTGTCCGAGGGCAGTGTTACACACATTGATGCCATCATCACAATCCACTATCCCATCACAGATGACTGTCAACAAGTCTGTAAACAACAAGCAATGAACTGGGGGTCTAGTCAAATCCTGCTTGCTGAGCGGAAAAGTTGAGAAAAACGGGCTAAAAAAGTCCCAAAGAACAAAAAGAAGTGAAAAGAGTAAAAGAGCAGAAACAAAAGAGACAACCAGATGCAATCGAGAGTGAACCTTGGAGCGGGATTATTGGATACCCATCAAATATCCGTGTGATCAATCTTATCATCAGGTTGTCCAATCCAAAAAGAGATGCTTCTCTTGATCATAGAGAGCATCTGAATGAAAGTAATTTCACTCGTGGGTTGTCCGAGGTTGTCAAAGGTTTGAAATGGAAAAACAAACCATAGTTGGATGATAGGACAGTTGACAGGAGTGCAGTGCTAACAAGGAACAGTGAGGTGGTGTGTTAAAATAGAATTGCGGGAAAACACTAACAGTTTAATACGTGTCTCGCATCCTAATTAAAACAACAGTGCAGAAAAGCAGTATTAAACAAATGACTGCCGTATAAAGGTCGACATGTTTCAGCCAAATGAGATACAATCACCTCTGAGGCTTTCTTCAGGACCTATGTTGTTATATATCTAGCTACTGCAATAAAGTGAAAAACATGTATAGTGATGAACATATAGATAAAGACAGACAAGTACATTTATCTCACTATCATGTGAAAATGGCACCTTGTACCACTTTAAGTGTATCCTCCGTCTCAAAAGGATGCTGCGTGCATCTGCCAAGAAAACAAATGGAAGTTGTCTCAAACAGGAGAAATAAAAGATAGAAGCACTCTTAATGTTCTAACCAGAAAGCTAACATTATATTGGATGTTAGAGGGCTTACCCGTAATGATCGGGGAACGGACCTCACCTCGCCCGGATCCTGATTCCAGACTAAGAGGCCCCGCTCTGTATAAAGAGAAAATGAACTACCAATATCTGGAAGGCAATCAATGCATAATCCAAAGGAAGGGTATGTACTAGTGTGATGTACTACTAGCCGCAAAAACTGGTAGCCTGAAACTTGGAATAAAAACCACATAATGTGTCATGCCAAACTAAAGAATACTCCCCAACAAAAGGTAAAAGGCTTAAAAAATGGGAAATTGAATGCCAAATCCGCACCAAACATGACTTTTCATGCATACTGAACCACCCGCAACTCTTTAACAGGGGCATTAGTGCATGGGTTCACATAATGATGTTAGAGGCTGGTATGAAGTCTACATGTCGAGAACTTTATCAAGGAAAAAACTTTATCAAGGCAAAGACATGTAAAAGGGTCTCATATCTTCGTTATTCGAAGATATTTAAGTAAAAATGCCCAATATTGGGGGCGTGGCTAGGCGCCGAGGTGAATGGCCGCCTGATCCCGGAGCTCCGCCGGGACCGTTGGTGTCCCACCGAAATCCGGACCTAATCCGCGCTGCGGGGAGTGCCCTTGTAGCTCCCCCGGCTCCTCCTGACCCAGTGCCCAAGAGGGCGGCTCGGTGACCCCAGGCGACGCTCGCACGACCCAGGAGGGTGGCCGCAGTGGTTGGCGGCGGCCGGACGCCCCGGCTCCGGAACTCTGCTGCGGCTCCCGACGCCACTTGAGGCCCCGGCGTGGGCCTGCCCGCTGACACGCACAGAGCGACGCCGTCATAGGAGAAAGCGGTGCATCGCGAATCGGAGCCGGAGATCATCGGCTTCCTCGGAGCAGGTGCGGGATCGCGACTGGGGCCGCGACGGACTGCTTCCCTGGCCGAGAGGAGGACGCCATTTTGAGGCCGCGACGGAGCGGAGGGGGGCCTGCCGCTGAGAGACGCCCTGCCCTACCCTCCGGTGAGACCTCGGGACGCGCCTGGGGCTGTGAGCCGCCTGGCTGCCCGGAGGTGAGATGGACCGCTCTACTCTTTCTCGGACCCGGCTGGTGGCGGCGGAGACCCTCTTCCCCCTCTCGCTCCCTGGCAGAGTGCTCTGGGCTTCAGCCTCCGTCCGTTGACCCAGCCCGGATCAAGGGGCGCCTGGGCGATGCGCAAGGAACCACCAGTCGTCCTAGAGAAGGTGCACGCTCGTGACTGGGGCTGCGGCGGAGTGACTCCCGGGCATAGAAGGGGACGCCATTTTGTGGCCACAGTCGAGCAGAAGGTGGCCTGCTGCGTGGGAGCGCCCGGCCCACTCACCCGGTGAGGCCCACGGCCGCGACTGGCTACTGCGTACCGCCTGGCAGACTGGGAGTGGGACGGTGTACTGTAACGGATTCTGGGCCTCCTTTGTGGCGGCGGGGATCTCCCTCCCTCTGTTGATCCTTGGGCGAGAGCGGTGGGCCAAGGGCTACGTCAGTGAAAGCTGGTCGGACCTCAGGACACCTCGGTTCTGCGGAGGGCGGTGCCGCCTGCGGCCCACAGGGTGCCCGGACCGCCATGCGACCCAAGACTGGAGCCGCAACGCAGGCCAACAAGCTTGACCAATATACAGTAGCCAAGGCGCCACCCCCGGCGGAAAGGGCTCCGAAGGATGATGCAGACCCCGCGGACCCTTCCCTGAAGTCCATCATGGCTGCGATTCAAACCCTGGGCACGAACTTGGAAACCAAGATGGACAAGATCACTATTGAAGTGGCCCTTCTCCGAGCTGACCTAGGGAAAACCACTGACCGATCCAAGACTAATGAAGTCGACATTAAGGCCCTACAGGACTCGGAGAAGCGGCTTGAGGGCAGGGTGAACGAACTAGTACACCAGCACCGCCTAATGGCCCTGCGGCTCGATGATCAAGAAGGGAGGGCTCGGAGAAGTAATATCCGCGTCGTGGGGGTGGCGGAAGGACTTGAAGGAGACAGTGTGGAGCTTTTCCTGGAGGATCTGATCCTACGACACCTCAAACCCAAGCGTCTCTCGAAGCTCTTCACCATTGAGCGGGCGCACAGGGCCCCTATCCCACGACCCAAGCCTGGAGCCATGCCACGGACGATCATAGCCAAAATTCTGAACTTCCGGGACCGGGACGCAATTCTTCAGGCGGCGAGACAGCACGGTGACCTACGATACGAGGGGGCCACAATCCGGTTCTTCCCCGACTTCACGCTCCAGGTCCAACGGGAAAGGCGCTCCTTCCAAGGGGTCAAGGCGGCGCTCCGCGAGCGTGGGATCAAATATATGATGTTCTTTCCCGCCAAATTGAAGATCATCGTTGATGGGCGATCCCTCTTCTTCACCACGCCGGAGGCGGTGCAGGAGTGGCTGGATGGGGGAGAGGCGACGCAGGACTCCCGGAGTGGAGAACTACAGCGGCAAGATGCGGGCCTGCCCGCCACGGAGTCGGCGTCAGGCCGCCCTGCGGGTGGTGCGCCGAGTCAGCGGTCCTGGCGTTCCAGGTCCAACAGCCCCCGCTGGGGCTCGTCCAGAGACGGGACGCCACGCTGAGACCACGAGCAATAGCGCTGGAAGACATCGGACTGTAATGTATACCTCACGTGCCTCTATTTTGAGATTTGTTAACTCTGGGGTACTCTGGTCGCCTCACTGCCTCCATGGGTGGCTTCCCTCCATGGGTGACTCCGTGACAAGGGGGATGAACGAACTGGGACACCACGGGCGGGCGACCACAGGGGACTAGCCCACGAACTTCCCAAATTGAGTTTCTCGGTGGGTTCACCGGGGGGGGTGGGGCGACAGGCGCTCTGCTAATTGGGGTGGTGGGTAGTTCTAGACCCACGGAGCAGGGGGCAGGGTGGGGGGAGTTGTTTTGGGATGGGGGGGCCGGGAGGTCAGGGCCAGCTCCGGGAGGGGGGGAGTTGAACGTCCGGCCGGTTGGGATTGTTGTCATTTGTATGATTTATCATTGTGGGGTGGGACCCAGGGAGGGGTGGGAGTTGGGGATCCTTTACGGTCACGCACATTATTCTCACATAACGGATGCCCGGGTGGTGGGACAAGACACCCTCTTACGACACAGCCATGGCTAGACGGTGGGAAAAAAGCCTTAAGATTCTCAGCTGGAACGTCAACGGTCTAGGGGACAGACTCAAGCGCACTATAGTTTTGCAGTTCCTCAAACGGCACCAGCCAGATGTGGTGCTACTGCAGGAAACGCACTTATTGGGTAATGTCTGTTACGCCCTAAATAGATATGGGTACACTCTAGCAGCGCACTCAGGTTTCACCACTGGATCGAGAGGAGTAGGTATACTCCTGCGCCGCTCGCTGCCCCTTCATGTAGACACCACCAAGACCGACCCGCAGGGCCGCTTCACGGCTGTGTCGGGGCGCTGGGAGGGCCAGGCGCTCAATCTTCTTTCAGTCTATATCCCCCCAGGCCTACAGGCCCGGACCTTTGAAGACCTGGGCTCACTCCTACTATCGCTACCCGAGGGTCGGCTCGTTCTGGGAGGGGACTTGAACGCTGTGGCGTCGGGAGCCCAAGACAGATTACCATCTAGAGACCTGCCCCAAGGGCAACGGTGGCTGCCGGACTTCCTCGAGTCTTTCGGGCTGACGGACGTTTGGCGCCTACTCCACCCCACTGAAAGTAGCTTTAGTTTCTTCTCCGGCGCACACCACTCCTTCTCACGGCTGGACTACATCCTCACCCTGCTCCAGCACGTCATGGCGGTATTGGAGGCCGAATTCCTCCCCAGGGGTATCTCCGACCATTCACCGCTCCTTGCACAGATTACAGTCGGAAGTAGGCGGGAGGGCAGCACTGCGCCAATTAATCCCTGGCACTTGAAACAAGAGGTCACTAGAAAACACATATCCACTTCAATCACGCGCTACTTCACAGAGAACGATGGGTCGGTCGCCTCCCCTGCCACCCTGTGGGAGGCGTTTAAGACTGTGGTGCGAGGCGAGGCTCTATCGGCTATCGCGGCTCGGCGACGGGAACGTAGCCAACAGACCGTAGCGCTAGAGGAGCAACTTGGGGAACTAGAAAGGGAGGCACCGACCAGCGGCGACCGGGAGCTCAGGCACGCGATGCAGCTTAAGGCGGCGGAGTACAGAGCGCTGGTGTCCCAGGAGGCCCAGACGGTGGCTCGGCATAGAATTGGCAGGATATATGATCAGGGGGACAAAGCCGGGAAACTTATCGCCTGGCTGGAACGGAAACAACAGGCCAGCAGGGTGGTGCCGGAGTTGCGCACTGAATCGGGGAGAGTGCTCACGGAACCCCGGGAAATAGTACAACAGTTCGCCGACTATTACCGGCAGGTTTACAGGCGAGAGTCGGACAGGCCGGAGGAGGACTCCATGGACCTCCTCGCGGACATACGACTGCCTACTCTCTCGGACACAGATCGGGAGGCTCTCGACAGCCCGCTCACTGAGACTGAGCTCCAGCAGGCGATAGGGGACCTCCGTCCTGGCAAAGCGCTCGGCCCGAACGGCATACCCATAGAGATCTACAAACTCCAGCCAGACGTCACCAGTAAGCACCTCAAACTCATGTTCGAGTGCAGTAAAACACTAGGGCGGCTGCCCCGGGACCAGCGGTTAGCGACCATAGTGGCGATCCCGAAAGAAGGTAAACCCAAAGACGCTTGCGCATCATACAGACCCATCTCGCTTCTAAACGCGGACCCTAAAATACTTGCCAAGACGCTGGCCAATCGGCTTAAGCCGGTGCTCTCGTCGCTAATCCACCCTGACCAATCGGGATTTATGCCCCACCGCAACACGGCCCTCAATATTAGGAGACTGCATGGGGTGCTGGGGCAGTGCCACAGTCTTCAAGAGGACGCGGTGGTAGTCTCGTTGGATGCCACAATGGCCTTCGACACCCTGGAGTGGCCCTACATGTTCGCAGTCCTGCGCAAGCTGAGCTTTGGACCCCAATTTATCGCTTGGGTGCGATTACTGTACGCGGAACCCCTGGCGCAGGTGCTGGTAAATAATAAGGTGTCTGAAGTATTCCCGCTGGCCAGAGGAACTCAACAGGGCTGTCCCCTGTCCCCCCTCCTATTCGCCCTTTCCCTCGAGCCGCTCGCGGCCTGGATAAGACAGGTGGCCACCGTGCAGGGCATAACATGGGCGGAGGGATGGGAGGATAAGATATCTTTATATGCCGACGACATACTTCTCTACCTCTCGAAGCCGCGTGGGTCACTGATCGCGGCGCTGAATATATTGGACAGTTTCGGTCGCAATTATGGCTTCCGGGTCAACTGGGCCAAATCGCATCTATACGTCCTCCGCGGGGACCCTCCCAGGCTCCCTGATTCTTGCCCTATTCGGGTGGCAGAGGACGGGTTTAAATATCTCGGAGTGTATATCACTGTTGACAAGGCTCTGCTTTACGAACACAATCTCAAGCCGCCGCTCCTTCGGCTTCAACGGGAGGCGAAATCCTGGCAGCATCTGCCTCTGTCATTGTTGGGCAGGGCAGCCCTATTTAAGATGCTCTCGCTCCCGCGGTTTCTATACGCACTTCAAAATTACCCGCACCTGGTCCCAAACAGCTACTTCCTAGCAATCGAAGCTGCGCTGCGCGACCTCCTCTGGGCCGGGCAGCCCCGAATCTCACTGGCCAAACTGACACTGGGGTGGTACGACGGGGGAATCGCTCTCCCCGATATTCGCAAGTACTACTGGGCGGCCCACCTATCCGCAATCAACCAAGGGACATACGGGGACGGGAATGACCCGGCTTATGGCATGGATAGATGGCTGCTGCCCGGAGGGAACTACGAAATAGCACTCTACTCTAGACGGGGGGCGCGCAAACTCACCGGGCCGACACTGCATTCGGTACAGCTGTGGCACATCGCACAGAAAAAGCTCGGATGGTCCGGAGTCCTCACGATGGCCACGCCACTATGGGCCTCGGAAGCGTTGGGAAATCTGCGCCGCACCAAAGGATTCCGCAATTGGGATCTTATCGGCATCTCTCAAATCAAAGACATGTGGGGACCTGCCGGGGTCCGCTCATTCGCCCAAATGCAGGAAGCCTACGAACTGGCAGATGCCGAATACTACAGATACTTGCAGGTGCGCCACTCCTTGCAGGCTAACATCCCACAGGAGGTCAAGTTGCCGCCAGCCTCCCCGCTCGAGGATAGACTGCTTGACGGACTCCTCGCGGAACATGCCATATCCCTCACCTACAAAAAACTTGTTAACAACCCCCCAGACTTGCTCCTTCCCCTCAGAGACAAGTGGGTCGCCGAAGGGCTGGAAATAGATGACGAGGAATGGATGCACGCTTTGGCTTCTCCACGTGAGGTCGCGATATCGGCCAGATTGCGGCTCATCCAATTGAAGATCCTACACAGAGTCTATATATCTTGCACAAGATTACATATGATGGGTAGGGCTGACACGACGCTATGTAGGAGGGGGTGCGGAGGTGATGGAACCTTTTTTCACGTGCTGTGGGACTGCCCAAAGGTTCAGAGGTACTGGAGGAGGGTGGTGCGGGAGATGGAAGAGGTCTGGGAGGTGGAGATTCGCCCCGAAGCCAAGAGGTGCCTCCTCAACATATGGGAACCAACTGACCTGCCGCCAAAAGGGAGGATCTGGGTGACGCTCGGGCAAATGGTAGCAAAAAGAAACATTGCCAGGCTTTGGGGCAGCGCTGTACCACCGAAACTCTCAGACTGGACCAGCGACATGGACTGGTGCATGCTGCAGGAAAAGACAGTATATGTGGCTAGAGGGTGCCCGCGCAAGTGGGTTGAGGTGTGGTCCAAGTGGAATGATTTTAGGGGGGGAATCTGCGAACCTCCTTCCATTGTGCAAGATGACCCCGGAGACGATTAGACCCGTGTTACCGCGACTCGGGGAGCTGGGAGTGGGGGGGGAGGGTGCTGGCTAGCTAAGGGCACACATAAAACGCAGTGCTGACCGATG
This sequence comes from Triturus cristatus, assembly GCF_964204655.1. NCBI lineage: Eukaryota > Metazoa > Chordata > Amphibia > Caudata > Salamandridae > Triturus > Triturus cristatus. Next base: position 318,085,532 of record NC_140592.1, read on the forward strand.
TTTCGGGAGGGGGAGGGGGGGGGGGGGGAGTTGGAAGTTTCGGCACTTTATGCCTCCTGGGCAACCTGACCAAATTTGTGATTGTTTGCTTAAGTCTGAGACAAGTAACATTCTTCTCTACCTCACGATACGTGTACACTCCTTAACGCCGCCGTACCTCCGGGTTGACGGCATGGGGCTGTGTGATGAGATATGCATCCAAATGTGTTTTTCGCGGCCGGCCCGCTGGGTTGTAGGCTCTTTGCTGTGCACCGTACTGTTTCAAATAAAGGTTTTCAAAACTTAAAAAAAAAAAAAAATGCCCAATATTATCTTAGAGAGAAATCCTAGGCAGTGACACCAGTGCTCACCTCTCCGTCGTTGCCTCGTTGCGGCCTCAGAATCAGGAGGGAGGTAACCGTGACTGCAAAAACGGCGTTCTAATAAAGCCGCCAAAGCTCATCAGAGCAAAGCGCGAGTGAATATTGATTGGTCCGTCATCCCTGTATCCGGAAGTACAAGCCGGACTACAGGGTGACGTCATCATGGCCGTTTATGTAGTTACTGAAAGCTGCTAGGGTATTGATGCGTGCGTACTCAGTGCAATCCATGGCAATTATTATAAAACGAAATATTATTAAAGCGAAATATTATTAAAGCCGCCTAAGAGTGCTTCTATCTTTTATTTCTCCTGTTTGAGACAACTTCCATTTGTTTTCTTGGCAGATGCACGCAGCATCCTTTTGAGACGGAGGATACACTTAAAGTGGTACAAGGTGCCATTTTCACATGATAGTGAGATAAATGTACTTGTCTGTCTTTATCTATATGTTCATCACTATACATGTTTTTCACTTTATTGCAGTAGCTAGATATATAACAACATAGGTCCTGAAGAAAGCCTCAGAGGTGATTGTATCTCATTTGGCTGAAACATGTCGACCTTTATACGGCAGTCATTTGTTTAATACTGCTTTTCTGCACTGTTGTTTTAATTAGGATGCGAGACACGTATTAAACTGTTAGTGTTTTCCCGCAATTCTATTTTAACACACCACCTCACTGTTCCTTGTTAGCACTGCACTCCTGTCAACTGTCCTATCATCCAACTATGGTTTGTTTTTCCATTTCAAACCTTTGACAACCTCGGACAACTCACGAGTGAAATTACTTTCATTCAGATGCTCTCTATGATCAAGAGAAGCATCTCTTTTTGGATTGGACAACCTGATGATAAGATTGATCACACGGATATTTGATGGGTATCCAATAATCCCGCTCCAAGGTTCACTCTCGATTGCATCTGGTTGTCTCTTTTGTTTCTGCTCTTTTACTCTTTTCACTTCTTTTTGTTCTTTGGGACTTTTTTAGCCCGTTTTTCTCAACTTTTCCGCTCAGCAAGCAGGATTTGACTAGACCCCCAGTTCATTGTTTGTTGTTTACACTATAGATTTAGGGGATTGGAACTGTGGCTGGTCGTTAAAATTTCCCTTAGACCCTACCAAAAATTTTTCTAGTGCCTGGTTATTGAGCAGCTTACAAGCTGCGGGTCTGTATATATATTTTTTCTATACCACTAGGATAGGACACATTGAACTTATAACTAGTGAGTTTCTTTTTTCCTGTTTTCTCCACATTTTTGTGTCTGCCATCCAATTGTCCCCTGCTGCTTCCCTGACTTGCGATAAAATGGCCGAATGCGGCGGTTTAGCGTATGATGATGCTATCTTGCAATCCATTCTTGACAACACTCCCAGTATCTTGGATTTACCTACCACCTCCTCTGCTAGTGGGGTTGACGAGTCGGGGAAGATCCTGATTCTGAAGAAATCACACTCCCGTTCTTCGGTTCATGGTGCCATCATGGCAGAATATTTAAGGGCCAACTGTGCACCCCCAGGCTTAATAGTCACCAATGCTCCACGTCTGTTCCTTACAGACAAGGGATTTCTGAAAGACTGGTCCCTGATAGCCTGGCGCTGCACGCGCGACTGGCTCATACTGATTATCAGTACTGCCAAAAAGGTCGCTGATTCAATTCTGATTGAAATACAGCTCTTAGAATCTCAAATAAAAACGACCATTACTGCTAGTCTCTTTCGTAAAAATCAGGAAGAGTCAAATAAAAACAACAAAGAGTTCAAAGATTCCATCTTACTCTCAAAAATTGAGAAATTTAAGAAAGACCTGGCCAAATTTAAACATGAGACAGTCTACCCATACACTAATGAGAATTACTCCCCTCCTGAATTCCGGAATAATGGTAAAAGATTTGGATCTACCTATTCGGGATCCAGCACGGAAGATAGTGACTCAGAGGGTCAAGGCTCATTCAAACAACCACCTAGAGGAAGGGGCAGATTTAATCGTTTCAATAGTTACAGGGCACACTCCATGCCCCAATTCCAGCAGTGGTGGCCACCAACACCGTGGAGTTATCCCCCACATCCATTTCAACCACCAATGGCACCCTTTCAAGGTTTTCCATCTGACCCAAACTCGCATCCTTTTTTAGGATTAGGCCCCCCCAGGTCGAGAGGCAGAAGAAGAAACCAACGATCCCAGGTTCACTGGGACCCCCAAACAGGCCCACATATGGGGACACGGAGTCAGACACAGAGGAACATTCCTCCAACAGACAGCCCCCATCAGACCTGATTGTAAATCTTAGCTCCAAGACACTCACTAAGGACGAAGAATCAGTTCTGAATAGAGGTCTTGGGTTTGTCACCACCTTTGATGGGGACCCTTTTCAGATACAGTGCGAATTAGCACAATTCTTTCGGAAATTGAGACTACATTACTTTTTCAAAGATAAGGAACTGACCGAAGATGAGGAAACTGATACGAACACTGGCCTCAAGAAGCGCTCAGTGTTCAATCCTCCCAGTCATACGGTTCCGCCGGCTGTTCTAACCTTTGAAGAAGCAGTCAAAAAAGACGTCACCTTACTCTCTACTAGTCATAAATCCTCATACACTAATTTACCCTTGGGTGAACAAAGGGCCCTTCGAGACTTGTCCGCAGACACTCTGATTACCATAAAACCAGCGGACAAGGGTGGTGCCATAGTGATTCTAGACACATCGGATTACAGAACTGAATGCTTGAGACAATTGGAAGATCGCCGCTTCTACTTACCACTGGCGGAAGATCCCACTAATAGACTACAGCGAACTATTAGTGACATGGCGGAGGAGGCACTCTGCGAAGGCTGGATTACAGCTAAAGAATCCCAGTTTTTACAAACCAAATTTCCCATCATGCCGTACTTCTATATTTTACCGAAGATACATAAGGCACAAAGACCACCGCCTGGCAGACCCATCATCTCGGGTCAAGGAGCTATACTGGAACCTCTTTCCACCTTTGTGGATCATTTTTTGAGACCTATTGTCAGCAAGATGCCCACGTATCTCAAGGACACGAAAGATGTATTACGTCTGTTACCCACCATCGATTTTGATACCAATACGGATCTCTTAGTCTCTTTTGATGTTGAGGCGCTTTACACCTCCATCCCCCAGGATGAGACTTTGGACACAGTATCTACTATTCTACATGAGACCGAATTGGATTCTATTACCCCTGTACACTTCATTATGGCACTAGCCAAACTTGCCATGAAAGACAACTTCTTTAAATTTGAAGACCAGATCTACCTCCAAGTTTCCGGGACCAGTATGGGCAGTATTTTTGCGCCGAGTCTGGCCAATCTTTATGTCCATTCCTATGAACAGCAACACATCTTTAATTCCACCAATCCGTTTCTTGATTCCATCCGACTGTGGAAACGCTACATTGATGATGTGCTGGTGGTCTGGAGAGGGGATCGCGCGTCTATTCTTCTCTTTCATCAATGGCTTAACACGAGAAACCAGTTCTTAAAGTTCACAGTTGAGATCAATGACAAAAGGCTAGCCTTTTTAGACCTGTCCATTTTTGTCACACCCACAGGTCTAGAAAGTGAGCTCTATCGGAAACCAATGTCTCGTAATTCCTTATTACGGTATGACAGTCAACACCCAAAATCATTGAGGGACAATTTACCATTTGGACAGTTCCTGCGGGTTCGTAGGAACTGTTCGACTGTGAACACTTTCAAAAAACATGCTGAGGTCCTTACTGAACAATTGATCTCGAGACACTATCCTCCTAGGCTAGTGAAACGCTCATTCAAGCGGGCCACTAACAATCATCGCGAAGCACTTTTGGAACCTGCATTTGAGAAACCCACCCTTGAACGCATGACTTTTGTTACCACATTCAGCACAATGGCGAATAAGATACAAAAAAGCGTCAGGAAACATTGGCGGATTCTGTCCTCGTGTGATGGATCTTTGGCACCCCCTCTGTTCTCTTTCAAGAGGTCTAGTAACATACGAGACCGGTTGGTACACACCCGCCCTAAAACCTTGCCCCAGAGATCAGTAGGCACACTTTGGGAGCTCCCGGCAGTGGCTGGCCACTTCCCTTGTGGCAACTGCTCCGTTTGTCCACAAACGAAACACACTACCTCTATCGACATAGGTACGAACAGACCCTGGTTGCTGAAGAGGTTCACCAACTGCAACAGTGACAATCTAATTTACCTAATTACTTGTCCGTGCCAATGCAAGTATGTGGGTATGACATCCCGGAAAGTAAGGACTCGCATGGTAGAACATAAGAGTTCCTTCAGGTGTAAGAGATCAACGACTAAACTCACCAGACATTTCGCTGATCAAAATCACAAAGCAGACGATTTTCTCTGGACAGTGCTTGAGAAACCACTGATACCATCACACATTGTTGACACCACCAAATACCTCTTTATGAAAGAACAGAAATGGGTGTTCAAATTACAGAGCGATGTGAGGGGGTTAAATGATGAAATTCCTTGGACCACCCTATGAAATATTTTTGTGTCCTCTTTTAGCATGCTTTAATATCTGGGTACCTGCTTTTGTCCCCACATGCTACTACACAGCACCTGTCTCTTTGCATTATTGATACACTTTTTTCATTACTAGCACGCTTTTAACATTTGACATGACGACTCCCCCTCTTCTGATATATTCACAATTTATAGTGTGAGTCTTTTTTCTAGCGTGGCTAATGGACTACTCATGCCCACTCCGTGATGTCATCCTGTAGTCCTTTATACCTCCACCACCGGCATGTCCTAATATTCGACATTACGTTTTTTACGTATAGATGAGAGGTCTTGTGGTCGCATAAAGGTGTCCACCTGTCATTTGCAGATACACACGTTCTATACCTCAATAACATGCATGGGCACTCTACTTTTTATTATTTACATTAAGCACGCACGCACTACCAGCTTAGCAGTCCCGTCAACAAAATGAAACAGACTACACAAGCGGCCATTATGACATCACTTTGTAGTCCGTTTTTCAGTTCCGTAAACAGAGTTGTCGTAACAGCCAGCATTATTACGCGCTCTGTATTTGACGGGCTTAGGCGGCTTTAATAATATTTCGCTTTAATAATATTTCGTTTTATAATAATTGCCATGGATTGCACTGAGTACGCACGCATCAATACCCTAGCAGCTTTCAGTAACTACATAAACGGCCATGATGACGTCACCCTGTAGTCCGGCTTGTACTTCCGGATACAGGGATGACGGACCAATCAATATTCACTCGCGCTTTGCTCTGATGAGCTTTGGCGGCTTTATTAGAACGCCGTTTTTGCAGTCACGGTTACCTCCCTCCTGATTCTGAGGCCGCAACGAGGCAACGACGGAGAGGTGAGCACTGGTGTCACTGCCTAGGATTTCTCTCTAAGATAATATTGGGCATTTTTACTTAAATATCTTCGAATAACGAAGATATGAGACCCTTTTACATGTCTTTGCCTTGATAAAGTTTTTTCCTTGATAAAGTTCTCGACATGTAGACTTCATACCAGCCTCTAACATCATTATGTGAACCCATGCACTAATGCCCCTGTTAAAGAGTTGCGGGTGGTTCAGTATGCATGAAAAGTCATGTTTGGTGCGGATTTGGCATTCAATTTCCCATTTTTTAAGCCTTTTACCTTTTGTTGGGGAGTATTCTTTAGTTTGGCATGACACATTATGTGGTTTTTATTCCAAGTTTCAGGCTACCAGTTTTTGCGGCTAGTAGTACATCACACTAGTACATACCCTTCCTTTGGATTATGCATTGATTGCCTTCCAGATATTGGTAGTTCATTTTCTCTTTATACAGAGCGGGGCCTCTTAGTCTGGAATCAGGATCCGGGCGAGGTGAGGTCCGTTCCCCGATCATTACGGGTAAGCCCTCTAACATCCAATATAATGTTAGCTTTCTGGTTAGAACATTAAGAGTGCTTCTATCTTTTATTTCTCCTGTTTGAGACAACTTCCATTTGTTTTCTTGGCAGATGCACGCAGCATCCTTTTGAGACGGAGGATACACTTAAAGTGGTACAAGGTGCCATTTTCACATGATAGTGAGATAAATGTACTTGTCTGTCTTTATCTATATGTTCATCACTATACATGTTTTTCACTTTATTGCAGTAGCTAGATATATAACAACATAGGTCCTGAAGAAAGCCTCAGAGGTGATTGTATCTCATTTGGCTGAAACATGTCGACCTTTATACGGCAGTCATTTGTTTAATACTGCTTTTCTGCACTGTTGTTTTAATTAGGATGCGAGACACGTATTAAACTGTTAGTGTTTTCCCGCAATTCTATTTTAACACACCACCTCACTGTTCCTTGTTAGCACTGCACTCCTGTCAACTGTCCTATCATCCAACTATGGTTTGTTTTTCCATTTCAAACCTTTGACAACCTCGGACAACCCACGAGTGAAATTACTTTCATTCAGATGCTCTCTATGATCAAGAGAAGCATCTCTTTTTGGATTGGACAACCTGATGATAAGATTGATCACACGGATATTTGATGGGTATCCAATAATCCCGCTCCAAGGTTCACTCTCGATTGCATCTGGTTGTCTCTTTTGTTTCTGCTCTTTTACTCTTTTCACTTCTTTTTGTTCTTTGGGACTTTTTTAGCCCGTTTTTCTCAACTTTTCCGCTCAGCAAGCAGGATTTGACTAGACACCCAGTTCATTGTTTGTTGTTTACACTATAGATTTAGGGGATTGGAACTGTGGCTGGTCGTTAAAATTTCCCTTAGACCCTACCAAAAATTTTTCTAGTGCCTGTCAACAAGTCTGACCATCTATTCAGGTGTACCCAGCTACATGTCATGTGTCCCATGGTGATGCGCCATGTCTGCAGAGGAGCCAAACATCGACAGGGGCAGTGTGCACACATCGTAAACAACTGCCACACCCAATACACCCCTGATGCATCCTTTACCCTAAGGAGACTTCCAAACTTGTCCGTGCGTGTAACGCTGAGTCAGCATACGATGACGTGTCCATGAGGAATAGCAGTGCCACAACAATGCAACCAGCAGACGGCATCCGCAAGTACCTGGGGATGAGTGACACACAAGAAGTCAGCCACAAAAAGCACAGCCACTTGCATGTGCATGTACTCGACACATGTAAGGATGACAACATGCTAGGTCACAATTATGACTGGGGAAATACACTCATCACTGGCACCATCACTCCAGTGACACATCCACACACACCTCTGACTCACGTGGCATACATGCAGATGGACACACACATCGCAACACATGCCACACGGGGAACAATGCGTGCACACTCAGACACTGGTACTCACCACTAAGCAAAGAAGTCGCGTATGAGCCGACTCCAGATGTCCTCTTGCGGAACCACATCCTCCACATCACTAGCCCCATTGCCAAGCCCTTCGTCCTCCACGGGTGGATGGTCCTGATCATCTTGATCCAGGATGAGTGGCACAGCTTTCTCAACTGCCATGTTGTGCAGCATGCAGCAGACTATGAAGATTTTGCAGACCTTCGCCGGGGCATATGGGAGGGCGCCGCCGGTCTTGTGGAGGCATCTGAACCGGCTCTTCAGGGGGCCAAATGTCCTCTCTATCACTCGCCTTGTCCGGCCATGGGCGGTGTTGTAGCGGAGCTGGGCCGGCGTGATAGGGTTGCGGAGAGGTGTGATCAGCCATGGCATGTTGGGATAGCCAGAGTCCCCTACATGGAAACCACATGGACATAAGTAGGACAGGAGAAGCAGTCGTGCTGGAAGTCTACGCAAAATACAGGACAGACAGAGTGTACCCACCAACAACACATGCTCATTCGTTGCGCAGCTGCGTCATCATTTCAGGCACCCTGCTACGCCTCATGATGTAGGCATCGTGTGCTGATCCTGGAAAACGAGCACAGACATGTGAAATCACCATGTTGGACAGACACACCACAAGGGCATTGATGGAGTGGTAGTGTTTGCGATTCCTGTACGCTACCTCCTGTGCCTGTGGTGGTACCAAAGCCACATGTGTCCCATCTATGGACCCAATGACATGGGGCATCCCTCCCAGGGCATAGAATCCACGCTGGACCCCAGTCAACTGTTCAGGAGTTGGGAAATGGATGAACTCATCCAGGTGAAGCAACATGGCCTCTAAGAAATCATGCAGCACACGGCTGAACATGCTCTGGGACATGCCACCAACATGAGCTATGGTATATTGAAAGGTACCCGTGGCAAGAAAATGTAGGGCTGCCATTACCTTCAGCTTGGGTGTCAGTGCCGTAGGATACCTGTGCAGCGGTTGCAGGTGTGGTGCCAGCCTTGCCGTCAACTCCTCAATCAACGGTTGGGGGAAGCGGTAGCACCGTATACAGTCATTCTCCCGCATGTCAGCCAAGTCCGGAATTGGTTGGGGAAGAGGCGGCGCTCGGCAGTAATTTGGAAGTGACAAGGAAGAGTGAGTGCACTACAACAACAATTTATTTGTACTGAGCACATGTTAATCTGTCAATACACATATGCTACATACGGAGTCAGGTATGTGCCACATGCCCTGGACACGTATGGCTGCCAGGTGACACTCCTACCAAGACCCAGCTACACACGGAGATTGTGAACCTCCACATGCCATGGCATGGGATTAGCTGTGTCCCAGTGTAAGTGAACAGCCAGACGCAACACAGGAGTGACATACATCAACACATCAGCAGAAGTAGGATGTTGATTTCAGAGACAGGTAGCGGAACACTAGAGCCACAGGTCACATGACATTACACTAGGACAGCCCACACACCTTGCCAATAAGGTGTACATGTAATGACTCACCACACATACATTGAGAGGATGCAGACATGTCCTTGTTACGCTACTCCGTGTCCCATGCATACATACGCACCTCACATCCGATACCACATGTGGCCTGGTGTGCGTAACAGTGTGCCATGTCCATCTACACACAGACACATGTTGGTTGCTGCAACAGCTGATGCTTTTGAGGGAGCACCAACATCAAGCTAATGGGAACACACCACACATACATGACATAGACACATCGTGCACTGTGGGTAGTCACATGTCTGGTGTGGTAACCCCTGTAGCGGGCATCAGGGGACACTTGCGTGTGTTGTTGACTGTGCCATGCCAGTCACGCTCATCCCAAGTGTGCAGTACGACATGCACACATGTCAAAGGAGTGAAGGGCATGCCTGGCACATATTGCACCGTCACACATAACATCTGTACACATCTCATCATACATCTATTGCCTTCTTGACTCAGGAGTAATGTGCCACATAACAGCCTTTCACACCTGTGCCCCACACATATAGTACTGCCCAGACAATGCCTTGATGTCCATCCATGGACAAGAATGTCAGCTCTATTCCTTCCTGTGTGCTGCCTGTCACCACTGTGATGTGTGAAAGGCACCGTACATTCGCTCAGAGGGCCTGTGTACGTTCCCTATCACTATGGAAGTGCTGCTGTATGCGTACCCATAGTGATAGTGAGCGTACACACGCCTGTACGCTCACTATCACTATGGGTGTGCTCGCGTATGCGTACCCATAGTGATACGGACCGTACACACGGCTGTACGCTCATTATCACTATGGGTACGCATACGCGAGCACACCCATAGTGATACAGACCGTACACACGCCTGTACGCTCACTATCACTATGGGTGTGCTCGCGTATGCGTACCCATAGTGATAGTGAGCGTACAGGCGTGTGTACAGTCCGTATCACTATGGGTACGCATACGCGAGCACACCCATAGTGATACGGATCGTACACACGCCTGTACGCTCACTATCACTATGGGTACGCAAACGCGAGCACACCCATAGTGATACGGACCGTACACACGGCTGTACGCTCACTATCACTATGGGTACGCATACACGAGCACACCCATAGTGATACGGACCGTACACACGCCTGTACGCTCACTATCACTATGGGTACGCATACGCGAGCACACCCATAGTGATACGGACCGTACACACGCCTGTACGCTCACTATCACTATGGGTACGCATACGCGAGCACACCCATAGTGATACGGACCGTACACACGCCTGTATGCTCACTATCACTATGGGTGTGCTCGCGTATGCGTACCCATAGTGATAGTGAGCGTACAGGCGTGTGTACGGTCCGTATCACTATGGGTACGCATACGCGAGCACACCCATAGTGATAGTGAGCGTACAGGCGTGTGTACGGTCCGTATCACTATGGGTACGCATAAGCGAGCACACCCATAGTGATAGTGAGCGTACAGGCGTGTGTACGCTCCGTATCACTATGGGTATTGTTGGACCCGGCCCTCGTAACATAGTCAGACCTGACCCCTGCACCTCACACAGCCCCGAGCCCCTGGCCTAGCCGATCCTTCCCACCAGAACACACGCACCCTACCCGGACTTCCCCCGTCCATAGGCCTTCCTCCTTCGGCCACCCCGGGCCCGCGTGCCCACTGCATGCACCAAGATGGCCGCCCAGCCCCAGCGCGACCCTAGCCTACAGGTGCCACTCCGGCTGGAGGACATCGCGCCCCCCTTGGGATGAGAGAGGGAGGAGCAGTTTCCATCACGCCTCTGCGCTTCCCTGGGACGGTGGGTTTCGATTGACCTGCCGGCCTCCCTGAGGGCTGGCTCCACACCTGCTGGGTGTCTGGGTCTCCTCCCGACCAGGCCCTGAAAGGATCAAAGGACAATGGCAGGAAACCCCCAACAAGCGACCCCCAGGGGACAAGACCCCTGCCTGTACAGACTCCGGACATGAAAGAGGAGTCGCCCTATAACAAGGGGTGCTCTGGGACTGTCGGGCAGATTCGCCTTGGAACCACCTGAGCCCTGCTGAGTGACTCGCGGCTCCCTGAAAGATCGTAAGACCTCCGAACTTGTGCTTGAGCCCTGCTGAGTGACTCGCGGCTCCCTGAAGATCGTAACACCTCCGAACTTGTGCTTGAGCCCTGCTGAGTGACTCGCGGCTCCCTGAAGATCGTAAGACCTCCGAACTCGTGCTTGAGCCCTGCTGAGTGACTCGCGGCTCCCTGAAGATCGTAAGACCTCCGAACTTGTGCTTGAGCCCTGCTGAGTGACTCGCGGCTCCCTGAAGATCGTAAGACCTCCGAACTTGTGCTTGAGCCCTGCTGAGTGACTCGCGGCACCCTGAAGATCGTAAGACCTCCGAACTTGTACTCGAGCCTGCTGAGTATCTCGCAGTGCCCACAGACTCCCTTGGTCCCGCCGGACCCCACGACGACAAGCATATCCCCCAGCTTGAGGATTGTGAGCTGTGCGCCGGATACGCTCCTGCATTTGATCCATTCCCCCCAAAGACTGTCCCGCTACCTCCTAACCCCCCTCCAAGACTTTGTGAGCCCGCGCTCCACTTGTATATATATTGCCTTGCGGATCATAAAGATCTTACCACTCCGATCTGATAAAGATTTGCTCTTAAGAACTCTCGGTGTTGTGTCTCTTTGTCGTGTGGTGCCGAGTGTACGATCCTAGATACGAGATTCCTCCCCTGAGGAGTCTCCCGCCAGTGCCCGGCTACGATACCTCGAGGGTTGGTCTCAGGCCAGTCAGGGCCCCCTCCAGGCCCCTCTGAGGTCGCCTTCTAACAGGTATGCTCGCGTATGCGTACCCATAGTGATACGGACCGTACACACGCCTGTACAAGCCGTTGCAATGCATTTGGGGTGCCCTAGGGCCCCGGAACGCACCGTACCTGTGTGTGAAAACTCCAAATTACATAGGGGACACATGAGGGACAAGTATAAAGGCCTACATGCATGCTGGTTGTCATGGAGACCAAATTTAAAGTCTGAATTTTTTTCTGCAGGTGCACAGCAGAAGTCAGTTTGAATGAATCTACTTTGTTGCAATGTGGTTCTGGAGTTGACATCATGCTCAAGTAAAAAAACAACACAACCCACTGACTGTGCTAGGTTTGAAGAGATTGGAGGAAACATAGGATGCAAATGTGAGTGACCAATCACTCTGTACTCCTGTGCATGAAACAGGCCAGCAAGGCAGATATAAGGCAGCCAGGTCCCATGAGAGAGCACTTGCCTGCACATCTTTGGATTCTACAACCCAGCTGCTGCTCTTGCTTCCCTGGAACCATGTCAAGGTCTGTGGAGAGGTCCCAGCCTTTCACCCTGGAGGAGAACCTGGCATTGCTGGATGTGATCCTCCCACAGTACCCCCTGCTGTATGGGCGACCAGGGTATCAGGTGAGTGCAGGGTCCACTAGCACAGACTGTGTCCCTTTCTTGTGACTGTGACTTCTGGCATTGTGTCCAGGTGTGACACACATGCAATGTACTGTAGGGGGGGAATGTAGCCTCTACAGTCCCCATGTGATTATGTGGTCAGCCCAGTGTGACAGGTGACTGTACCCACAGATGTGTGTTAGTACTGTGTACCTGTGCTGAGAGTGTCCACATGATGTGTTCGTACCCTGGACATCGGTGTGTGTGTAAGTCCCCTGTCATGTAGGTGGGTGCATATGTGGAGTGTAGCACCCGGGCTGCATGAGGGATGGATATACCCTGCCCATCTGATGTGAGCAGGGAGCAGTGCTGTGTGTCTGACGTGCAGAGCCAGCCCCACACCTGTGAGCCCCCCCCCGTCTAGTGGCACATGTGCAGAGTGAGGTTTGTCGCTGCATTTGGCAATGGCAGGTGAATGTCCTGTGCCTGTGTGTGTCTGTGTACTCTGCTGAGGTAGCGTCAGTGGCCTGTGGCATGTGACTGCTTAGAGGTGCTGCACATAATCCTGGTGTAGCTTGTGATGCACAGTGTGAGCCTGGATCATTGATTGTGTCGTTGCCCTCATTCCACCTGTGTACTTTCAATGGCACGTACTGCTTTTGCCCTTCCCCAGAGGATCATGTCCCTATGACAAAGGTGCAATGCGTTGGATGCATACTATGCCTTGTTGTAAACAGCACATTTGTTCTAATATGTGTCTCTGTGACATGTGCCAGGTGTATTGATGTAGTGTCACTTGTTCATCCTCACAGGTAGGCGCCTCTGCCAAGAAGCAGATCTGGATGAACGCCGTCAGTGCCATGAGGAGGACGGAGGGTCGCAAGCGGCGCCTGGCCCAGGTGAGAAAACGCTGGCAGGATATCCGGTGCTGGACGCGGAGGATCGCACGGGTCCTGCTGAACTCACCTGAGACCCATAAGAACCGCGGGCGCCGCCGTCTGACCCACATCCACAAGCGTATGCTGGCGGTGGTCTTTCCAGACTTGGAAAGGCGCTTACAGGAGAAGCAGCAGCAGGAAGGGGGTAGGTACATGTGTGTTTGTTGTGTGTCACCAGCATTTGTAAGTGCACAGTTGCATGGATACACTTCCAGGGTTTAAAGGTGCTGTGCAGATCCCGTTAGCCACAGTATAGAGGTGCTCTCTTGCCTCCCTTCCCCTCCTTGCAATGTGTTCCCTGGTCTGTGTGTAGTCACTCCTTCACAAGGTTATCTAGGCTGGCACTTTATCCACGTGAACAATGCCTGTAGCATCATGTGTGGGGGTGGTGTGTAACAGGTTTTGGGACCTTGCCCATGCCCTGTCCAGTTCAGTACTTGTGGGTTCCATGTCAGTTGGCACTGATGCTGAGTCCAGACATGGGAGTTAGTCTCTCAAGTGTCATGCCTTACAGCACGCATGTCCTATGTTGTGGCCTGTGACATGATGTGCATGAGTGTGCGATACGCATGGTGCAGGGATGGTGGCGTGTGTTCCAGTCATTCCCATTCCGGACCATGGAGTTGTGTGGCCACCACTGTCCCCTGGGGCATATTTTCCTAGGTGTTATGTGTGTCATCACAAAATGTGGACACTCTCAGTGTCTACAGCATAGGTTGTGCTCTGTGCCATTGTCCCCTGGCACCATGTATATTGACGTAAAATGTAGTACAAGTGTCCACTGTACAGCCTGACCTGATTTTCCTTGTTCATACTCACGGTGGCCAGTGCCTGTGTGTCTTGTTACAATCATCTGATGATGCCCATTTGTACATGATTATTTGGACAGGCGCACCTTGGGTATTTCGTGTCCAATCTTGCATTTAGGTATAATGAGAAGAGAGAGACCCCTTATAAAGATCCAGGGAATAGGGTACTCTTCCAAGTAAAAACTGGCAATCCCTCGATCATATGGATATAAACAAAGTCTTTAAAATGAGATCAAGGGAATAGGATGCTGTGTTTGGTCTCTCCTAGCAGTCCCTTGATGACCCAGGAATTGACTAAATGATCTAACACACTACAATCATTATATACACAAATCAGTTAAAAAATTCATTTACATTTATTTGATAAACACATATAGTACATTCAGTTAAAAGCCATAATTCGCCATGGTCCCTATTTTGCTCTTATTGACAAATTAAATCACAATTTACAATACAAAACAGAAAACTTTAAAATGTATATCACACAATTACATGAACAGAATTTCTTACTAAAGAAAGGGGAAAGCAAACATTCAAATATATTGCATCATCCTGTTATGAACCTGCATGACAGAGAGAATACAAAAGAAAATAAAAAGACACTACACTTTGTCATTAGGTACACATCCACTATCAACTACTTAAGGGATTATACACTTGTGGGATCTGACTCTAATTATCGCTACAAGTGAATGCCCGGTACTTTGGATTGTGTCAATTCCTGTGCGTCGACGCGTTTCGATGGGCTGTATTTATGCCGCTATCTTTGTCAAGACCAGTGATAAATGTTTCTCTCTCAGTTCACATTTGAATAGAGTTTCCAGCTATGGGAGAAAAGATATTATGATAATCAATTAGATAGTTCGAGTCTGTTTGATGTCGACTCACTTCATTTTAAACAGTTAGTTGGAGCTGTCAGGACTCCCTCCCATTTTTATCCACTTTACTCTGTTTGTAACTTAGTTGTCTTAAAGGGTAAATGGTTATCTGAACTCCACGTATCGCTGCTCTGGGAGCCCGCCCTTAGAATAGTCACTCTTCCCTTTGTGTACCTGTTTCTAAAATTTATAAGATGTTCTCACCTGAATATCTGCTTATTACTCTACTTGTTGTAGGTTTCCACTAAAATAGATGGATAGTTCTTGTGGAAAGTGCACGATAAGTTGTGGTCCTTCATGGGATCTCAATGTTCTGATCTGTGAAGAGATTTATGTCCAAAATTGCCCATTCAGGGTATAATTCTATAAACTGCGTTTTTTTGTATGCCTCACTGCCTAGGTGTAATACAATCTATTTGTTCTCACCTTGTCGTTAAAGCCGGTCGTATTCTCTATCTGCTTTGTTTCCTTAAGGTGTAGATATAGTGTACTGTTTCTGAAGGATTGGCCCAACTGTTGTTGTCCTTCGTTTGTACCTGTAATATATACAAATATCATTCTGTAATATTGCCACCTCAATGCCTGCTCTTAACTCAAATTATGACGGCTTCGTCCGTACCTGGTGATGATTGCTGTCAGATGTCCTGCATGTAAAATTTTTCTCTTTTTGGCCTCTTTATTCTTAGATTAATCTCGAAATCTTAAATGGACCCGCAGTTAGTGAAGCGTCCTCGGGGTTTCTCAAATACCCTGTTCTGTAGAGGGACAAGGAAAAAATGAATAGTCCCTCGTATATGTTAATCCGGAATGTTCCTACGAACACCGGTTCCTCCCTATGTCATCGAGACGCTGTACCCGGTTTGCCCTACGCTCTTATCTCAATTCTTACCTCGCAAGCTGCAGGCTGTTACGTCCATGCAGGAAGACTTCCGTGATGCGGTTTCTGATTACCGCTCTGTGTGTTTGACGCCTTGCATTTGTTTAAACGAGCCACGCCTTCCTATTGGTTGTCTGTGTCAGGTGGTTGCTTCGCGGCCAATCGTA
Organism: Triturus cristatus; assembly: GCF_964204655.1. Taxonomy (NCBI): domain Eukaryota; kingdom Metazoa; phylum Chordata; class Amphibia; order Caudata; family Salamandridae; genus Triturus; species Triturus cristatus. The sequence continues at coordinate 318,101,806 of NC_140592.1, forward strand.
CCGTTTTTCCCATAACGCTCACTCTCTTTTGTGATTCCACCAATCATAGCGTACAGGTTTGGCGATATTTTGTTTATATCGTGTTTATCCAGTCCCCTGATTTGTTCTAAACTGACTAAGGCCCGCCTGTCATATTATTGATCTTACTAATGCATCTTGTTATGTTTTATTCGTTTATTTAATTACATTATTTCACCCGCATACGTTTTCAACATGAATCCAATTGTTCTCTATTGCTGATTTCTTATATTACCAGCGCCCTGTGATGGCTGAATAATGCAAAAGGTATCTCGGTATGGGGGGATGTCATGTTCATAAAATAAAACTTTGTTGACATATATTATAATGACAGTGGCATTACGTCTTTCACTCATTTGTTCACTATTATTAGTTTCTTCTGCTACAGACGGCCATGAATGGCTGAATGATGCATAAGGTATCTTTGTAAGGGAGAATTTCCTGGTCATCATATAAAACTTTATAGGCATCTATTCTAGTGTCAGTGGCAATACGTCTCTCGCTCTATTCTACTCTCTATTCTTGTGGTTAACGGATATCGTAGATGTCACAACTATTTCAGGAATCATTTGATGATAGAAATCTTATCATCTAGTGATAATATTCATCCAGTCCTCCTTCGAATTCAGACCCTTATGTACTGTATTGAGGTGGCACATGAACCACTGTTCACGTTGTTTCCTTCTAGTATCAATGTCACCTCCTCTCCTGTTTATAGTGATTTTTTCCAGTATGAACCACTTGAATTCATCACACTTGTGTCCCAGTTTTCCATAGTGATCTGTGAGTGGGGCCTTTTCTTTCATGTTTCTGATTGCGGATTTATGTTCTAATAAACGGATACGGAGTTCCCTCCCTGTCTCCCCCACATAGCCCAGTCCGCACGGACATATGAGGAGGTAAACCACATTTTTACTGCGGCAATTGTTCAACGTTGTCGCCCACATTGTTTTATTGTTGAACGTCATGCTTTTTGTTTCTATGCAGTGTGTGCAGATCGAACAGGTACCACATTTGTGATTTCCTTTGGCTTTCTCTCCTGTTAGTGTGGTTTGGGCGTCTTTTGCCTGTCTGTATGTTCTCACCAGGGAATTGCGTATAGTTTTGTTCCGTCTGAATGAGAAAAGGGGTTTTTCCAATCTATTCTCTACCTCATAGTTTAAAATTCTCCAATTTCTGTTCACTATGTTCTTAATTTTATTGCTCTTATTTGAAAATTGTGTAACGAAGACAATTCTGTCACTTGAGATATCCTTTTTCTTTCTGTTGGTCTCTAATAGGCAGTCTCTATTATAGAATCTGGCCCTTTTTAGTGAGTTTTTAATCAGTTTCTTCGGATACCCTCTAGCCTTTAATTTACTTGATAAAGTCTCCGCGTGCCGGTAGAAGTCATCAATTGATGTACAGTTACGCCTTAGTCTTAAGAATTCCCCGAAGGGGATATTATTTTTTTGGGATCGGGGGTGATTGCTGTCATAAGTTAAGAGAGTATTTTTATCAGTGGGCTTCGTAAAAAGCTCCATCTGTAAGGTGTTATCTACATTTTTGATTTTGATATCCAAGAAATCTACCTGAGAGTTATTATAATGTGCTGTAAACTTAAGGTTTTGGTCCCCCAAATTTATCCATTCTAAAAAAGAATCCAACTCTTGACTAGAGCCATTCCAGATAAATATGATGTCGTCAATGAATCGGTGCCAACCCTGTACGTTTTCAAAGTATGGCGCAATCTCATTGAAGATGTGTGTTTGCTCAAAGTGTCCAACGTAAAGGCATGCCAGACTGGGAGCACAGGTAGCCCCCATGCTGGTCCCTTTCACTTGAATATACGCCTCTTCTTGAAATAGAAAGATGTTATTTTTTAGAACCATTTCTATACAAGATGTTATAAAATCTTTGTTGGCACCCTCTAAATTCTCTGTCTCCAAGATATCTGAAATTACCCTGATGGTGTCATTTTGGGGGATATTCGTATACAGCGCTTCAATATCAAGCGTGACCAGATATTGGGTGTCCCCATTGAAGCTCTGGCCCTCAAATATAGATATTGCATGAGCTGTATCTTTGATATAGGACCTTTGTTTTTGAACAATAGGCTTTAAAAAATGGTCCACATATCTGCTCAATGGTTCCAATATCGAGCCAATGCTGCTAACTATGGGTCTCATTGGGGGATTGTCCAAGCTCTTGTGAATTTTTGGTAGTCCATAAATCGCTGGTGTTATAGGGTGCGTATTTAAAAGGAACTTGTATTCGTTCATACAAATCCAACCTTCATCTAAACCTAGTTTAAGGAGGGTGGCCACTTCCTTCTTAAGTTCATCTATAGCTGCAAAGCGAATGGGGCGATAGTGGTCCTTTACCTCTAGGAGATCTCTCATTCTTCGTTCATAGTCCCTAGTGTTGAAGATCACAACTCCTCTGCCTTTATCGGCCGGTTTAATCACTATTTCATCACACTCCTGAAGTGATTTGAGTGCTTTTTTTTGGTCCACCGATAAGTTATGATTACTATGTTTTGGCATGAAGTCGTTCAAATTTTTGATCTCCATTTCTACAACCCTTTCGAAGATCTCAACATTCTTATCAAGTTGGCCTAGATTTGGGGTAAACGTCGATTTAGGTTTAAAACCAGATACATTTTTTGGTTGTATGTATTCTTTATCTTGGAAAAACCTATTTAATCTAATTTTCCTGAAAAACTGTTTTAAATCGCTTTCCAGTTCGTATGTATTATGGGGGGCAGATGGTGCAAAGCTAAAACCTTTTTTCAAAATATCTTTTTCATCATTAGTAAGTATCTTGTCAGACAGATTTATAATGGGTAATTCCTCTACCTCCAATATTGTCTGCTCCTGGTTGTCAGGTATTCCTGCCCTGCATTCTGAGGTTGATGGTTTCTCTGAGGTTCTGGCCTGTTGTAATTCCTGTATTCTCTCTGTCATGCAGGTTCATAACAGGATGATGCAATATATTTGAATGTTTGCTTTCCCCTTTCTTTAGTAAGAAATTCTGTTCATGTAATTGTGTGATATACATTTTAAAGTTTTCTGTTTTGTATTGTAAATTGTGATTTAATTTGTCAATAAGAGCAAAATAGGGACCATGGCGAATTATGGCTTTTAACTGAATGTACTATATGTGTTTATCAAATAAATGTAAATGAATTTTTTAACTGATTTGTGTATATAATGATTGTAGTGTGTTAGATCATTTAGTCAATTCCTGGGTCATCAAGGGACTGCTAGGAGAGACCAAACACAGCATCCTATTCCCTTGATCTCATTTTAAAGACTTTGTTTATATCCATATGATCGAGGGATTGCCAGTTTTTACAATCTTGCATTTATCCAGCCCATGTGTATTTCACCCAGACTAAGAGATGTAAGTGCTTCCTGTGTCTCAACAAATTGTCTCATGTAGGGGGTGGTTGGTGCGGGCAAAGCCTACATGTCAAAACTTGATATCTTCTTGCTAGGTCTGGCCAGTGTGTGATGTTTGTCTGGACATACACTCAAGGTGCAGTGAGCCAGTCATGGTGGGCATGTTTTCAGTATTACCTATGCAGCATGTGCCTCAAGTTCATGGATATGGTCCCTGCTCATCCCTATTTTCGGCAACGCTGTGTGGTGCAGATGCAGTGCTGGATTGTCCCCAGAGCCTGGCTCCTCTGTCAAAATCCATTTAATGTCATTTGCTATTGTGTCATGCTCTCCATAGTTTTTCAGTGGCATGGTGGGTCAACCAACTGTGTGTTGCATGCCCTACATATGTACCTTGTTTTGTAGATGTTACTCATCTTTCTTTTCAGGCTATGCACTGTAACCTATGTAGATTGGACTCATGTGACATATATATACAGGTGTATGATTAATTGCTGTCTCTTCACCTTGCCCACAGCATCGTCGGGGGACACGGAGGGAGACCACAGCACAGACGGAGCGGAGGGACCGAGCACCAGTGCCAGAGGTGACATCTTGGCTGGCACATCGAGTGGAACTGAGGCGGAGGAGAGTGAGGCCGAGGACCTGTCCAGTGCCACCACAGAATATGAAGCTGACGGGTCCGAGGATGATCTCTCCGAGTGGGCGGAGGCTGCACCAGCAGCTGACAGCGACACAACATCTCACCCCGCCCCCTCCATTGCCATCAGCCGCCTCCCACTTGCTCGTGTCCCTTCCCAGCGTGCCCGGTCACCACATGTCTCCTTCCTGCCAGGCACCGCACCCCCTGCCCCTGTCTCCACTGCTGCCGCCAATGCCGAGTCTGTGGACATCCAGCGGCAGTTGCAGGTTGGTCAGGCTGCGATGCTTAATGTCCTCCATGGCCACAGCCAAGTGCTGAACAACATGGAGGCATACTTGGAGGGCATTTTCTCATCGCAGGCTGACCAACGCAACTTGCTGAGGTCCATTGACTCTACACTGACTGCAGCAGTGGGTCTCCTGCAGCGCTACGTCCAACCCCCTACCCCTGACCCATCCACACTTCCCACTCCCATGCCTGTCCCACGTACACCCAGACATCAGCATGCACCCACCACAACAGACACAGGCACCACACCAGCAGGGAAGGTCAAACGCACACCTCCTGGCACGCACACACAGGGTGAAGTAGGCACACCTACTGGGTCGGGGGGCAAACGTAAGACACGCAGCCAGAGTGGGAGTCCGCATTCCACCAAATCCACTCCCTCCAAATCCCCTCCCCTCAGCTCTCCTGGCCACATATCCAGCAAAGACTCCTTCATGGCCGCTCTGTCCCTGAGCCCCACAGTGACACCACCCCGCAAGCGGTCAAGGGAGTCCCCGGTCAGGGTGGTTGAGTCCCCCTCCTGTCCACACCCTCCCCCAGTGGCGCTGCGACCCATCCCTCTGACCCCCCCCTCCTTGGGGCCTGTGGTTCCTTCGGGTGCAGGGGAGTCGCTGGAGGACCTTGCTAAGGTGTGCAGCGCCATCCTGGCCTCCGCCTTTGGCGCTGACCCACCCCCTGTGGTGGAGTCCTCCATCCCTGCACCCACGACGCCTACCCTTCGCCCTCATGTCCCTGCGGTGCCTGGTCCTTCCCCCCCACATGATGCCCCCCCCCCTCTGGAAGACGAAGGAGTCTGACTGTGCAGGCAAGCTAGGGGACACGCGTCCCACTGTGTCCCCCACCTGGATTTGAACATTGGATTGCCCTATGGGCATTGTACATTTTGAACTTTCAAGGGACATACAGATTTTTGGATGCTGAATAAAGTAATTTATTTTTCCTTAGTACACTACTGTCTGTCTGGAATTGCTGTTGGTGGACCTGCTCCATTATTTGGGGTGGTGATAATGTGTTGGGTGTGTGGGAATTGTAGTCATGTGCTGGTCATAGGGTGGATCCTGGAATCTGTGTGCCATCACAAGCTGTTGGCTACATAACTTTGTTCATGTAAGCAGTTACTGCATGGTGACATCGTCCCAAGGTGTGTTCCTTCCTTTGTGTAACCTGACATCTTCCCTGCAGGGTCATTCCAATATGTGGTGCTGAGCTGTGTCTACATTGGCTGGGTGTGTGACGGACTCGTTAGACTTGGGCCATACATGCTGAGCGATGTCTCCACCTGCATCATTCGTGCCGTCCTTGGTGGTCACTGTACTTGTGTATGTAGACTGTTGTCATGACTTCATGTGGACATGTTTTCTTTTCGGCGCTATGCATGTGTATACTCCCAGCCTCGCACACATGTGGTACATGTACTGCAGGATCTTTGTGCACCTGACTGACATTTGTGGGCATTGGATCTGTGGGTACTTCACCCTTTTCTTTGCAGGGGCACTGCTGTGAGTGTTAGGCACCCACCCCTCCTGTGTCTGGGCACTGCTGTGAGTGTTAGGCACCCACCCCTCTTATGTCTGGGCACTGCTGGGAGTGTTAGGCACCCACCCCTCCTGTGTCTGGGCACTGCTGGGAGGACTCTGCACACACCCCTCTTATGTCTGGGCACTGCTGGGAGTGTTAGGCACCCACCCCTCCTGTGTCTGGGCACTGCTGTGAGTGTTAGGCACCCACCCCTCCTGTGTCTGGGCACTGCTGGGAGTGTTAGGCACCCACCCCTCCTGTGTCTGGGCACTGCTGGGAGGACTCTGCACACACCCCTCTTATGACTGGGCACTGCTGGGAGGACTCTGCACACACCCCTCCTGTGTCTGGGCACTGCTGTGTCTGGGCACTGCTGGGAGGACTCTGCACACACCCCTCCTGTGTCTGGGCACTGCTGGGAGGACTCTGCACACACCCCTCTTATGTCTTGGCACTGCTGGGAGTGTTAGGCACCCACCCCTCCTGTGTCTGGGCACTGCTGGGAGGACTCTGCACACACCCCTCCTGTGTCTGGGCACTGCTGGGAGGACTCTGCACCCAACCCTCCTATTTCAGGATATGTACGCTTAGAACATACACGGGTGTGGGTTCGCTCCATGCATATGCGGGTGAGGGTACGGGTCGTACATACACTGTTGGGGTGGGGGTACGCTCCATGCATATGCGGGTGAGGGTACGTGTCGTACATACACTGTTGGGGTGGGGGTACGCTCCATGCATACGCGGGTGAGGGTACGGGTCGTACATACAGGGTTGGGGTGGGGGTACGCTCCATGCATACGCGGGTGAGGGTACGGGTCGTACATACACTGTTGGCATGGGGGTACGCTCCATGCATACGCGGGTGAGGGTACGGGTCGTACATACAGGGTTGGGGTGGGGGTACGCTCCATGCATACGCGGGTGAGGGTACGGGTCGTACATACACTGTTGGCATGGGGGTACGCTCCATGCATACGCGTGTGAGGGTACAGGTCGTACATACACTGTTGGGGTGGGGGTACGCTCCATGCATACGCGGGTGAGGGTACGGGTCATACATACAGGGTTGGGGTGGGGGTACGCTCCATGCATACGCGGGTGAGGGTATGGGTCGTACATACACTGTTGGGGTGGGGGTACGCTCCATGCACACGTGGGTGAGGGTACGGGTCGTACATACACTGTTGGGGTGGGGGTACGCTCCATGCATACGCTGTGAGGGTACGGGTCGTACATACACTGTTCGGGTGGGGGTACGCTCCATGCATACGCGGGTGAGGGTACGGGTCATACATACACTGTTGGGGTGGGGGTACGCTCCATGCATACGCGGGTGAGGGTACGGGTCGTACATACACTGTTGGGGTGGGGGTACGCTCCATGCATATGCGGGTGAGGGTACATGTTGTACATACACTGTTGGGGTGGGGGTACGCTCCATGCATACGCGGGTGAGGGTACGGGTCGTACATACAGGGTTGGGGTGGGGGTACGCTCCATGCATACGCGGGTGAGGGTACAGGTCGTACATACACTGTTGGCATGGGGGTATGCTCCATGCATACGCGGGTGAGGGTACGGGTCGTACATACAGGGTTGGGGTGGGGGTACGCTCCATGCATACGCGGGTGAGGGTACGTGTCGTACATACACTGTTGGGGTGGGGGTACGCTCCATGCATACGCGGGTGAGGGTACGGGTCGTACATACAGGGTTGGGGTGGGGGTACGCTCCATGCATACGCGGGTGAGGGTACGGGTCGTACATACATTGTTGGCATGGGGGGTACGCTCCATGCATACGCGGGTGAGGGTACGGGTCGTACATACAGGGTTGGGGTGGGGGTACGCTCCATGCATACGCGGGTGAGGGTACGGGTCGTACATACACTGTTGGCATGGGGGGTACGCTCCATGCATACGCGGGTGAGGGTACGGGTCGTACATACACTGTTGGGGTGGGGGTATGCTCCATGCATACGCGGGTGAGGGTATGGGTCATACATACAGGGTTGGGGTGGGGGTACGCTCCATGCATACGCGGGTGAGGGTATGGGTCGTACATACACTGTTGGGGTGGGGGTATGCTCCATGCATACGCGGGTGAGGGTACGGGTCGTACATACACTGTTGGGGTGGGGGTATGCTCCATGCATACGCGGGTGAGGGTACGGGTCGTACATACACTGTTGGGGTGGGGGTACGCTCCATGCATACGCGGGTGAGGGTATGGGTCGTACATACACTGTTGGGGTGGGGGTACGCTCCATGCATATGCGGGTGAGGGTACGTGTCGTACATACACTGTTGGGGTGGGGGTACGCTCCATGCATACGCGGGTGAGGGTACGGGTCGTACATACAGGGTTGGGGTGGGGGTACGCTCCATGCATACGCGGGTGAGGGTACGGGTCGTACATACACTGTTGGCATGGGGGGTACGCTCCATGCATACGCGGGTGAGGGTACGGGTCGTACATACAGGGTTGGGGTGGGGGTACGCTCCATGCATACGCGGGTGAGGGTACGGGTCGTACATACACTGTTGGCATGGGGGGTACGCTCCATGCATACGTGGGTGAGGGTACGGGTCGTACATACACTGTTGGGGTGGGGGTACGCTCCATGCATACGCGGGTGAGGGTACAGTCCATACATATCCGTACCCACGCTGTGGAATGCTTGTGGGGGCCGTACCCAGGCCTGTGCCACGTGGGTACAGCCGTCCAGCCATTGTTGGGGTGACGTAGGTGTGGGCATGGTACGACTCGTACCCACGCTCTTAAGGCGTGGGTACGGGACGTACCTGTATTGTTGTGTTACCGGTTCGCGTCGTCAACCACTTCCGTTGTGGCGGACGCTGGCTTTGCTGGACACGCCCCCACCCCCTCGTAGTGACCAGGGCCTGGGGGTCAGGTATGTCCAGGGCATGTGTGCTGTGTGACTTTGGTGGGGGTTTTGTGGCCTGCCCCTGCTCCTGCTCCCCCCCTTTCCCCCCTCCCTTTGTTGTTCTGACCTTCTGCGGCGTCTGCGTCGGAACCTGTAGAGGAGGTCGACTGCTATGAGGGCCGGGATGACACGTAGGTTCGGGTCCATGTCTGTCCGTCGCGTGCAGGTACTCCTTGTTCGCGTCGTCCTGATTTCCCGGCAGGTTTTGGCTGCCGGAAAATATTCTCCGTGCGGGATGACGTCAGTGCGAATCGTGCTTCCTGGTTCGTGAATGGCAGGCTGCGTGCGTCCCGACGTCACGTCGGCGCTTTCCCGGGTCACATTTGTATGTGTATTTTCGTCGGTCGGTGTTTTATACGATTCGTACGGAAATTAAATTTCCGTGCGAATCGTACTTCCATGTTTGTATCTTCTTACGACTGGGTACACGTCGGACGGGGAATATGCTCCGTCCGACGGTTCGTACCCGGTTTTTACAGGATCGTAATCGGCACCTCAATGTATATTCATTATCTATTGTATGAGAAAGACGCCAATGATCTATTAGGTCATTATCCTCAATTATGTCACCCATAAGAGCTCTATCTGCTGCATTATTCTGGTCAAAGGGGCCAGTTGGATTTGTAAGCTTTGATGAATTATAGATTGGTATATGAGATGAACGCTTTGAGTGAAAGTAGTACAATTAATATTCAATACTGAATTTATTGATTGACTAATGAAACATATGAGAAGGATAAAGAAGAAATAAAACGAAAGAGTACAAGTAAAGTCACGCAAAGGACAATAGAACTCAATAGAAGAACATTTTTGAGAAATTATCAGTGAGAAAAGAAGCACATGTGAAAGAGAACACTAAGTTAAATGTATCTACTATGTTATTTTATTCTACTTCTAACTTTAGAAGCGGGCCTGGCCTCACTAGAGCACCGCCACGGATACGGACCCCACAAGAAGGGTATAACCTAAACCAGGACCAATTTTAGGACAGAATTTAAGATCTGAAGGTTCAAGCAATTACAATATTGGCTAATAATATATGAATATATACTAAACATTAGTAATTTTAAAAAGCATATATAAAAGCAACTGTATGACATGTTAAGAATTTATGCAATTCGAAAGTTCAACAAGTTATCACATTTCATCATATAAGATATGTCTCTATAAATACTTTAGTTATAGTAAGTGCAAATATAGATATAAGTACTATTTAATAAAGAACATTAATGACAAGTGACTAAGTAAGTGAAATGATAAGCATCTGATCTATTGGTATATTTAATTATCATTGGAACATGTAAACCATATAATATGCAGATTCAATAATTTGAATAGATAAATATAATCAAATCAATTCAATTTTGAAGTCTTATGAATTAATATTGTAAATAATATGCAATATATATGCAATAAATATATAGGTGTTATGCAACAAAAGAGTATCACATATCATAAGGTATTTATAGTAATATATGTGTAGATAAGTTTATAAGAATACCTTTCAAGAAATAACAATAATAATACTCAACCATTGTTTATGCAGACATTAATGTTCTTTAAAATTTCAAGATCATGAATTATTTTCCATTGTGAGCGGCTTCCAGGATGACTACATGGAAGACATGAGCTAAAGTTATAACATCAATAATAGAATATATTGCTAGAGTTTATTCTCCATCTGAGGCTGATTCTAAAGGAGAACAAGACTTGTCGCTATGCTGATCTTGAGTAACCGTGGAACTTCTTTGCAAGGCAGAGGTTTTGTCTTCATGTGCACAAATGGTTCTCTCAATGTCTCTACCACGATGGCGAGCCACACTGACATTGCGATGTCTATTATCTGTCAACTGTTGAAAAGGTTTAGGACCTTGAGAAGTCTGACGTGGAAAAGTATGTTGTACTTCCATATCTTGTAGCATAGTGTTGTCCAAAAAATGCTGCAAGTCTTCAGGATTGTAGAAGTCTTTGGACTCACCATTTTTGGTAATGCGAAAACGAGCTGGGTCAAATAAACCATATTTGATGTCCATTTCACGGAGTTGAGGCCTCATAGATAAAAAATCCTTTCTTCTTTCATAGTTTCTCTTGAAAAGTCAGCTGCCAAATGGATTTCATGTCCATCATAGATGTATGAGCCATCTGTACGTGCCGCCATAAGTATTGATCATGTCTCCAGAAACAGGCAATACGAGGTCGTGGACGAGTATCCAAATCTTTGCGTGGGGGACCAATACGATGTGCCCGTTGGATTTCAAGCTCAGGGTCGAAATGGATACCAGTCAATTTTGGAAGAACATCGCACAGGAATGTACTAGCATTCTGACCCTCAATTTTCTGTGGAAAACCAAAAAAACAGATATTATCTCTTCTGCTATTATCTTCCAGGTCCACTACTTTGCTGTGAAAGAGTAATAGTTATTGATCTCTGTTTTGTACTGAGTCAAGTCTGGTTTCTACTATTGTCAGTCGATGATCCAGCCCCTCAGTTTTATAATGAAATTGAACCATATCTGCCCTAATTGACTTCGCCTCTGCAGCAAGAGAGGAGATGTTAGTGTCCATATCTGTCAAACGACAACTGATTGTTGATATTTCTTGTAGAATGCAATCCATGGTTTCACCTGATATTACAGTTGAGGCCGCCTGAGGCGGATTTGACGATGGTAGAGTTGAACATTTTGTAGACATATTGCTTGGCTGTTTAAGCACGTTTGCAAAACGCAATTGCTGAGAAGATTTGTTCGGTTGCTTATTATTAGGCTTTTGTACAGCTACTTGTGAATTTAGAGCTATTGTAAATAAGATTGGTTCAGTCTGCTGACTGAAATAGGATAGCTTTGTATTTGATTATAGTAACTGAATGCTAAGGAAACGCCTTCTTAGTGACTCCGAGTGAGGTAAACTGTAAGAAAAGAGCTACTTATTTATATGGCGGACTATTTTTCACATTTAGGGGGATGTAGGTAAATACAGTTTGCGATTCCTTAATAGCGATTTTTATGGAATCGCAAAATGCCATGTAGGTAGGAATCGCAATAATTTTTGCGATTCCTTAATATCCCTTAATTTTGAATCGCAAATTGCGATTCGCAATTAAGGAATACCTTCCCATTCCTTCCTATGGGCCAAGAGGCCCATATGAATGAATAGGAATTGCTCCCGCAATTTGCGAGTCACCAAGAGGCACTCGCAAATAGCGGGAGCAATTTCAAGGGTGCCAGGGTTCCAAAAGGACACCCTGTTGCACCCAGGAAATGTGCATGTGTGCACATGTGGCGCACATACATGCCCAAAGGGCATGAATGTGTGCCACATGGCACTGGAAGAAAGCGAAAAAGTGCGTTTTTAAAGGAAATCGCTAATTACCACCAACTTGAAGTTGGTGGTAATTAGCGATTCTCTAAGGCTAAAGTGCACTTTCTTCTGATATATAATCACTTTGCTTCTGTAGAAGAGGAAGGGGTTATGCTACACTGTCTTATATAATGAAAGCTCCTTTTATGATTTATGGACTACTCACTATGCTTACCATATTTGTGTTGGGCATCTTTGTACTTATTGTGGCACGTATACTGCATACTAGAGCAGGATAGATAAAATAAACATTTAAAACTTTTCTTGTGTCTCTGTCAGATCTTATTGTGGTCTGGTGCGAGTGTGAGAGCGAAAAGGTGTGTTCATGAGAGAGTCGGAAGTGTTGTGTTCTGGGGTGTCTAATCACTTATTCCTCTGTGAGTAAGTAGGAGGGCAAGTGAGACACTATAGCTAGTCGGTCTCATGCTCATGGGTACTCAGGTGGTAGGATGACTCAGTCCATGCCTACTAAGGTTCTATGATCCCACGTCTAGTTCTGTGACTCTGCAACATGGGAAACTCGCTAATAGCTGCCCCACTATTAAATATTGAGGAGAATCAACGTTTCGCCCTTCCATTCCCTCATTATTGCCGTGTAGCATCCGGCCGTATTTGATAAGGTGCCGAGGATATGGAAGGTCAAAGACTTTTTAATTAAAATAACTACCCCTCTCGAACTTGAGGTATGCTGCGCAAATGAAGCTACCTTATATCTGCCCCATCTGAGGCTATTGTGTTGATTGTCCATCAAGTGAGACTTCTGAAGTAGTATCATATCTGCGTTTTATCTAGTGAAGGTTCTAGTCACCAAGCCTCTCTTCAGTTTATTACCCAGCCTATTTACATTCCACAAGACTAAGGTTAAATTATGTGACTGAGTGATAGCGTTTACAACTGTCTCTTTACACAATGCTTAATCACCTAAGGGGGTACCACTGCTAACATGTATCTTGGTGCAATGCCCATGCGTCGATCCCTGCATGAACTATACCAACCCTAATCAACTCCCCCCACCCTACCTTACTGTGCTGTTATTTAAAACTCGACCACCCCCCTCCAAATCACAGTATGTGTGTTACCTCAAACCCTGAAACATGATAACCAAATAGCTTATGCTCTGCTCATAGTACGCTGACCCCCCCATCCCCACCAGTACGGGGTAGTCCTGAAGTGTAACAAAGTATCCTCAGGCTCTCACTGGGGCCTGCCAACCACTTTAATTACTCCCTGGGCCCTTTATCGCACATCAAGTACTTACATTTCACATGCACAGCTGGGCATCGGTCAAAGAATATGGTCCGACGACATTGGGGTAATCACAGCAGGTGCTCACTTTCAGTCTCAATGCCAGAACCCGCTGAATCCATCCCGCCACACCCCTTTCCCTCTGCAAGGGGCCGCCATTTGTTATTGTCCAGTGTGTCTCTGTAGTTCTTGATAGCGTTCACCGCCTGCGATTGTTTCTCCTTCATCTGCTCCTTTGTAGGATAGGATCTGCTGCCTGCATTCCTCCTTTTCTGGGCTTCCGTTACTGCCATACTGAATCGGTCCTTGATGACACTTCTCGTTCAGATCCAAGCCCTTTGGCCTCCAGCCACTGCCATGCCTCATTCACAGTGAGCAAGAAATGAACTTTCTCCTGGTACACCACTCACAGTTTTGCCGGAAAGATGAGGGCATATATGAGGTCAAGCTAGTGCAGTATCTTCTTGATAGGTGTGATTGCCTCCCTCTACTTTTGGACCAGGGACTTCTAGTCAGGGTAGCTGTTGACTTCCTGTCCCTCCAACATTCACAGGTTGTGCCGCCGGGAGAGTTAAAGGACTTTGTCCTGTGAGGGAGGACAGGGAGACCCCAATGATACCCCCCCCCCCCTTCTTACCTCCTCACTTGGCGGCGCATACTCCAATGCCATCCAGCCGTGGGACCTGGAACAGAAAGGAAAAGTAGACAAATGTCAGAAAACTGAAAGGGACTATTCTTGTCCTATGCAGGCGGAAGGTGGATCCAAAGGGACAGGGAACCAATCCTGAACCCCGGAGGGAGAGAAAAGGAGACCACCAGGTACGGAAGGGGAGGAGAGGAAGACGTAGAACAGGGCTGTAGTGAGGAGAACCCGGAAGATGTAGGAAGAGAGACGCCGGGAACAGAGTGGCTGGAGAACACCAAGAAATCCTGCCCCGGTGGACCCAGGACCGAAGACGCTAAACCCGACAGGACTCCTGAAGAGTGGAGTGGGAAGTGATGGTCACCCGTGGAAGACATGCACAAACCGCCTCAACTCAGGAGAGTTGCGGCAGACACAGTACATGGGCCGGATGGGGAACAGAATCGGGGAGGGTCGGGCTGGTTATTGTGATACAGGGAGGACAGGAAAAGGGACAAACCTATTGTTTGGTAAACTCCAGTATTCTAATTATTTGCACCGTAATGCCACCTGGGCATATGCATATCCTAGCCTACTAAAATTATGTTATTCCTCAGACCTGCTTAGGTTTCTTTGTAAAACTAACGCCTGAGAAAAGTAAAGAGACTCGAAAGAGGATGGCATTATCTAAGTGAACTGAGGCCATATAGGGGTACACTTATATACAAAGCCATATAGGGGTACACTTATATACAAACCATTCGAGGTTATTACGTTATTTTTCTTGCTTTTTCTGCTAACCCCAGGAAGAAAGAGGGGATAACTAGAGGAGCAGTTGGAAGACTCTGGTGCCGATTACGATCCGGTAAAAAAAATTCCCGTACGACTCGTATCCGGTCTTTTTACCGTACGAATCGTACAAGTGCCGTACAAACTGGCAATCACGATTCGCATGGTAAAAAGCCCATACGAGTCGCATTGGGAATAATTCCCCACACGTCCTCGGGTCGGAAAAAGTGTCCGACACGTCCTCGGACGATTTACCGTACAAACGTGAAAAGCGAAGTCCGACCGTGCAAGTACGATCCATCCTGGCCGTCCGATTTTACAACCGTATGGTGAAAAGACCGTCCGCACCGAACTCCTATAGCAAACTATGGAGACGTCCAAACAGGTGCCCGGTACGCGCCGAACCCCCCCCCAGCCCCCGTATGTACGCGCCAAACCCCCCCCAGCCCCCGTACGTTCGAGTCGACCCCCCCAGCCCCCGTACGTTCGAGTCGACCCCCCCCAGCCCCCGTACGTTCGAGTCGACCCCCCCAGCCCCCGTACGTTCGAGTTGACCCCCCCAGCCCCCGTACGTTCGAGTCGACCCCCCGTGTATGTACACCCGAGTACGTGTCGAACTGTACGTGTCGAACCCCCCGTGTATGTACACCCAAGTACGTGTCGAACTGTACGTGTCGAACCCCCCCGTGTATGTACACCCGAGTACGTGTCGAACTGTACGTGTCGAACCCCCCCCGTGTATGTACACCCGAGTACGTGTCGAACTGTACGTGTCGAACCCCCCGTGTATGTACACCCGAGTACGTGTCGAACTGTACGTGTCGAACCCCCGTGTATGTACACCCAAGTACGTGTCGAACTGTACGTGTCGAACCCCCCGTGTATGTACACCCGAGTACGTGTCGAACTGTACGTGTCGAACCCCCCCGTGTATGTACACCCGAGTACGTGTCGAACTGTACGTGTCGAACCCCCCGTGTATGTACACCCGAGTACGTGTCGAACTGTACGTGTCGAACCCCCCCGTGTATGTACACCCGAGTACGTGTCGAACTGTACGTGTCGAACCCCCGTGTATGTACACCCGAGTACGTGTCGAACTGTACGTGTCGAACCCCCCGTGTATGTACACCGAGTACGTTCGAGTCGTACCCCCACCCGTGTATGTACGGTGCGTACCCCCAGTGCGTAGCGCTGGGGGTACGCACCGTACATACACGGGTGGGGGTACGACTCGAACGTACTCGGGTGTACATACACGGGGGGTTCGACACGTACAGTTCAACACGTACTCGGGTGTACATACACGGGGGGTTCGACACGTACAGTTCGACACGTACTCGGGTGTACATACACGGGGGGGTCGACTCGAACGTACGGGGGCTGGGGGGGATACGGCGCTTACCGGGCCACCTACTCTGGTCGTTTCACGCCGTACTTCGCTTTCCGGCACTTTTTGGGGTAAATAGACATAATATCGAAAAAATAATATCGAACAACAAGAATATCGAAGTGAAAATATCGAGATAACATTAATATCGAACTGTAGAATATCGAGGTAAGTAATATCGTTTTGTTTGTGTTTAGTAAAATATCGAAGTATGAAATATCGATGTAGTAATATCGTTTGAAGATAATATCGATTGAATAGTTATGTTAGAAATATCGAAATATAATATATATATTGTTTAAAATGTGTATTTAGTGTATATTGAATAAGTAAATTGTTTAATTATATGTATAAATACTTAATTAATGTTTAAAATATAATTAATAGTGTCAAGTAATTTATTGTATGATATGTTTTAGGAGCGGGATGTTGGGTTATTAGGGGATAAGGGTGGGGAGTGTTTTAAAAATATTAGTGTAAAATCAGATAATAATTTAAAAATATTAAAGAATAAATAATTATGAATAGTAAATTGAAATGAAATTTCTAAATTAAATATTTATAATTTAGAAAATAAAAAAGAAATTATATATATTTTTTAGGAGCGGGATGTTGGGTTATTAGGGGATAAGGGTGGGGAGTGTTTTAAAAATATTAGTGTAAAATTAGATAATAATTAAAAAATATTAAATAATAAATAATTATGAATAGTAAATTGTAATGAAATTTCTAAATTAAATATTTATAATTTAGAAAATAAAAAAGAAATTATATATATTTTTTAGGAGCGGGATGTTGGGTTATTAGGGGAGAAGGGTGGGGAGTGTTTTAAAAATGTTATAGTAAAATCAGATAATAATGTAAAAATATTTAATATTCAAGATTTCGAAATTTCAAAATTTCAAAATAAATTCGAAATTATATAATTAGAAATTATAATGAAATTTTAATTTTGTTTTATGAGTGGGATATAGTGTTATTAGTGTATAAGGGCGGGGAGTGTATTAAAAAGATTACTGTAAAATTGGATAATAAGTTATAAATATTAATACTAAAGAATTATAAATGTTAAAATTTGAATGTAATTTTGACAATGTTTAAAACAAAATTTCAAAATAATTACGAAATTATTTTTTTGTTTCATGTTTGGGAATTTGGGTTATTAGGGTGTAAGGGTGTGGATAGTATTTTAATAATTATTACAAAATTATAGATTAATAAATAAATTTATAATTGGGAATAATTTAAATTTGTGAACATTTTATGTCAAAATCTAATTATATAATTTACATTGGAAATTATAATTTCAATATTTATGTTGTATTTATGGGTGGGATGTGGGTATATTAGGGGAGAAGGGTGGGTATTAATTTTTAAAAATAATAGTGTAAACATAGATCATAAAACAAATCAATTTATTAGTAAATATTGTGAAATCTAAAATTTAAAAAAAATAATAATAATAATAATTGTATATTTGCAATTTATATGGAAAACATATTGTACATATTTTTTTTTGAATTAGGGTTAATATGGGATAGGGGTGGGTATTGTAACTATAGTATTGTTAAATTTAAGAGTTTTTAAATGATATCTCATAGTTAATAAATGTAGATTATTAATATTTTAAGTGATGTTATAACCAGTACCTTGTCTCAGTTTGATCTTTCTGGAGTGGGAATATTAAATTAAATTGGGTTAGTGTCCAGCACCTTCCCTGAGTTTATGTTAACTGGAGTGGGAATAGTAAATTAGATAGGGTTACTGTCCAGCACCTTCTCAGAATTTATGTTAACTGGAGTGGGAATAGTAAATTATTTAGGGTTAGTGTCCAGCACCTTTCCTGACTTTATGTTAACTGGAGTGGGAATAGTAAATTATATAGGGTTACTGTCCAGCACCTTTCTTGAGTTTATGTTAACTGGAGTTGGAATAGTAAATTATATAGGGTTACTGTCCAGCACCTTTCCTGACTTAATGTTAACTGGAGTGGGAATATTAAATTATATAGGGTTACTATATAGCACCTTCCTTGACTTTATGTTAACTGGAGTGGGAATAATAAATTATATAGGGTTACTGTCCAGCACATTCTCTGAATTTATGTTAATTGGAGTGGGAATAGTAAATTATATAGGGTTACTGTCCACCACCTTCCATGACTTTATCTTAACTGGAGTGGGAATAGTAAATTATATAGGGTTACTGTCCAGCACCTTTCCTGACTTAATGTTAACTGGAGTGGGAATATTAAATTATATAGGGTTACTATATAGCACCTTCCTTGATTTTATGTTAACTGGAGTGGGAATAGTAAATTATATAGCTTTACTGTCCAGCACCTTCCTTGACTTTATGTTAACTGGAGTGGGAATAGTAAATTAGATAGGGTTACTGGCCAGCACCTTTCCTGAGTTTATGTTAACTGGAGTGGGACTAGTAAATTATATAGGGTTAGTGTCCAGCATCTTCTCTGACTTTATGTTAATTGGAGTGGGAATAGTAAATTATATAGGGTTACTGTCCACCACCTTCTCAGAATGTATGTTAACTGGAGTGGGAATAGTAAATTATATAGGGTTACTGTCCAGCATTTTCCCTGAATTTATGTTAAGTAGAGTGGGAATAGTAAATTATATAGGGTTACTGTCCAGCACCTTCCTTGACTTTATGTTAACTGGAGTGGGAATAGTAAATTATATAGGGTTACTGTCCAGCACCTTCCTTGACTTTATGTTAACTGGAGTGGGAATAGTAAATTATATAGGGTTACTGTCCAGCACCTTCCTTGACTTTATGTTAACTGGAGTGGGAATAGTAAATTATATAGGGTTACTGTCCAGCACCTTCCTTGACTTTATGTTAACTGGAGTGGGAATAGTAAATTATATAGGGTTACTGTCCAGCACCTTTCTTGACTTTATGTTAACTGGAGTGGGAATAGTAAATTATATAGGGTTACTGTCCAGCACCTTTCTTGACTTTATGTTAACTGGAGTGGGAATAGTAAATGATATAGGGTTACTGTCCAGCACCTTTCATGACTTTATGTTAACTGGAGTGGGAATAGTAAATTATATAGGGTTAGTGTCCAGCAGTTTTCCTAACTTTAATGTAGGTGAAATGGGAATAGTAATTTGTATAGGGTTAGTGTGCTGAATGTATATGTATTGTGTTATTGAAGTATGTTTTTGGATTTAAGGTTGGAAAAAAATGTGATTATTTACATTTTTAAACAATTAAATGAGCTACTTTATATATGTAAGAGTTATAAATTATGAAATCCAATGACACATTTTATATTTTTATATAAGCTTTATTTTTGTTGAACAAAGTAGACAGATTATTTTTTTTTATTTACAGAATGGAGTATACATTAGTAGACATACAGCAAATATGCATTCATTTGTGTCTTTTTGCAATGTTTTAAGGAAAATAAAATGTATTGATATTATCACATTTTATAACAGAAGTATTGATAATTACAAAAATACATACATAACATTTATTACTTTTTAACATTGTTTGCAAATAAACATATTCTTACAGTATTCATATAATAATGTTTTTGTTGCCTATATACATAAAAAAAATCAGTGCATATTTAATTTCTGAAGAATATTGTTTCATTTTTATTTTGTTGTTGTACATAATTAGTACATGACAAAAAGTATATTTTTATGCTATGTATTTTTAATGATGATTAATAATATTATTGTAGGAAATGTTAATATTATTAATTTTTATATTTGATAATTATATGAAAACAATTGTTTTTCAACATGTACATTTTGAAAATAAATTTTAAATAATATAAACATTTTATTATAGTTTGTACAGTTGTGAAAAAAAATTACTGTATTATAATCATAATAATAATGTATTTATAATTATTATGAATATAATTTTTAAAGGTATTGTTTATTATAAAATAATTTTCAAAATTTTTTGATACATTTATGTTATATTTATATATGATTATAATGTTTTAATTTATTTACACTGATTTAAGTAGGGATTTTCATTTGAATGGGATTATTTTGTAACCGCTTCATGTTATTTTGGGTCATTTTGGACTGAGGAAGCTCGCGGTTGGAAGCTGCGTCGCGTTGAGCAAGGTAAGGGGTGTTTTAAGTATTAAGTGTTATTAAATACTTATGTTTAGGGTAGTTAGGATGTTTATAGTGTATTGATAGATAATTTAAAATGTTTTGGGTGTTTTTGACGTGTTAGTAATGATTTAGTTACGTCTGGTTGTTTACTGGTTGTGACGTAGTTTTCGAAGTAAATATTGTGATTAAATATGTGTTGTTTTGAAATGATGTAATTGTATTTATTAAATGTATTTGGGTGTGATTGTGTGGGTGGGTATGTTTTGTTCTGTTTTTCAGGTAAATGTTGATCGATGTTTTTTCGAAGACCAAGACGCGTTTTTTTTTTTTAAAGTGTGTGTTACTTGATTTAAGTAATATTGTTAACACACTTTTTAACTTTTTACGGGATTTCATGGAGCGTTTCTTTTGATTTTTCACTTCTTTTCGGGTTTTTGAGGGTTTGGATATTATGATGGAAAGAGAGACGTTATTTGTTTTTTTTTTTTACAGTGTGTTTTAGTTAATGAAACTAATAAAGTTATCACACTGTTTTTTTCACCTGGATTTCCAGGAGCGTTTGTTACTATTTTGACCTATTTTTCGGGTTTTTGAGGGTTTCACGTTTTGGGATTTGTCGAGGATGGATTTACATTGGATGTGTAGATTTTTTCATTTTTGGTGGCGCAAATTTTTTATTATTACTATGGATCGACATAGAAATGGAAGGAGTTTTACTTGGTGGAATTCATCTTGTATGGCTACATCAATGGTAAGTTATATTTTGTTATAATTTGGGTGGGAAATGTTATTATAGTTTATTGTTATATATATTATATTTACAGAAATAATATTTAATTGTACATATATATTTCCTATATGAAAATGAAATGTATCTGACAATTATATATTATTTTGGAAAATATAGTATTAATATATGATTGCAATTGTTCATTGTATTGACCTATTTCATTTATTAGCTGTGTGTATGTTAATTATAAAATGCTTTTGGGGGAGGAGCCAAGATGGCGACCGAGACGGCAGCGTAGATTCCCGGCTCCGTGAGCCTCCGCACCCCGCACGGATATCCTGCAAGAGATCCTTCTTCTGCACCACGAGAATGTGTCCGTAAGTGAACGTGGCAACCGACCGCGTGACTCCGAGGTCTCTGACTGCCACACACCCGGAGAAATCAGCGATCGAACTTTGCGGCCCGTGCGGTCCCGAAGCCGGGACCTCGAGTGGGCACCTTGGCCGGGTGGCAGTTGAACAACAGCGGCCTGTGGTGCCTGGGTGGAGCCGGTCCACCGGAGTGGAGCCCCCCTCGGCCTGCATTTTGCCGTGGCCGCTCCCCTCTACTGAGCGCTGCGGACTGAGGACATGCCCGGGTGTACGATTTCCGGATTCTGTGGCGTTTGCCCCTGCCTTTGTTGGTGAGCTGCCTGGGCGCCGTCCCTGGCCCGCCTTGATCCTTGCGGGCTGCTCCCGGCTTTTTGCGGGAGATGGTCCGTGGCGGAGGCGACTGTTGCCTGTGACCGCGCAACGGCTGGATCTGTGCCTGTCCCGGGATCTCTGTCTCCAGCGACGTGGCCCTCGAGGCGTTGTTCCCTTGGTCCTGGCCCCTATATGAGTCGGGCCTTCCCAGCGGCCATCTTGTCATTATGCAGCCGGCCATCCTGTCCGCTGGGACGCAGCGGGACTGGGGGTGTGTGACTTTCGGGAGTGTGGCGGAGCGATCGGAGGGAGCCGCTCTGGGATATGGCGACCTCCTGGAGGCCCTGGGTGCCCTTCATTACTCCTTCGCTCATGGCGCCGGGGTCCTGGGGGGGAAGCTAGATGGTGTGGTAACAGCGTTGGGACAGTGGCAGCATGCTGGTCCACGGATACGCAGTGGCTTTCCACACTGCCCACAAGAGAAAGATGTTGTGGCCCCCCCCGCGCTTAGTGTACAGCCGGACACTTCGGACCATATGCTACCGTGTGATCGGCCAACGGTGAACTTGATCTGCTCCGGAGGTATTGGACCTGCGCGGAAGATGGTGGCCTTGTCCCGTGCGCGGTCTCTGGCGGCCCAGGGACACTTTCAGCACCGTGTATCTCATTTGGCTGCTCCGGCCTCTCAGGTCCTTGTGGGCAGTGCCGATCCTCGGGCAACACTGGAAAAGATGCCCCTCCATGAAGCGGTCTGTTCGGATGCCAAGAGACTTCCACCCCACCTGTGTGCGGCGTTTCCCAACTGTGTTTGGACACTTCTATACCTTGGGACATTGGACATGGTGCTGGGTCAAGGGGCAGGTATGGGCAGAATCGCAAAAAGTGGTCAAGGCTGAGGCTGATCCTTCGAGGGGGGTCACTTCATAGATAGGCGGACTCATGGTTGTGCGCTCCCGGGGTCATTCGAACAGTTGGTGTGTAATGTCTCCCATCCCCCCCCCCCTCCCCTATTTTTGTTGATATAATCGGCTTGGTGCCGCTGCTTGTTTGTTGGGGGGAGACCTCACCGTGCGGGAGGGAGAAGCCGGGGATATGTTTTGATGGCCCTCCTCCAACTTATTATGTTCTCTCCGCCCACCCGTCTGGGTGGGCCCTTTCTCACTCTCTTTTTCCCTGTCTCCTCTATATTTCGGGTCTAGTTCCAGGGCGACAGGCACACTGCTGGGGGGTGGGGCCATACTCATTTGCAGAGGTGGGGGGATGGGGGAGGGGACTCTTTCGTCTTTATCTTCTTTTCCATGGCCTCCTTTTTCTCCACTGTCTCTTTTTGCCTTTTTTTCTGGGATCAGTGCGATACACCACCCTGCTTGTGAATCGTTTGCTCCTCATGTGTGCCACAGTTTCTGGGGGGTTCGCTGGGCTTTAGGTACGGGGACCAGTAGGCGCAACTCTCTTTGATGTCTTTCCCCATCCGTACTTTCTCGCGCCTGCACCATCGCCTAACTGTATTGCTGCTAATTGTTTGTCTCTTATCCTGGCCCTTCTCACTGTTGGTAAATTGTCTGGCACCTGATCCTATTCTTTTGTTTCATCATAAAATGAAAAACCTTCTCTTTCCTGGTGCCCTACCTGCGCGGCTTATCGGCCGGACTATATTGAACTTAAGACTTCGCTCTCCGAGGTGCCGCCTGTGTTGACATTCGCTTTTTATTATCCTGATTATTTAGCGGCCGGCCCCGGGGGGTTGTAGGCCCATACATGTAAATGATTGAAACATCAATAAAGGTTTTTCAAAAAAAAAAAAAAAAAAAAAAAAAAAATGCTTTTGGCTATTAGTGATAGGTAGTCTAGGCCACTTGTTGATGGGTATAGGTTTACTTGACTTTGTAGTAGATCAAACATTTGTTTGGTTTGTTTAGTTAATTTAGGACCTATTTGAGTAACAGATTGTTGCATCCGTAATTCTTGGTAGCTTTGTTCTTTTTGTAGAGATTCCAGGAGTTTTTGTAGGGTAGGTTTCCCTCTGCTTGTAGTTGCTTGGAAGGCATTATGCCATCCTTCAACACTATTGTTTGTTTTGGATTGTTTATTTAAGGTACTCAGGTATACATTCCACCAAGGAATGTGGAACTTTGGTTGTCTTCTATGTCCTGATCGATGTAATCTTCCCACCCAGGTGTCCTCAAAGTAGTCTAGGAGTTGGCTTAATTTGTCTTCGTTCTTCTTGTAATAGGGACTTTCAATTAGAATATTATAGTGTTCTGCTACATCTGTTACAGGTACGTATGCTAGTGCTATTAGTTTTTTAACCTGGTAGGCAAAAGTACTATCTGTAGCATATTGTACACTTAGGTGCCGATCACAATCCGTTAAAAACCGGGTACGAACCGTCGGACGGAGCATATTCTCCGTCCGACGCGTACCCGGTCGTCAAAATATACAAACATGGAATTACGATTCGCACGGGTACACCATTACCGTACGAATCGTAAAAAAGACCGACCGAACAAAAAACACTTACCAATGCGATCCGGGAAAGCGCCGACCTGACGTCGGGACGCACGCAGCCAGCCATTCACGACCCAGGAATCACGATTCGCACAGACGTCACCCCGCACGGTGAATATTTTGCGGCAGCCAAAAACTGCCGGGAAATCAGGACGACGCGAACAAGGACCACCAGTACGCGACGGACAGACGACGACGCGAACAAGGAGGACCAGTACGTGACGGACACACAGGACGACGCGATCAAGGAGGACCCGTACGCGACAGGACGACGCGAGCAAGGAGTACCAGTACGCGACGGACAGACATGGACCCGAACCTACGAGTCATCCCTGCCCTCATAGCAGTACACCTCCTCTACAGGTTACGACGCAGACGCCGCAGAAGGTCAGAATAACTAAGGGAGGGGGGAAAGTGGGGTGGGGTGGGGGTGGCACGACCAGGGCAGGCCACAAAACAACCACATGAGTGACACACTACACATGGCCTGGACATACCTGACTCCCATGCCCTGGTCACCACGAGGGGGTGGGGGCGTGTCCTGATAATCCAGCGACCGCCACAACGGAAGTCCGTCACCACGCGAACCGGCAACACAACCAGACAGGTACGTCCCGTACCCACGCCTGAAGAGCGTGGGTACGAGTCGGACCACGCCCACACACATCACCCCAACAATGGCGGGACGGATCGCACCCACGTGGCAAAGGCCTGGGTACGGGCCGCACAAACATCACATAGCGTGGGGACGGATATGTACGGACCCTACCCCCACCCCGTATGCAAGGAGCGTACCCCCCACCCCAACAGTGAAAGTACGACCCGTACCCCCACCCGCGTATGCAAGGAGCGTACCCCCCTGCCCAACAGTGTAAGTACGACCCGTACCCCCACCCACGAATGCATGGAGCGTACCCCCCATGCCAACAGTGTAAGTACGACTCGAACCCCCACCCACGAATGCAAGGAGCGTACCCCCCAGCCCAACAGTGTAAGTACGACCCGTACCCCCACCCACGAATGCAAGGAGCGTACCCCCCTGCCCAACAGTGTAAGTACGACCCGTACCCCCACCCGCGAATGCAAGGAGCGTACCCCCCTGCCCAACAGTGTAAGTACGACCCGTACCCACACCCGCGGACGTACGGAGCGTACCCCCAGCCCAACAGTGTAAGTACGACCCGTACCCCCACCCGCGGACGTACGGAGCGTACCCCCAGCCCAACAGTGTAAGTACGACCCGTACCCCCACCCACGGACGTACGGAGCGTACCCCCAGCCCAACAGTGTAAGTACGACCCGTACCCCCACCCGCGGACGTACGGAGCGTACCCCCAGCCCAACAGTGTAAGTACGACCCGTACCCCCACCCGCGGACGTACGGAGCGTACCCCCAGCCCAACAGTGTAAGTACGACCCGTACCCCCACCCGCGAATGCAAGGAGCGTACCCCCCTGCCCAACAGTGTAAGTACGACCCGTACCCACACCCGCGGACGTACGGAGCGTACCCCCAGCCCAACAGTGTAAGTACGACCCGTACCCCCACCCGCGGACGTACGGAGCGTACCCCCAGCCCAACAGTGTAAGTACGACCCGTACCCCCACCCGCGGACGTACGGAGCGTACCCCCAGCCCAACAGTGTAAGTACGACCCGTACCCCCACCCGCGGACGTACGGAGCGTACCCCCAGCCCAACAGTGTAAGTACGACCCGTACCCCCACCCGCGGACGTACGGAGCGTACCCCCAGCCCAACAGTGTAAGTATGACCCGTACCCCCACCCGCGGACGTACGGAGCGTACCCCCAGCCCAACAGAGTAAGTACGACCCGTACCCCCACCCGCGGACGTACGGAGCGTACCCCCAGCCCAACAGTGTAAGTACGACCCGTACCCCCACCCGCGGACGTACGGAGCGTACCCCCAGCCCAACAGTGTAAGTACGACCCGTACCCCCACCCGCGGACGTACGGAGCGTACCCCCAGCCCAACAGTGTAAGTACGACCCGTACCCCCACCCGCGAATGCAAGGAGCGTACCCCCCTGCCCAACAGTGTAAGTACGACCCGTACCCCCACCCGCGTATGCATGGAGCGTACCCCCCATGCCAACAGTGTAAGTACGACTCGAACCCCCACCCATGAATGCAAGGAGCGTACCCCCCTGCCCAACAGTGTAAGTACGACCCGTACCCACACCCGCGGACGTACGGAGCGTACCCCCACCACACCAGTGTCAGTAGACTCGTACCCTCACCTCTAATGCAGTGTGCGTAACCCCACCGTGTATGTGCCAAGCGCACATATCCAGAAATCGGAGGTGTGTGTGCAGAGTCCACCCAGCAGTGCCCTGAGACAGGAGTGGTGGGTGTGGAGTCCTCCCAGCAGTGCCCTGAGACCGGAGGGGTGGGTGCCCATCACTCCCAGCAGTGCCCAGAGACAGGAGGGGTGTGTGCAGAGTCCTCCCAGCAGTGCCCTGAGACAGGAGGGGTGGGTGCAGAGTCCTCCCAGCAGTGCCCTGAGACAGGAGGGGTGGGTGCCCATCACTCCCAGCAGTGCCCAGAGACAGGAGGGGTGTGTGCAGAGTCCTCCCAGCAGTGCCCTGAGACAGGAGGGGTGGGTGCAGAGTCCTCCCAGCAGTGCCCAGACATAGGAGGGGTGGGTGTGGAGTCCTCCCAGCAGTGCCCTGAGACAGGAGGGGTGGGTGCAGAGTCCTCCCAGCAGTGCCCTGACACAGGAGGGGTGGGTGCAGAGTCCTCCCAGCAGTGCCCAGACACAGGAGGGGTGGGTGTGGAGTCCTCCCAGCAGTGCCCTGAGACAGGAGGGGTGGGTGTGGAGTCCTCCCAGCAGTGCCCTGACACAGGAGGGGTGGGTGCAGAGTCCTCCCAGCAGTGCCCTGACACAGGAGGGGTGGGTGCAGAGTCCTCCCAGCAGTGCCCTGACACAGGAGGGGTGGGTGCAGAGTCCTCCCAGCAGTGCCCAGACACAGGAGGGGTGGGTGTGGAGTCCTCCCAGCAGTGCCCTGAGACAGGAGGGGTGGGTGCAGAGTCCTCCCAGCAGTGCCCTGAGACTGGAGGGGTGTAACACATGTGTGTGAGGCCAGAATTATCCACATGCATACTGGCTACAAGGGAACATGTCCCCATGAACTCATGTCAACAGACTCCACACACAAGTACAGTGATCACCAAGGATGCCACGATTGTCGCAGGTGGAGACATGGCCCTGCATGCATGGCCAAAGTAGAAGGGCTCCGTCACACACACAGCTCATGTAGACACAGCTCTGCGCTAAACATTGGGAACACCCTGCAGGGAAGAAAGCTGGGTACACAGAGGAAGGAATACACCCTTGGACAAGTGCACCATGCAGTAACTGCCTACATGAACAAAGAAAGTTAGCCAACACCTTGTGATGGCACACAGATCACAGGGTCCCACCAATGAGCAGTACACTACTACATATCCCACACACCCAAACCCTTACACACCACCCAAAACCATGTAGCAGCCCCACCAACACCAATACCAGCATAGCAGTAGTGTGATAATGAAAACAAAATTAAGCTTTATTCTGCAGGAGCACAATGTCCGTGGATCGCAGGCAGTTCAATCTTCACAAAGCCCATAGGGCAGTCAATGATTCTCAGCTGGATGGGGGACACAGTGGGATGCGTGTCCCCTACCTTGCCTGCACAGTCAAATGGCATCGTCTTCCACACTGGTGAGGGCATCAGGGGGGGGGGGAGCAACAGGCACCGCAGGGACATCAGGGCAAAGGGGCGGCGTTGTGGGTGCAGGGATGGAGGAGTCCACCACAGGGGGTGGGTCAGTGCCAAAGGCGGAGGCCAGGATGGCACTACACACCTTTGCAAGGTCATCCAGGGAGTCCCCTGCACCCGAAGGGACCTCAGGCCCCAAGGAGGGGGGGGGGGTCAGAGGGATGGGTCGCAGCGCCACCGGGGGAGGGTGGAGACAGGGGGGGAGACTCAACCACCCTGACCGGGGACCTCCGTGACCGCTTGCGTGGTGGTGTAACTGTGGGGCTCAGGGACAGAGCGGCCATGAAGGAGTCCTTGGGGGAGATGTGGCCAGGAGAGCTGAGGGGAGGGGATTTGGAGGGAGTGGACTGGGTGGAATGCGGACTCCCACTATGGCTGCGTGTCACACGTTTGCCCCCCGACCCAGTGGGTGTGCCTACCTCACCCTGTGTGTGCGTGTCAGGAGGAGTGCGGTGGACCTTCCCTGCTGGTGTGGTGCCCGTGTCCGTTGATGTGGGTGCATGCCGACGTCTGGGTGTACGTGTGACAGGCATGGGAGTGGGAAGTGTGGATGGGGCAGGGGTAGGTGGGGGGAGGTCGCGCTGCAGGAGACCCACTGCTGCAGTCAGTGTGGAGTCGATGGACCTCAGCAAGTTGCGTTGGTCAGCCTGCGATGAATGAATGCCCTCCAAGAAAGCCTCGATGTTGGTGAGGGTTTTGCCGTGGGCATGGAGGACATTAAGGATCGCAGCCTGACCAACCTGCAGTTGCCGCTGGATGTCCACAGACTCTGCATTGGCGGCAGCAGTGGAGACAGGGGCAGGGGGCGCGGTGCCTGGCAGGAAGGAGACATGCTGTGACTGGGCACGCTGGGAAGGGACACGAGCAAGTGGGAGGCGGCTGGTGGAAACTGAGGGGGCGGTGCGAGGTGTTGTTCCGCTGTCAGCTGCTGGTGCAGCCTCCGCCCACTCGGAGACATCGTCCCCGGACCTGTCAGCTTCGTAGTCTGATGTGCCAGTCGACAGGTCCTCGGCCACACTCTCCTCCGCCTCTGTCCCACTCGATGTGCCAGCCCCGATGTCACGGCTGGCACTGGTGCTCGGTCCCTCCGCCTGGTCTGTGTCCATGTCTCCCTCTGTGTCCCCCGACGATGCTGTGGGCAGGGTGGAGAGACAGAAATTATTCAGACACCTGTACACATCTGTCACATGAGTCCAATCTACATAGGTAACATTGCATGGCCTGAAAAGGAAGATCCCTAACATCTACTGAACAGGGTACCGATGTAGGGCATGCAACACACAGTTGGTTGAGCCACCATGCCACTGAAATACCATGGAGAGCATGAGACAATAGCTAAACACAGGAAAAGGAGTCTGACATAGCACCCAGGTCCTGGGGACAATCCAGCACTGCATCTGCACCACACAGCGTTTGCGAAAATACCGATGACCAGGGACCATATCCATGAACTTGAGACACATGCTGCATAGGTAATGCTGAAAACATGCACAACATGACTCGGTCACTGCACATTGCGTGTGTGTCCAGGCACATCACACACTGCCCAGACCCAGCAAGTGGTAATCAGGATTTAACACATAGGCATTGCCCGCCCCAACAAGACCCTACACGAGGCAAATTGTGGAGACACAGGTGGCACCAACATCTCATGGTCTGGGTGATACACACAGGGGCAGGCAAAAAGCAAAATTGGACGCCAAACAGCCAAGGTGCGCCTGTACAAATAATGAGGTACCAGTGCCCATCCTCAGATGAGTATAACAAGACACACAGGCACTGGCAACTGTGAGTATGAAGAAGGACAATCAGGTCAGGCTGCACAGTGGACACCTGTACAAATTAGCACGTCTATATACATGGTGACAGGGGACAATGGCACAGAGCACAACTTACGCTGTAGACACTGACAGTGGCCACGTTCATGATGACACATACACCACTGAGGAAAAGGTGCCCCAGGGGACAGTAGTGGGCACGCAACTACATGCTACTGAATGGTAATGACAGCAACACACGTCACCATCCCTGCACTATGTGTATCGCACAGTCATGCACATCATGTCACAGGCCACTACATAGGACATGCGCGCTGTAAGGCATGACACATGAGAGACCAACTCCCATGTCTGGAGTCAGCATCAGTGCCAACTGACATGGAACCCACATGCAGTGAACTTGACAGTGCACAGGCAAGGTCCCACAACCTGTTACACACCACCCCCACACATGATGCTACAGACATTGTTCCCGTGGACAAAGCGCCAGCCTACATTACCCTGGGAAGGAGTGACTACACACAGACCAGGGAACACATTGCAAGGAGGGGAAGGGTGGCAGGGGCACAGCGCTATACTGGGCCAAACAGGATCTGCACAGCACCTTTAAACCCTGCCAGTGGATTCATGCTACTGTGCCCTTACAAATGCCGGTGACACACAACAAACACACATGTACCTACCCCCTTCCGGCTGCTGCATCGCCTGTAAGCGCCTCTCCAGGTCTGGAAAGACCACCGGCAGCACACGCCTGTGGAGGTGGCTCAGACGGCGGCGGCCGCGGTTCTTGTGGCTCTCAGGTGAGTCCCCCAGCAGGAGCCGTGCAATCCTCCGCGTCCAGCACCGGATATCCTGCCAGCGTTTCCTCACCTGGGCCAGGCGCCGCCTCCGACCATCCACACCCCTCACGGCACTGACGGCGGTCAGCCAGATCTGCTCCTTGGCAGTGGCGCCTACCTGTGAGGAGGAACAAGTGACACCACATCAATACACCAGCCACATGTCATAGAGAGACATATGGGTACAAATTAGCTGGTAACAACAAGGCATGTCATGCAGCCAACGCATTGCACCTTTGTCATAGGGACATCATCCCCTGGTGAGGGAAAAAGCAGTACGTGCCACAGTGGGTACACAGGTGGAATGATGGCAATGTCACAATCAATGATCTAGGCTCACACTGTGCATCACACCCACCCCTCCTGGCTCAGGGCACTGCTGTGAGGACTCCACACCCACCCCTCCTGTCTCAGGGCACTGCTGGGAGGACTCTGCACCCACCCCTCCTGTCTCAGGGCACTGCTGGGAGGACTCTGCACACACCCCTCCTGTCTCAGGGCACTGCTGTGAGTGATAGGCCCCCACCCCTCCTGTCTCAGGGCACTGCTGTGAGGACTCCACACCCACCCCTCCTGTCTCAGGGCACTGCTGTGAGTGATAGGCCCCCACCCCTCCTGTCTCAGGGCACTGCTGTGAGGACTCCACACCCACCCCTCCTGTCTCAGGGCACTGCTGTGAGGACTCTGCACACACCCCTCCTGTCTCAGGGCACTGCTGTGAGGACTCCACACCCACCCCTCCTGTCTCAGGGCACTGCTGTGAGTGATAGGCCCCCACCCCTCCTGTCTCAGGGCACTGCTGGGAGACATCAGGCACCCCCCCCCTGGGACCCCCCCGACAGTACATGGCATGTGTGTTACACCTGGACGCAATGGCAGAAGTCACAGTCACCACATAGGGACAGTCTGTGGCAGTGGCCTATGCACTCACCTGATAACCTGGTCGCCCATACAGCATGGAGTACTGTGGGAGGATCACATCCAGCAGAGCCATGTTCTCCTCCAGGGTGAATGGCTGTGTCCTCTCCACAGCCCTTGACATGGTTCCAGGGAATCAGTAGCAGCAGCTGGGTCGACGAATGCAAAGATGTGCAGGCAAGTGCTCCCTCATGGGACCTGGCTGCCTTATATGTGCCCTTCTGCCCAGTCTCATGCACAGGAGTACAGAGAGATTGGTCACTCACATTTGCATCCTATGTTTCCACCAATCCCTTCAAACCTAGCAGTCTGTGGGTTCTCTATCGGTTTCATTCTCCTGCATGATGTCAGCCCCACAAACACATTGCAACAAAGTAGACAAATCCCAACTGACTTCTGCTGTGCACCTTCCAGAACAATTTCCAATTTTGAACTTGGTCTCCATGACAACCAGCATGCATGTAGGCCTTAATACTTGTCCCCCATGTAATTTGGAGCATCACACACAGGTACGGTGCGTGTGGGGGCCCTAGGGCACCCCAAATGCATGGCAACGGCCCGTACATGCATGCCTACGCTCTCCATCACTTTTGGTCTGCACGCGTATGCGTACTCGTAGTGGTACGGACCGAACACTCGCATCTACGCTCACTATCACTACGGGTACGCATACGCGTGCAGACCCATAGTGATAGTGAGCGTAGATGCGAGTGTACGGTCCGTACCACTACGGGTACGCATACGCGTGCAGACCCATAGTGATAGTGAGCGTAGATGCGAGTGTACGGTCCGTACCACTACGGGTACGCATACGCGTGCAGACCCATAGTGATAGTGAGCGTAGATGCGAGTGTACGGTCCGTACCACTACGGGTACGCATACGCGTGCAGACCCATAGTGATAGTGAGCGTAGATGCGAGTGTACGGTCCGTACCACTACGGGTACGCATACGCGTGCAGACCCATAGTGGTACGGACCGTACACTCGCATCTACGCTCACTATCACTATGGGTCTGCACGCGTATGCGTACCCGTAGTGGTACGGACCGTACACTCGCATCTACGCTCACTATCACTATGGGTCTGCACGCGTATGCGTACCCGTAGTGGTACGGACCGTACACTCGCATCTACGCTCGCCATCACGATGGGTACACATACGGCAGCACTCCCACAGTGATTTGGGAACATGCACAGGCCCTCTCAGCAGCAGTACGGCGGATTTTACACATCACTGTGGTGATAGGCGACACACATGTCGGAATAGGGCGGACATACTTGTCCATGGATGGACATACTTGTCCAGGAATGGACACCAAGGCATCGTCTGTGCATTACCACATGTGTTGGGCACAGGTGTCACAGGCTGTGATGTGGAACATGCCTCCTGAGTGGAGAAGGCACCAGATGTATGATGAGATGTGTACATGTGTACTGTGTGAGGGTGCAATGTGTGCCAGGCATGCCCTTGACTCCTTTGACATGTGTGCATGTGGGACTGCGCACTTGGGGTGAGCGTCACTGGCATGGCACGGACACCAACACACGGAAGTGTCCCATGATGCCCGGTACAGGGGTCATGACACATGACTCATCACTACCCACAGTGCACAATGTGACTATGCCATATATGTGTCCGGGATTTACATCGGGTTGATGTTGTTGCACCCTCAAAAGCTGCAGCCGTTGCAGCAACCAACATGTGGCTGTGTGTAGATTGTCATTGCACACTGTTCCCAACACCATGCCACATGTGTTACCGGATGTGAGGTGCACATGTATGCAAGGGACACGGAGTAGCGTGACAAGGCCATGTCAGCAAACTCACAAGGAATGTGTGGGGAGTCATGACATGTGCACCTTCATGGCAAGGTGTGTGGGCTGGACTAGTGTAATGTCATGTGACCTGTGGCTCAAGTGTTCCGCTGCCAGTCTCTGCAATCAGCATCACACTTCTGCTGATGTGTGGGTGTATGTCACTCCTGTCTTGCGTCGGGCAGTGCACTTGCACTGGGACACAGCTATTCCCATGGCGTGGCATAGGGAGGTTCTCAATCACCGTGTGTAGCTGGGTCTTGGAAGGAGTGTCACCTTGCATCCATACGTGTCCTGGGCATGTAGCACATGCCTGACTCCCTATGTGGCATGTGTGTATTGGCAGATTTACATGTGCTCAGTAGACATGAGTTGTTCTCGTAGTGCACTCACTCTTCCTTGTCACTTCCAAATTACTGCAGAGCGCCTCCTGTTGCCCGAAGAATTCCAGACTTGGCCACCATGCAGGAGAATGACAGGATCCGGCTCTACCGCTTCACCCAACCGTTGATTCTGGAGCTGACGGCGAGACTGGCACCACACCTGCAACCGCAGCACAGGTATCCTACGGCACTGACACCCCAGCTGAAGGTAATGGCTGCCCTACATTTCCTTGCCACGGGTACCTTCCAATATACCATAGCTCATGTTGGTGGCATGTCCCAGAGCATGTTCAGCGGTGTGCTGCATGATTTCTTGGAGGCCATGTTGATTCACCTGGATGACTTCATCAAGTTCCCAACCCCTGAACAGATGACTGAGGTCAAACGTGGTTTCTATGCCCTGGGAGGGATGCCCCATGTCATTGGGTCCATAGATGGGACACATGTAGGTTTGGTACCACCACACGCACGGGAGGTGGCGTACCGCAATCGGAAGCACTACCACTCCATCAATGCCCTTGTGGTGTGTCTGTCCAACATGGTGATTTCACATGTCTGTGCTCGTTTTCCAGGATCAGCACACGATGCCTACATCATGAGGCGTAGCGGGATGCCTGATATGATGATGCAGCTGCGCAACGAACGTGCATGTGTTGTTGGTGGGTACAGTCTGTCTGTCCTGTATTCTGTTTGGCCGAGCAGCACTACCGCTTCGCCAGTTCTAACGATATCCATGTGCTTTCCATTTAGGGGACGCTGGCTATCCCAACATGCCTTGGCTGCTGACACCTCTCCGCAACCCCATCACGCCGGCCCAGCTCCGCTACAACACCGCCCATGGCCGGACAAGGCGAGTGATAGAGAGGACGTTTGGCATGCTGAAGAGCCGATTCAGGTGCCTCCACAAGACCGGCGGCGCACTCCCATATGCCCCGGCGAAGGTCTGCAAGATCTTCATGGTCTGCTGCATGCTGCACAACATGGCAGTTGAAAGAGCTGTGCCCCTCATCCTGGATCAAGATGACGAGGACCATCCACCCGTGGAGGACGAAGGGCTTGGCAATGGGGCTAGTGATGTGGAGGATGTGGAGCCGCAAGAGGACATCCGGACTCGGCTCATACGCGACTTCTTTGCTTAGTGGTGAGTACCAGGGTCTGAGTGTGCACGCATTGGTCCCCGTGTGGCATGCGTTGTGATGTGTGTCTCCACCTGCATGTATGGCACGTGGGTCAGAGGTGTGTGTGGGTGTGTCACTGGAGTGATGGTGGCAGTGATGGTAGTATTTCCCCAGGCATAATTGTGACCTAGCATGTTGTCATACATACATGTGTCGAGTAAATGCACATGCAAGTGGCTGTGCTTCTTGTGGCTGACTTCTTGTGTGTCTCTCTTCCCCAGGTACCTGCGCATGCCGTTTGCTGGTTGCATTGTTGTGGCACTGCTATTCCTCATGGACATGGCATCGTGGGCTGACTCAGCGTTACAGGCACGGACACGTTTGGAAGTCTCCATGGGGTAAGGGATGCATCTGGGGTGTATTGGGTGTGGCAGTTGTTCACGATGTGTGCACACTGCCCCGGTCGGGGTTTGGGTCCTCTGCAGACATGTGGCATCCCCATGGGACACGACATGCAGCTGGGTACACCTGAATAGATGGGCTGCCTGGTTGTCAGTCATCAGTGATGGGATGGTGGATTGTGATGAAGGCATCAATGTGTGTGACACTGCCCTCGGACACATACGGTTAACATTGTCTTGACATGGCGTGGGACTTCCACATCAGCGGATGTATGGTGTATGGCAGGCTCTCCGTGAGCAGCTGTGGGTATTTAGCTATTATCCGACACTTGTGTGCCAGTTCCATGGCTATCACGCATTTGTGCTGCAGAAGGGGGGTGCCAGTGTTGGAGCCACATGTTACTCCACATGATGTGTTCATGTGTACTTCAAGTTGCCTCTGCAATCCCAAACACATGACTATTAAAGGTGTCCCTATGCCTCCAAGGTGCCTCTTCTCAGTCAATGCTGGTGTGTTGGCACGGTGCATCCTGCATGTCTGGCATGGTATTCCCTGATTGTGGCTATGTGTCAATGTGTCGAGTGGCAAGATGCAAGCTGTGTGTGTGTGCTGAGACTGTGTAATGGGCATGATGTCCATGACTGTGTGGGTATTGTGACATGTGCCATCCCCATGCATCCAACGTTGTCCATGACCCCATTCTCTGCATCCACCGGACTCAAGCTTGCAGGACATGGTTCTGCCACCTGTCTACACGTACCTGGGTGCCCCCCAGGACACGGGCCAGGATCCCTGACCTCTGCGCATGACTGTTGCTGTACTCAATGTGTCTGTCAGCACGGTTGTTCGGCCACCCCCTCAGCTGGTTCTGACCATCACGGGTGTGTATGGTGCTCCATGTCTGTCTTGCCTAGAAAACTGTGACCCATGTGTCCTGTGCCAGACTCAGGCCCCAGGGTGTGGATGGTTGAAGTGAACAGATGACTCAGGCATGTTTAGACTGTACAAGACACATGTTAGGTAATAATGCTACCAGCAGGCATCTACTCTTAATAGTGTGATTTATTATTGGGGGGGGGGGGGCAAGTGAGGGCCTTTCCGGGATTAGGGAATCCAAAGTTCAGTAGGGGAGTTGGTGTCCTTGCCATTGGAAATCCTCAGAGTCCATGCCACAGTCTTTGTCAACATTGGTCAGCCAGTGACCAGCAGGGCCATGTGGCAGAGAATGTCTCTTGATGCTGTGATGCTGTTGCTCCAGTGGGCCAGGTGCCAGGCCAGGTGTCCTGGGAGATGGTGATGTAGCAGCCACCCTCACGGTCCTTTCCGTGGACGACCCGGCTTCCTGCGGGGAACCTCAGCAGCAGGCCGTGCCGACGTCTGGGATGCTCCGTCGGATGTTTCCTCCTCCTCCTCATGATCCCTCCCTGTGGGTGGTGATGTTCTCCGCCTTCTGGCACAGGGAGGGTCGGCCATGGTGTCGGCCATCCGACGGAGTTCAGCGTGAATCCCCTGGGACGCCGTCACTTGCTGAGCCTGTCTGTCCTCCATCCTCCGTTGGTGTAGCTGTAGACAGGCTATTAGCTCCGCATGTTGCTTGGCCTGCTGGACCTTGATCCCCTCGAGGACGGACACAACCTGGGCCATGCCCGTGGTGTCCTGCCGGTATGAGTCCAGGATGTTACGGACATGGGAAAATACCGGATCCCCAGCCAACTGGTCAGGCTCGCGCCTCCGCCGCTCTCCACTCCCACCACCCCTGCCCACTTGCGTCTGGCCTGCACTTGTGGGCACATGGGGTCTCCGGGACCCCTAAGGGGTGGCATTGGCGTTGTCGCCTGCCTCCTCCTGGGTGCCCGGGACACCGTGTCCCTCCTGGCGAGCCTGGCTGCATTGTGGTGTTGGGGCAGGGATCCTGGGTGTCTCCTGGGATGTGGCAGGAGTGGGGGTGGTGGTTGGCACGGTTGTACCTGACGCAGGTGCTGCAGGTGGTTGGACACCAGAGGGGCCAGGTCGGTCGGGGTCGTCCGCAGAGTGGTGAGAGTGGTCGCTGCCGGTGGGATCGGTCTCCTGCAGATCCGGGTCCTGTGAGTGTTCCCCCCCAGTGTTGGGGGGTGCAGCACGACGTTGACCTGTGTGTGAGAGAGACAATGTTAATTTTGATCCATGCAACATCCATGTTTCATCCGTTACAAAGTTGGCACATTTCCTCTTGGAATTAGGATCTGTCTTGCATTCCACTCACAGTGCACTTGTGCATGTGTGTGTCCCTTGGGCACCAATTTGGCCCCTTTAACTATGTGTGGCACAGTCTTACTTGCTGCGTCAAGTGTGACTGCAGTCAGCAGTGGAGTGTGC
This sequence comes from Triturus cristatus, assembly GCF_964204655.1. Taxonomy (NCBI): domain Eukaryota; kingdom Metazoa; phylum Chordata; class Amphibia; order Caudata; family Salamandridae; genus Triturus; species Triturus cristatus. The sequence goes on from NC_140592.1 coordinate 318,139,434, forward strand.
ATGTGTGCCGAGCTATGCGTTTGCGCCTTCCTTGTAGCACTGTACATGTGCACATGGAGTGGATCCACACACTCATATGATGCAGGTGGCTGTCCTTGTGCTCGTGTACAGGTTGTAACATGGCCCTGCGTTTTGCCATGATGAAGAGGGGGGGTTCTGGCACTGGGCACCCTTGTCTACATGCACGCAGTCCACCTGCTGACGAGCAGACATTCCCACACACCAAAGGACTGATTTGCTCTCCCTGTGTCTCCCTCCTTCTCTGTCCCCCTCTCCCTCCCTCTCTGTCCCCCTCTCCCTCCCTCCGTGTGTCAGCCTCCTCCCTCTGTCCGTCTCCCTCCCTCTCTGTCCCCCTCTCCCTCCCTCTCTGTCCCCCTCTCCCTCCCTCTCTGTCCCCCTCTCCCTCCCTCTGTGTCCCCCTCTCCCTCCCTCCGTGTGTCAGCCTCCTCCCTCTGTCCGTCTCCCTCCCTCTCAGTCCCCCTCTCCCTCCCTCTCTGTCCCCCTCTCCCACCCTCTGTGTCCCCCTCTCCCTCCCTCCGTGTGTCAGCCTCCTCCCTCTGTCCGTCTCCCTCCCTCTCAGTCCCCCTCTCCCTCCCTCCCTGTCCCCCTCTCCCACCCTCTGTGTCCCCCTCTCCCTCCCTCCGTGTGTCAGCCTCCTCCCTCTGTCCGTCTCCCTCCCTCTCAGTCCCCCTCTCCCTCCCTCTCTGTCCCCCTCTCCCTCCCTCTGTGTCCCCCTCTCCCTCCCTCCGTGTGTCAGCCTCCTCCCTCTGTCCGTCTCCCTCCCTCTCAGTCCCCCTCTCCCTCCCTCCCTGTCCCCCTCTCCCACCCTCTGTGTCCCCCTCTCCCTCCCTCCGTGTGTCAGCCTCCTCCCTCTGTCCGTCTCCCTCCCTCTCAGTCCCCCTCTCCCTCCCTCTCTGTCCCCCTCTCCCTCCCTCTGTGTCCCCCTCTCCCTCCCTCCGTGTGTCACCCTCTGTCACCTTGGCCCAGCTTCCTGGGCACACACTGTTAGCAGATCTTTGAGTGGCCCTTGGCCTGTTGATGTGAGTTTGTTTCTGATCTCCAGGCACCCATTTTGTCTGCTGTGTGTCTGTGCGCTGCTGCTGTGGTGGTGTGTGCTGCCACTCTTTCACACTGTTGGCTGTTCATTAGCTGCTGGCATGTGCAAAACAGTGCCTTCACCCCCATGTGTTGATGCAAGGCGTCCGCCATTTGCTGGCAAGTCATTCCTGTGTTGGGACACAGTGTTTGTCTGGCTGTGACCTAGGCCATATGGGCAGAGGGCATTGTTGTCTGCTTTGGAGTCGCACTATGTGATTCTTGGTGCCCAGCCTCCCGCCATCCGGGTTACCGTGTCATGTGTTGTTGTCTTCTGTGGCCTGTGACTTGACATTGTCCAGCTGGGTGCATGGGGCATGGTGGCAGCAGTGGCATGTGCCTGCTCATGGAGTGTGGTTGAGTAATGCGATGGCTTGTGGTGGTTGCGTGCCTGTTATTGATTTTGGTTGTGGTTGCAGTTCCCCCCATGTGAGGTGCGTTGTTTGTGTACTCACCCGGGTCTCGGAGTCCTTCTACTCCTTCAACTGCCTCCACCGGCAGTATGGCCATCACCCTCTCCTCCCAGGGATGGTACTGTACGGCTCTGCGGGAGGGCCCTCCTCCGGTGGCGTTGGCCTGGTCGTGTTCCTCCTGCCTCTTGGCTCTGACCCTCCTCCGCAGATCGTACCACCTGTTCTGGCAATCCTGCTTGGTCCTCCTGGTGTCCGCAACAGCATTCACAGCATCGACGATGGTCTGCCACATGGCTGTTTTGGCTGCCTGGCTGGTGCTTCTGACCAATGTTCCAAAGATCTGTGGCTCGACTCTGAGGATTTGATCAACAAGGACCTCCAACTCTCGGTGACTGAACTTTGGATTCTTGGTAGTGGGCATGGTGAGGGGTGTGGGTGGGGATGGTGTGGGTGTGGGGGGGGGTGTGGATGTTGGGGGGGGGGGTGTGGATGGTTGTGTGTGTGTGTGAATGTGATGAGAGGGTGTTTGTGAGGGTGGTCGTTTGAAGGTGTGCAAGTGTAAGGTGTGGTGTAGCTTGTAGTCTGGTTCTGTGGTGTCTGGCAGCAGTGAGTCTGTTGGAAAGGCTCATGGTTTGTGTGTGTGGGCCCTTTTTATTGGTCCATGGGTGGGTGTGGCAGTTTTTGAATTTTGGGTGGGTGTGTTATAAGGAGTGGTGGTGTATTGGGCCTCTGTTTGTTTTTGGCAGTTGCAGGTCAGTGATTGTGTTATTTAAGTGGTTGTTGGCCATGTTTAGTGGCTGTGTGCCTTTCGACTGGTGTATTCTTGTGTTGTTTTATTTTGTCCTGGTTGTGTACGTGCGTTTTGAGCGTGTGTACGGTGTGTACATGGGCCATTTGGTTGTACGATTTTGTCCTTGTGTGTGGCTTTGTAAGACTCGTACATGCGGTTGTGATGTTGGGGCATGGGGTGCGCTCCGTACTTAGGAGGTTGTGTTGGGGGTGCGCCAGGAACGTACTGGGGTGGGGGTACGACTGGAACGTACTGGGGTGTAGGTACACGGGGGGTACGACACGTACAGGGGTGGGGGGTGTACATTGACGGTGGTACGACACGTACTGGGGTGGGGGTACGACTGGAACGTACTGGGGTGTAGGTACACGGGGGGTACGACACGTGCAGGGGTGGGGGGTGTACATTGACGGTGGTACGACACGTACTGGGGTGGGGGTACGACTGGAACGTACTGGGGTGTAGGTACACGGGGGGTACGACACGTACAGGGGTGGGGGGTGTACATTGACGGTGGTACGACACGTACTGGGGTGGGGGTACGACTGGAACGTACTGGGGTGTCGGTACACGGGGGGTACGACACGTCCAGGGGTGGGGGTACGACTGGAACGTACTGGGGTGTAGGTACACGGGGGGTACGACACGTACAGGGGTGGGGGGTGTACATTGACGGTGGTACGACACGTACTGGGGTGGGGGTACGACTGGAACGTACTGGGGTGTAGGTACACGGGGGGTACGACACGTACAGGGGTGGGGGGTGTACATTGACGGTGGTACGACACGTACTGGGGTGGGGGTACGACTGGAACGTACTGGGGTGTAGGTACACGGGGGGTACGACACGTCCTGGGGTGGGGGTACGACTCGAACGTACTTGGGTGTAGGTACACGGGGGGTACGACACGTCCAGGGGTGGGGGTACGACTGGAACGTACTTGGGTGTAGGTACACGGGGGGGTACGACACGTCCTGGGGTGGGGGTACGACTCGAACGTACTTGGGTGTAGGTACACGGGCGGTACGACACGTACTGGGGTGGGGGGGTGTACATTGACGGTGGTACGACACGTACTGGGGTGGGGGTACGACTGGAACGTACTGGGGTGTAGGTACACGGGGGGTACGACACGTACTGGGGTGGGGGTACGACTGGAACGTACTGGGGTGTAGGTACACGGGGGGTACGACATGTACAGGGGTGGGGGGTGTACATTGACGGTGGTACGACACGTACTGGGGTGGGGGTACGACTGGAACGTACTGGGGTGTAGGTACACGGGGGGTACGACACGTACAGGGGTGGGGGGTGTACATTGACGGTGGTACGACACGTACTGGGGTGGGGGTACGACTGGAACGTACTGGGGTGTAGGTACACGGGGGGTACGACACGTCCTGGGGTGGGGGTACGACTCGAACGTACTTGGGTGTAGGTACACGGGGGGTACGACACGTCCAGGGGTGGGGGTACGACTGGAACGTACTTGGGTGTAGGTACACGGGGGGGTACGACACGTCCTGGGGTGGGGGTACGACTGGAACGTACTGGGGTGTAGGTACACGGGGGGTACGACACGTACTGGGGTGGGGGTACGACTGGAACGTACTGGGGTGTAGGTACACGGGGGGTACGACACGTACAGGGGTGGGGGGTGTACATTGACGGTGGTACGACACGTACTGGGGTGGGGGTACGACTGGAACGTACTGGGGTGTAGGTACACGGGGGGTATGACACGTACTGGGGTGGGGGTACGACTGGAATGTACTGGGGTGTACATAGACGGTGGTACGACACGTACAGGGGTGGGGGGGTGTACATTGACGGTGGTACGACACGTCCTGGGGTGGGGGTACGACTGGAACGTACTTGGGTGTAGGTACACGGGGGGTACGACACGTCCAGGGGTGGGGGTACGACTGGAACGTACTGGGGTGGGGGTACACGGGGGTACGACACGTACAGGGGTGGGGGGGTGTACATTGACGGGGGTATGACACGTACTGGGGTGGGGGTTCGACTGGAACGTACTGGGGTGTACCTAGACGGGTGGGGGTATACATACACGGGGGGTACGTGTCGGACGTACGGGGGCTGGGGGGAGTGTTGGGCGCGTATGCGGGCACATGTCTCCATGGTTGCTATGGGTGTTCGGTGCGGACGGTGTTTTTTCCATACGGTTGTACGGTCGGACGCACGGGATGGATCGTGATTCCTCGGTCGGACTTGGCTTTTCACGTTTGTAAGGTAAATCGTCCGAGGACGTGTCGGACACATTTTCCGACCCGAGGACGTGTGGGGAATGATTCCCAGTGCGGTTCGTATGGACTTTTTACCATGCGAATCGTGATTGCCAGTTCGTACGGCACTTGTACGATTCGTACGGTAAAAAGACCCGATACGAGTCGCACGGGGGAATTTTTTACCGGATTGTGATCGGCACCTTAGGGTGGACTTTTGCAGATGTCTCCATAGACTCTGGTTAAAATGATAATAGCAACCTTGGATTGCTGTGTGTGGATAATTTTTTAGTATTGAATTTATCATGGCTAATTCGAAATCAATAATTATTTTTTGTGGGAAATAATTATTGGTTTCTTCTTTAATTTTGGTTAATATTTCTATGTATGTTGTTTGCTGTTTATTTGGTAAGAGGGCATAGATGAATGGAATGTTAGAATGTTGGTACAATCCATGCACTGTGTACAGCTGGTAAAATGGTTTTGGACAAACTTTAAAAGTTCCATCCATCATCCAAGTGTCACATTGTTGTAATTTCACTAAATTGTTTGCAGTAGCAAACATAATTATTCTTTTCTCAGAAGATTTGTTGTCAAAAAAAATAAATGGTTCATTACTGTGAGTTATGCTTAATTCTGGGGGAATGATTACTGTTTCAAATGTTTTAGGGGTAGGTAAAGTTTTGGTAGTTAGTTTTTTTTGTCTAGCTATAGTTCTTTTTAAACTATCAATTGGGGGTAATTGTGCTGATGCATGGTGTGGTATTTTTATTAATTGTTCTTTGAGTATTTGGGTGGTGGGTTTATCAGTGCTAGTACTTGCTTCTTTAATGTTTTCAAGAGCATTTCTAACTTCTATCTCTGTAATATTGGGGGGGTGATTATGTTCTTTTACAGAAAGAACAGTGGTTTCTTTTGTAATAGCTCTACCATAGCATTTGTTTGAGTAGTATTTGCTACATTTCCAAAACATTTTCAGACCACTTTGTTTTTCTTGTGTATATACATAACCCATATAACATAACAACATTTTATTTTTTTGAGACGTTATAAATTCAGCACCTTCAGTCATGTTGTTCTGTATTATGCTAAGGGAGATGAAAAAATATGTTGTAAATATAAACAATGTTATAGATATTTTAAATATATTTACTTTTTAGTGAATATACTTACATAGTATAATTTGATGTGTTGAAAGATGTTAATTAGCTGACTTCAAGCTTTCAGTTTAATCTTGGAGATAGATTTTCTGTTGATAATAGAAAGAAATGTGTTAATAGTTGGATACATTTTTTTGAATGTGCTACTGTTTTAAGGGGAAAGTAACATTCTGGCTGCGTATTTTAGGCTGTTTAATGATTGAGGTTTATATACTTACTTATTTCTTTGGTGCAGTAGGTGATTGCGTAGAAGGTAGTTTTGGATGGTTCAGTGGTTTTCTGTAGAGGAGACAAATAAGGAATAAATATTTTTTAGAATTATTTTTTTAATTAATAGTTGTAGGTGGGTAGGAAAAAGTAAAACAATACTTACATTGATTAATATTAGAGTTGTGGGGATGTCCAAAATATTTCTGTCTTTTTAGAAGGTATCTAGAGAGGCGAAATGAATGTAATTAAATGAAGTGTGGTACATTCATTTATAGAAATAGTTTCAGCTGTAGCATTCTAGATTAGTTGCTTTATAAATAGAGTTTAACTTACTTTCTGTAGTTGTTAAGTTTTCTTTAGGATTGTAATTCTTCTTTCAGGAAACAGTTGAGTAGAGTTTCGTCTTATTTCTTCTTTTCAGTTTGTAGTGTGAAAGAGATGTTGAAATGTAGTGTTTTTATAGTGTGCAATTAATTAGTAGCTTCATTTCATTGGTTTAATTTGAAATGTGAGCATGTCATTGGTCCACCTTAATTGTTTTTTTCTTTTCCGGCTGTTTGTTTCCTTGTAAGGGAAACGCTAATTTGCAACTTATTAGTAGTAAGTCATTGTTTATTTGTAGTATTAAATGCTTTAAAGATATTTTTAAATGTGGTTTAATGCATGTATAATAATTATAAAATTATTTATGTAGTGAAATGTATTCATATTGTTTATGGAATGTTTATTTTTAAATGTATGTGTTTGAACGAAAATTTTAATGTTATTTACGTGTTTTATTATGTATTACAATGTTAATGTATGTGTTGTGCTTAAAGTATATTTTCTTCATAGTTTTTTACATAGTCGATATTGTGAAATATTCTATATTTTGGTTGTCTATATTTCTGGTTTCGATAATTTTGTCATTTACATAGTCATTTAAGAGTAGACGATAATTTTGTTAACGATATTTTTAAATTCGATATAATGATATACGATATTTTGTTAAGACGATATTGTGTACTCGATATTTTTGTACTTTCTTTAATAAGTATGGTGAGTCGATAATATTGTAGTCGATAATTTCGCAACGATATTTTAAGTAGTCGATATTTTGGTAATCGATATTATGTCAGTGATCCACTTTTTGGGTGCCGTGAAAATATTGCCGTCCGGACTGCTGTCGGTTCGAATCGTACTTCCTGGGTCGTGAAACGCTGCCTGGAAGCGTCCCGACGTCACGTCGCAGCATTCCCGGATCACATTCGTATGCATTTTTTCGTCGGTTGGTGTTTTTTACAATTCGTACGGAAATGGTGTTTCCGTGCGAATCGTAATTCCATGTTTGTAATGTTTTACAACCGGGTACGAGTCGGACGGAGAATACGCTCCGACCGACGGTTCGTACCCGGTTTTTACCGGGTCGTAATCGACGCCACTGTCTTTTCTTTGTGCCCCACTCCTATTTTTTTGTTTTGTTTCACTTTAGTGACAAATAGTCAGGGCTCGTGCCAACACACAGGTGTGGAAAAAGGGTCCTATCATAAAGAAATCTGAAGGAAAACCTATTACTTACCACAACCTTCTTGTTCTTTCTGCTTTGAGCCTCCGGGTGGCACCCTCCTGAACGAAGTAGATGACCTAGACGGAGAGAGAAGAAAGAAGAAGTTGAAAGGAGCTATTTTCTCATCGATCAATACTTTAAATATTTGTCCTGATAATAAATATGCCATCATTAAGAAACACATTCAACCACCTTGCTTCTTTTTCTGCCCATCCCTCCCACATGTCCCAATCCCTGTAGTTCATTAGGCGTGCAATTATTGGTCATGGAGGACTTCCCGGGAAAGGGGCTTTTGCTGGTATGCGGTGTGCTCTCTCCACCGAATATAAGCTCAAGTGCTTACCCTGCATACCCTATCTTCTCCAGCCAGTCTTGCACAAAGAGTTCAATGTTCTGGCTCTCTGTTTTCTCAGGGACCCCCACGAGTCTTATGTTATGTCTCCAGGATCTGCCTTCCGCGTCTTCAGAGTGATCCTTGAGGGCAGCCATATCTTTCTCCAGTGTCACACAGTGTTTTGTGTGGTCCTGAACCACCGGTAAACTTTGATTGTTATTCTACTTGCTGTGTGCATGATCCATGTACTTTCATATGCCTGCTGCTACATTTGTTTTACAGTAGCAGCAACAAACATTTAAACATGTTGGTTTTAATATGTGATGTGAATCAAAGTGTGGACTCCCATAAAATACGCGAACTGTTTTTTTTTTATTTCCCAAGTGGCTCCAGGCTACGTGACACTTTTCAGACAGACCTGGATGTTTAGGACAGCATTTTGCATAATGGGATTTTTAAACCTAGACTTGCCCTGGGAAAAGCAAAACTACAAATCACATAATTTATTTTATTGTATTTTATTTTGAAGGTTTTATATAGCGCGAACAAGACCCTTGCGGGTATCAGAGCGCTTTACAAGTCAGATATCAGATACAAGTATAAACATAAGAACATACAATTAGAGGTGATTTAGATATAAGTTGCTCAAAAGTACAACTAGTAATTACAATACGGTGCTCAATAATACAGACTAATAATTAGAATACAGTAATAAGTAAGTAAATCACGTGAATTTAGCCATGAGAATCGCTTTCACTTCTTTTTTGAAGGAGGCAGTGGAGGGGTTCAGTCTATTTTCTGTGGGCAAAGCATTCCATATCCTGGGAGCCATAACAGAGAAGGATCGGTTATAAGTTTTTTTCTTGGCAAAACGTTATGGTTTCAGTAGAAGATTCTTGGAGCTTCTGGAGGCTCTATTCCCAGCAGAAAGTACCAGTTTCTGAGCTAGATAGCTCGGAGAATTGTAGTGTAAGGCCTTGTGCGTCATACATGCGATTTTCAGCTGAATTCTAGCTTCAAATGGGAGCCAATTGTGGGCTCTAAGGTCAGGAGAGATGTGAGAGGTTATTTTTGAACCTGTGATGAGTCTCGCAGCTGAATTGATAGCAGCTCTTAGCGGGGCTGTCGTCGACCTGGGGAGGCCACCTAGGGTTACAGCCCCATATTCCACTTTTGGGAGTACTAGGGCTTGAACTGCATGTTTGAAGTCGTTTGTTGGCAGGAAGGGTTTCAGTTTTCGCAGTGTGTTCAAGTGGAAATTTGCTCCTTTTGTGGCGGCACTGATATGCTTCTGCAACTTTAAGTTACAGTCCAGTGTTACACCTAACGATTTCGCTGATTCAACAATGAGAGGTTGCCCTTTGAGTGCTGTTAGATGCTTCATCCATTCCAGGATGGTGGATGATTTGTTGGGGGGGCGATTAGGAGGAACTCCGTTTTGAGGGAGTTTAGTTTCAAATGGTTTTCGGCCAATCATGTTTGACTTTTTTGTAGCTTTGTATTGAGAGTTTTGATGTCCTCAAGTGAATGGATCTTGATGTAGAGTTGGGTGTTATCTGCATACATATGGAAATGGATCTCTGAGAGACTGAGAAGTTCAGTGAGTGGTTCCATGAAAAGGTTGAAAAGTGTGGGTGAAAGGGAGAGCCTTGTGGTATTCCTAACGTGACTGGTACGGGGTTGGATAAGGATTGATTGACCTTGAATCTTTGAGATCTATTTTGCAGAAAAGAGGTAAACCAGGTCAGTACATATCCAGATATTCCCATTCTGGGGCCGATTCCGATGTTGGACGGACTCAGGTCCGTTCGACATCGGTTAGGAGCCGTAACCGACTCACCTGCTGTCGTCGGTTACGGCCCTGCTAGTACGATGCGACCAAACAGGGTTCGGTCGCACTCATATACAAGACAATGCAGGTATGCATTCCGAGCGGAATGCATGCCTACATCCTTGAAAGCAGGGGTGCAGTTGATCCCTGCACCCTGTGGGCGGCACCCCAAGGTGCCTGCCACCGGGTGCAGGGATCCACAGAGGGGCACCATAGGTGCCCCCAGGCTGCCATTCGGCAGCCTCACACCCATGGGGGCCCTACTGGGGGCCCCCAAAGACAGTTTCCGAAAAGGCAGTGAAAAGCTGCCATCGTACTCCCTCGGTCGCAAAGAGCCGCAATCCGGAAATCCGTGTTGGATTCCTTTCCGACCGAGCCCATCGGAATGGCTCGGTCGGAAAGGAATCCGGCCGACATGATCCGCATCAGTCGGAAGGGCTCCGACCGTCGGTCGGAGCCCTTCCAACCTGAATCGGAATTGCCCCCTCTGTGTTTCAGCAGTTCTAGCAAGTTGTCGTGTTTGACGGTGTCAAATGCCGATGACAAGTCGAGTAAGATTAGTAAACAGGCTTCGTTTTGGTCAAGGATTTTTAGAGTGTCATCAATTATGTGTGTCATAGCTGATTCAGTACTGTGACCTGTTTGGAAGCCTGATTGGAATTAGTTAAGCAAGTTGAATTGTTCAATTTGGTTGATAAGCTGGGTGTGGACACATTTTTCCAAGAGTTTGGCTGGAGTGGGGATGTTGGATATCAGGCGATAATTATTTAAGTCCGATGGGTCAGCTGTTGGTTTCATTAGGATAGGGGATACCTGCCCTGTTTTCAGGCTTTCAGGGAAGGTTCCTTGAAGGAGGGAGGTATTTATGATCTCGGTCCAGAGAGGTAATAACAATGGAATGAAGTCTTTTAAGTAGTTGGCAGGAAGCGGGTCTGTGAAGTGGTTGGAGGGATTCAGGGCAGTTAGCGTCTTTAGTATAGTGTCTTCACTGTAGGTGTTGAAGTAGGACCAAGTTGCGTTGTTATTAAGGTTGAATTTTGTGGAGCATTTGACTGGGAGACCTATTGGGAGCAATGTGGAGTTCTTTTGCATGTTCATAAGGGATAATAGGTCATTGCGTAGGTCGGTTTTTATGGATTCTGATTCTGTAGTGAAAAAGGAGGCCAATTCCTCACATCTGGGGAGAGTGTCAGGGATAGCCTTGGGGTGGATGGTTGCATTCTTGGTTTGGGCTTTGATTAGATCGAATAGTTTTTTGGGACGGTTCTTGGCTTGGTCTAGTTGATTCCTGAAGAAGTCCGTTTTTGATCTTCTGATCTTTCTGAAGTAGGAGTTTCTGGTGGTTCTTAGTAGCTTGAGGTGGTCAGCTGAAGATACGGTTCTCCATCGTCATTCGATTACTCTAAGTGAGCGTCTGTCTTCATTTAGCCTGCCATCATACCAGGGTTTGAATCTTTTGAGGTGGTTCTTTTCCATTGTAGAAGGGCTATTTTGTCTAATAGGCTGTTCATGAAGTGGAAGTAGTGGTTGGTCAGATATTGTACATCGACTAGGTTTTCCGGGGAACATAGGATGTTTGAATTAGAGGATATGAGTGGGTCGGAGCCGATGTTTTTCAGATTTCTCTTCCAGATCTTTGTTCTTAAGGGTTGTGTCGAAGGACATTTAACTGATACCATGATTTGGAATGTAATGATGTGATGGTCTGACCAATCACAGGGGAGGATCGGGTCGAGCTGAATGGAGTCTACTTTGGAGACTACTAGGTCGAGGGTTGCGCCTTTGTCATGAGTAGGGCTGTTACAGATTTGGTTAAGATTAAGGTCTGAGAGGAAAGCTTTGAGGCTGTTGATCCCAGGGTCATTCTGGTCGTCCCAGTGGAGGTTGAAGTCACCCAGGAAAATTTGCATATTATGTTGACCGTCATTTGTAGCTAGATTGTCCATGAGGTGTTCTATGAATGTGATGTTATCTCCTGGTGGGTGGTAGAATGTGTGTAATCAACATATTTGTTTGTTATTAATAGAGATGTTTAAGCAAAGGTATTCACAGGAGGATGGTGCTGGGACATTGGAATTGATCACTGTTAGATTGCTCTGATGTATGCAGGTGATCCCACCACCTAGCCTATCAATTCTGTCAAGTCTGGTGATGTCATAGTTAGGGGGTACTAGTATATCCAGGATGGGTGTAGATGATTCATTTAGCCATGTTTCCGTAAGGATTAGAATGTCTGGTTCGTTCGTGAGTAGAAGGTCAGCTACATCCGCTGCATGTCTAGATGCGGACCTGCAGTTTAGGAGCATACATTTTAGCCACGTTTTGTTGGATAATATGGAGGGTTCGGATGTGATTGGGATTCGCGTTAGATTGTTTTCAACTATGCCTCTGGAATTGTGTCTTATAGCTCTATCTGTGTTGCTAGGGATAGACTAGATTAAGGAATCTATATGTGCATCATCTGGGTGCACAAAATTGTGTGAGATGTAAGATAGCTCGTAGGAGCGGAGTAAGGCACCTAATTCTTTAGGTGATAAGGAATCTTTCATCCTGATAGGGCGAGATAAGGCATTGGGGTAAGGCATTGTACTCCATCTTGGGGGCTCATGATTTTGGGGGCTTACGTGTAGATGTTGGGTGCGAATAAAATTTTTGAAGTGTGTGTATGTTCTGGGATCATGTTTAGGGCTTGCTAGCTTGGGTTGCTGTCGAATCAGATCGTGCAGAGTTTGGATGTCAGTTTTGAATTGTTGCAAAGATAATAATATCTCGTATAGCCTGGGGTCCATGGTGGAAGTTGCCATATTTGATGGATGGACTGCGGGTGGTGACAGAGGAGTAGTTGTGTATTTGCAGAGCACTGTTAGCTAAATATCCTAAACTGTATGAAGGTGTAAAACAGACATAAACTATTTGGCATATATGTGGTTTACATTTGAGTTTCCTGGTGAACCTCATTTTATTCTACATTTTCACTTTTCTATTTTCAGCTTTTGCTTGGTGACTGTGAAAGGTCAAATGGGAGAGAGTGAAGAGATTGCTTTTCCAATCCGCATAAGCACATTAAGTTACAAACGCATTTATTCAAAGTAATGGGGCGTGGTTAAAAGCAGTAGTGCCTGGCACAAACAGAACACCAACAATTTGAGGGAGCTCATCTCAATAGGGACACAATTAAGACTTCCCTTCCCTGAGTGATTTGGCATCTATGACCATGTTGACCCCTACATCGTCACTCTCCTGTATTAACGTTCACAACAACAGATAAAGAATGAATCACTGACAGAATATCAAAGGTCAGAATATCGACCTACAGAAATATCGCAGCAAGAATATCGAAGTCAAGAATATCGACATCCTATCTACATTATGGTAAGTACAAAAATATTGAGAAAAAAAATATCGATATCAAAAATATCGTTGTTAAAAATATCGTTTTTTTTAAAGTTAAAAAAATAATGTATATAATACATATAATTAAAATAAACATAGTTAAAAATATTTTTAAATGTTTAAAAATTATAAATAATATATATATAATGTATAAATACATTAAATATATACATATCATATATATACTTACTTATTAATATGTTTTAGTAATTATTTTAATAACATAAATTATTTAAATAATCTTCTAAATTATAAATACATCTATACACATAAAACAATAATATAAATACAAATTAAATAAATATATGTAACAAATTAAAAAACTTAAAATTAGTTTTAATCTTTTTAAAATTAATTATATACTACATTAGATAAAATAATACCAAAACTATTAGATAGTGAAGGGTATAAAATTACTATTCCAACTCCAAACAGTGCAACAGTAGGGTAAATGTTGGATAGCGTAGGGGTTAAAATTACTATTCCAACTCCAGGGAGTGCAACAGTAGGGAAAGTGTTGGATAGCATAGGGGTAAAAATTGCTATTCCCACTCCAGTGAGTGCAACAGTAGGGAAAGTGTTGGATAGCGTAGGGGTAGAAATTACTATTCCCACTCCAGTTAGTGCAACAGTAGGGAAGGTATTGGATAGCGTAGGGGTAAAAATTACTATTCCCACTCCAGTGAGTGCAACAGTAGGGAAAATGTTGGATGGCGTAGGGGTAAAAATGACTATTCCCACTCCAGTGAGTGCAACAGTAGGGAAAGTGTTGGATAGCGTAGGGGTAAAAATTACTATTCCCACTCCAGTGAGTGCAACAGTAGGGAAACTGTTGGATAGCGTAGGGGTAAAAATTACTATTCCCACTCCAGTGAGTGCAACAGTAGTGAAAGTGTTGGCTAGCGTAGGGGTAAAAATTACTATTCCCACTCCGGTGAGTGCAACAGTAGGGAACGTTTTGGATAGCGTAGGGGTTAAATTAACATACTTAGCCATTAAATATTCTTTTTGTTATAAATAACATATTAATAATTAACAAATAAATTATTAATAAATACCAAGAAAATTAAATTAACATTTACTTAAATAACATTAAATTACTTCCCACCCTATTCCCCCATAAACACACGGGCGCTACATACACAAAATAACACAATTAATTTAATTATCAATTAATCAATTAATAAAAATTAACAATGTGAAATTAACAATAAATTAAATGACAATAACAATAAATAAAAGTTAATAGTACATTAATTATAAGTAATATAATTATAAATTGACCAATTAATAAAAATGAATTACCAATTATTAAATTACCAATAAATTAATAATCAACAACAATAAATAACAACATGTTAATTAATTAATTACAATTAATTTAATTATCAATTAATAAAAAATAATTACCAAATAATTAATTACTAATAAATTAACAATACCAATAAATAAAATTATTAATAAACTAATTATAATTAATATAAATACAAATTAACCAATTAATAAAAATTAATTACCAATTAATACTTAATTAACAATAAATTGATAATCAACAACAAAATATTAAAACATTAATTAATTATAATTAAATTACTACCCACCCTATTCGCCTATAAGCCCACAACCCGCCCTGATACTAAAACGCAAAATTTACTTTAAAAAAGTTACTAATTTCTAAACATTTAATACATATATTTAAAAATAATGAAAATACATTAAAAATGTTATACATACATATAAAATACATACTAAAATACATAACACTAATAAAAATATTGATATTATAGATAACAATATTTTTGCTAACGATTTTGCTTACTTCGATATTACTTGCATGTTAAGTCCCATGGGAGGGACGTCAGGGGAACACTGACAAAACGCGCGAGATCGCAATAAGTTGGCCGAAACTACAACCCCCATGAGCCCTTGCCGTCCCGACGGCCGTGACGTCATGACGCAAGGGCGCGCTGCGTTCAAAGAGGTTCCGGGGCGCTTTCCTGGTGCCGCTTACTCTTTGCCGGGAGCTGCGCTGGACGCCGAGGAGGCTGGTAAGGGTGCTATTAGCACCACCCTTCTTTCTACCTACGGATAGACTCGCAGCTCTTGTTGTGTGGCAGGGCGAGGTCAGCCATTCCGCTGCTTCGTTGGTGGGACCCGGATCAGTGGTTCCTTGCGAAGCAGCCGATTGAGTCCTCTCGAGGGAGGCTCCTCTCTTGCCCTATTCAGGTCGAGTACTAAAGTATCGGACCCTCTGGATATCTTGGCAAAAAGGTCCAGAAGTATTCCTCGAGTGATTACTCCCAGGGGCGCTTTTCCCACGTTGGCGAACCCACAGGCAGAGGTTCATGCGGGGAAAGCGCGCAATCGCTTCTCTTACCTATTTTGTGACACAGTTTAAGGCAGCAACTTAGTTTTACCTCTTGGAGACTTATTCCTTTTGACACTGCACCTTCGTGAGTTCTTGCTCTTGGTTTAACGACAGTGATATTCATTAGCCCTCGACAAAACGGGGGGCTTGCTGCCAGAAAATACCTATGCACATTTTGTTTAAAGATACTTTCTGTTCTACTTGATGCGATGTTATTGTGCTTTGCCACTGCCTCAAGAAGCATTGCGGATGTGTGCCAAAGTTACGTGTGTAATACCAATGAGTGTGTGGTACCATGAAACCAATGGAGTTATACTTCTTTCCTTTGTGTATTCCTTAGCAGGGGTTCTGTGAGTGAGCAGGAGGACAGCTCTTCTGCACCCCTGTCTCAGCCATAAGTCACTAACTCCAGGGTAGTTTAGAACCCTACGACATTCTGCTCTGAGGTCGCTGATGGGATGGTCGCACCTGTTAATTCTACATGTTTTTACTTTAGATATATTTGAGTGCTACCACAAGCCTTGTTGGTCACTCGCTACCGAAGTGTATTTTTTCTTCCTTTACAGGTATAGTTCCCTGAACTAGTACTGGGTGGAGTAGGGGTAGAGTAGGAAGGAAGACAGGGTGGTAGTTACTGATCTCTGTCTCGTTCTCTCTCCACAGGTCTCCCTCCCTGCTGTCCCCATCCTTCCCTTCCCCTGCTTGATCACCTCATGGAGTCTGTATATATATAGTCAGACCGTGGGGGTGTCGAGAGGTGGACCCCTATAGAGCAACGTACGATCCTGAGGATTCCTGGCCACAACATTGCATCGATATTTAAAAGAACAATGTTACTTACCTTAAGGTCGATATTCTGGTCAGCGATATTATTGACTTCGATATTCTGTCCCTACCATATTACAAACTCGATATTAATGTTAGTCGATATTAAAAAATCGATATTTTGACTGCGCACCATACAGAATATGTCTGCAGAGACAAACTGCTGTGTTGGCTCCATGTCTGATTATTTACCTATTTGTTATTTGATTATACTTGGCTTGCAGAGCTTTAGTTGTAATAGAATGAGTGCCAGTGCCTAAAGCTCTGCTCAGAAACCCGAGGCCAGTGATTTTAAATGTTGATGCATCAAATACCAAGGCTGAGTAGTCTGGAATCCACCCCATCCATCTTTAATTCACTACCAGACACTCCTTGCCCCTTTCTCTCTCTCTTGCAATAATTATATTTGAATAACATTGTAGAATTCACAAACACAAAATACAAATATTTACTTTAAGTTAAATATACAAATAAACATAATATCTACATAAAAAATTAAAAATAAAGAGTTTTAGAATGGAAATATGAATTAGAATTAAGAATACAAAATATATCAAATAATAAAAATATACATAGACAATATAATTATTAAAGTTTAAAAAATATATTTAAAGTAATATCACTCCAAAACTAAAAATACATGATTAAAATATATTAATTAAAGCTCAAAAATAAATCTTTGAAAAATTAAAAACAAAAAATTCACATAAGAAATAACACTTGTCAGGGTCACATTTACTATTCCCACTCAAGTGCAAGCAACATTAAGATACGAATGGAACTTTGAAGGGATCAGATTTAGTATTCACACTCCAATGTAAAATCCAGTAGGGAAATTATTGGACTTTGGAGAAGTCAGATTTTCCCACTTCATCTTTTTTTTGAAAATTCTTTTTATTGGCATTTATAGTAAGCAAATTGCAAATATTTGCACATACGGATTTACAGTAAACATGTGCCCTTGGATCAACATGTACAGCGGATCTCACAAGCTTAGAGTGTCAGGGTCCCCGCCCTATCCTATGTCTAGGCCCATCCCACTGACGTGCGCTGTGGATGCCGCATTACATGAGGGCTGCTATAGGTATCCATATCCCCTGAGTGCTTTGTCCCTCAGGTCGTTGAAGCGCGGCCATTTAAGTACTATGAACGAACTGGGGACATGGAAACTGGGGAGTGCACCATATCTGGAATTATAGACATTGTGAGTCTATCATCGGAGAGCAGTGTCCTTGCCTGTCGCAGCGCTAGGATTTTCCCACTCCATCTTAACCAAAAATATGGAAAGTGTTAAACTTTGGAGGGTTCAACTTTACACTCGAATGCATTGCTTTCCAAACTCTGGGCATCATTAGGATGGCGGGCGGACCCGAAGTAAAAAGGGACCGCCCGCCATAAGTGCGGCGGTCCTGTGGGGGTGATTAGGATGTGCCCGCCACACTGGCGGGCGCATCCTGCATTTTTAACATTGCGGTGGCGGTGCTTTCAGCACCACCCGCCGCAATGCCAAAAATGCATGTTGTGCATTTGCATGCACAATGTGGCAGGCACCGTGCGGAGCCTGCCATGTTGTGCATGCAAATGCAGGGGCGTGCCATAGGTACCCCCCCATGTGCACCCCCCACACCCCAAAATTCCTGGGGGCCAGCTACGGGCCCCCAATGGCAAGAACCACATGCCTTTCGCCACCACGGAAAGGCAAATCCCCACATGTATCGTAATATGGATGGCGGTGTCTAACAGACACCACCACCATATTAAAACCTTTTCCGCTCGGTCAATGAGTCGACCGGGCGGAAAACCGGTGGACGGTCTTTCCATCCGCTGGGGTCCCCCCGCCATAGTAGTCCCCCCGATCCACCCGACATTCTAATTGACCCCTTAGTGTCACAACACGGTACTGTGTCGCCTGCCATGTGTGGGTGTGTTGCGCAACGATGACGTCTGCGGGCAGATTAGGGCGAATGCTCTCTTGGACGTTTGCATTCAGTGACGCAGTACGCGGAGGAAGGAGAGGCATTAGACGAGCGTGAGTGCGCGGCCTCGTTCCCTTTGCAACGGGCGTTGAACGTTGAATGCGCAGTCAGTCCACGGAGCCGTCTCTGCTCCCCATCCTAGGCGCTCGGTAAGGTAAATTTATGGTTTAAATCTTTTTATTGAAGATTCAGTATGTTTAATATTGCATAAGCCAAAACTATGCCTATGGGGCATACGTGACATGTGACTTGGCTAGGTGAGTAAAGAGAACATTCCAGAATAAGGACAAAACAGAACATTCTGGTGCCGATTCGGATCCTGGAAAAACCGGGTACGAACCGTCGGTCGGAGCGTATTCTCCGTCCGACTCGTACCCGGTCAAAAAACATTACAAAAATGCAAGTACGACGCATCCAGGCTGCGTTTCACGAACCAGGAAGTACGATCCGTACCGACGTCACCCCGCACGGATTATATTTTCCGTCTGCCAAAAACTGCCGGGAAATCAGGAAGACGCGCACAAGGAGCACCTGTACGCGACGGACAGCCATGGACCCGAACCTACGTGTCATCCCAGCCCTCATAGCAGTCCACCTGCTCTACAGGAACCGACGCAGACGACGCAGAAGGTCAGAACAACACCCAGGAGCAAAGGGGGGGCAGGGGCAGGACACATAACCCCCACCCAAGTCACAAATCATACATGCCCTGGACATACCTGACCTTCAGGGCCTGGTCACTTCAAGGGGGTGGGGGCGTGTCCAGCAACGCATGCATCCGCCACAACGGAAGTGGATGTTGACGCGAACCGGCAACACAACAATTCCGGTACGTACCGTACCCACGCCTTAAGAGCGTGGGTACGGGTCGTACCACGCCCACCCCTACGTCACCCCAACAATGGCGGTACGGGCTGTACCAATGTTCCAAAGGCCTGGGTATGGGCCGTACCAGCATTGTTGGGGTGGCGTAGGGGTACGCGTGGTACAACCCGTACCCACGCTCTGAAGGCCTGGGTACGGTGCGTACCCCTACTGCACCCCATTGGGGGTCTGCACCGTACCCAGGCCTTCAGAGCGTGGGTACGGGTCGTACCAGCATTGTTGGGGTGATGTAGGGGTACGCGTGGTACGACCCGTACCCACGCTCTGAAGGCCTGGGTACGGTGCGGACCCCTACGGCACCCCATTGGGTGTCCGCACCGTACCCAGGCCTTCAGAGCGTAGGTACGGGTCGTACCACGCCCACCCCTACGTCACCCCAACAATGGCGGTACGGCCCGTACCCACGTTCCAAAGGCCTGGTTACGGGCCGTACCAGCATTGTTGGGGTGATGTAGGGGTACGCGTGGTACGACCCGTACCCACGCTCTGAAGGCCTGGGTACGGTGCATACCCCTACGGCACCCTATTGGGGGTCCGCACCGTACCCAGGCCTTCAGAGCGTGGGTACGGGTCGTACCACGCCCACCCCTACGTCACCCCAACAATGGCGGTACGGCCCGTACCCACGTTCCAAAGGCATGGGTACGGGCCGTACCAGCATTGTTGGGGTGATGTAGGGGTACGCGTGGTACGACCCGTACCCACGCCCTGAAGGCCTGGGTACGATGCGGACCCCTACGGCACCCCAACAATGGTGGTACGCACCGTACCCATGTTCCAAAGGCATAGGTACGGGCCGCACCCAGGCCTGCAGAGCGTGGGTACGGGTATGTACGGAGCGTACCCCCACCCGTGTATGTATGGAGCGCACCCACACCCCACCAGTGTATGTTCGGAGCGTACCCCCACCCGTGTATGTCCCGAGCGTACATGGCCAGACATAGGAGGGGTAGGTGCCTATCACTCCCAGCAGTGCCCAGACATAGGAGGGGTGGGTGCAAAGTCCTCCCAGCAGTGCCCAGACATAGGAGGGGTGGGTGCAGAGTCCTCCCAGCAGTGCCCAGACATAGGAGGGGTGGGTGCAGAGTCCTCCCAGCAGTGCCCAGACATAGGAGGGGTGGGTGCAGAGTCCTCCCAGCAGTGCCCAGACATAGGAGGGGTGGGTGCAGAGTCCTCCCAGCAGTGCCCAGACACAGGAGGGGTGGGTGCAGAGTCCTCCCAGCAGTGCCCAGACATAGGAGGGGTGGGTGCAGAGTCCTCCCAGCAGTGCCCAGACATAGGAGGGGTGGGTGCCTATCACTCCCAGCAGTGCCCAGACATAGGAGGGGTGGGTGCCTATCACTCCCAGCAGTGCCCAGACATAGAAAGGGTGGGTGCAGAGTCCTCCCATCAGTGCCCAGACATAGGAGGGGTGGGTGCAGAGTCCTCCCAACAGTGCCCAGACATAGGAGGGGTGGGTGCAGAGTCCTCCCAGCAGTGCCCAGACACAGGAGGGGTGGGTGCAGAGTCCTCCCAGCAGTGCCCAGACACAGGAGGGGTGGGTGCAGAGTCCTCCCAGCAGTGCCCAGACATAGGAGGGGTGGGTGCCTATCACTCCCAGCAGTGCCCAGACATAGGAGGGGTGGGTGCCTATCACTCCCAGCAGTGCCCAGACATAGGAGGGGTGGGTGCAGAGTCCTCCCAGCAGTGCCCAGGCACAGGAGGGGTGGGTGCAGAGTCCTCCCAGCAGTGCCCAGACATAGGAGGGGTGGGTGCAGAGTCCTCCCAGCAGTGCCCAGACATAGGAGGGGTGGGTGCAGAGTCCTCCCAGCAGTGCCCAGACATAGGAGGGGTGGGTGCAGAGTCCTTCCAGCAGTGCCCAGACACAGGAGGGGTGGGTGCAGAGTCCTCCCAGCAGTGCCCAGACATAAGAGGGGTGGGTGCCTATCACTCCCAGCAGTGCCCAGACATAGGAGGGGTGGGTGCCTATCACTCCCAGCAGTGCCCAGACATAGGAGGGGCGGGTGCAGAGTCCTCCCAGCAGTGCCCAGACACAGGAGGGGTGGGTGCAGAGTCCTCCCAGCAGTGCCCAGACATAGGAAGGGTGGGTGCAGAGTCCTCCCAGCAGTGCCCAGACATAGGAGGGGTGGGTGCAGAGTCCTCCCAGCAGTGCCCAGACATAGGAGGGGTGGGTGCAGAGTCCTCCCAGCAGTGCCCAGACATAGGAGGGGTGGGTGCAGAGTCCTCCCAGCAGTGCCCAGACACAGGAGGGGTGGGTGCAGAGTCCTCCCAGCAGTGCCCAGACACAGGAGGGGTGGGTGCAGAGTCCTCCCAGCAGTGCCCAGACATAGGAGGGGTGGGTGCCTATCACTCCCAGCAGTGCCCAGACATAGGAGGGGTTGGTGCCTATCACTCCCAGCAGTGCCCAGACACAGGAGGGGTGGGTGCAGAGTCCTCCCAGCAGTGCCCAGACATAGGAGGGGTGGGTGCAGAGTCCTCCCAGCAGTGCCCAGACACAGGAGGGGTGGGTGCAGAGTCCTCCCAGCAGTGCCCAGACACAGGAGGGGTGGGTGCAGAGTCCTCCCAGCAGTGCCCAGACATAGGAGGGGTGGGTGCAGAGTCCTCCCAGCAGTGCCCAGACATAGGAGGGGTGGGTGCCTATCACTCCCAGCAGTGCCCAGACATAGGAGGGGTGGGTGCAGAGTCCTCCCAGCAGTGCCCAGACATAGGAGGGGTGGGTGCAGAGTCCTCCCAGCAGTGTCCAGACACAGGCGGGGTGGGTGCAGAGTCCTCCCAGCAGTGCCCAGACACAGGAGGGATGGGTGCAGAGTCCTCCCAGCAGTGCCCAGACATAGGAGGGGTGGGTGCAGAGTCCTCCCAGGAGTGCCCAGACACAGGAGGGGTGGGTGCAGAGTCCTCCCAGCAGTGCCCAGACACAGGAGGGGTGGGTGCAGAGTCCTCCCAGCAATGCCCAGACATAGGAGGGGTGGGTGCAGAGTCCTCCCAGCAGTGCCCAGACATAGGAGGGGTGGGTGCCCATCACTTCCAGCAGTGCCAAGACATAGGAGGGGTGGGTGCCTATCACTCCCAGCAGTGCCCAGACATAGGAGGGGTGGGTGCAGAGTCCTCCCAGCAGTGCCCAGACATAGGAGGGGTGGGTGCAGAGTCCTCCCAGCAGTGCCCAGACACAGGAGGGGTGGGTGCAGAGTCCTCCCAGCAGTGCCCAGACATAAGAGGGGTGGGTGCCTATCACTCCCAGCAGTGCCCAGACATAGGAGGGGTGGGTGCCTATCACTCCCAGCAGTGCCCAGACATAGGAGGGGCGGGTGCAGAGTCCTCCCAGCAGTGCCCACACACAGGAGGGGTGGGTGCAGAGTCCTCCCAGCAGTGCCCAGACATAGGAGGGGTGGGTGCAGAGTCCTCCCAGCAGTGCCCAGACATAGGAGGGGTGGGTGCAGAGTCCTCCCAGCAGTGCCCAGACATAGGAGGGGTGGGTGCAGAGTCCTCCCAGCAGTGCCCAGACACAGGAGGGGTGGGTGCAGAGTCCTCCCAGCAGTGCCCAGACATAGGAGGGGTGGGTGCCTATCACTCCCAGCAGTGCCCAGACACAGGAGGGGTGGGTGCAGGGTCCTCCCAGCAGTGCCCAGACATAGGAGGGGTGGGTGCCTATCACTCCCAGCAGTGCCCAGACATAGGAGGGGTGGGTGCCTATCACTCCCAGCAGTGCCCAGACATAGGAGGGGCGGGTGCAGAGTCCTCCCAGCAGTGCCCAGACACAGGAGGGGCAGGTGCAGAGTCCTCCCAGCAGTGCCCAGACACAGGAGGGGCGGGTGCAGAGTCCTCCCAGCAGTGCCCAGACATAGGAGGGGCGGGTGCAGAGTCCTCCCAGCAGTGCCCAGACATAGGAGGGGCGGGTGCAGAGTCCTCCCAGCAGTGCCGAGACATAGGAGGGGTGGGTGCAGAGTCCTCCCAGCAGTGCCCAGACATAGGAGGGGTGAGTGCCTATCACTCCCAGCAGTGCCCAGACATAGGAGGGGCGGGTGCAGAGTCCTCCCAGCAGTGCCCAGACACAGGAGGGGTGGGTGCAGAGTCCTCCCAGCAGTGCCCAGACATAGGAGGGGTGGGTGCAGAGTCCTCCCAGCAGTGCCCAGACATAGGAGGGGTGGGTGCAGTTTCCTCCCAGCAGTGCCCAGACATAAGAGGGGTGGGTGCAGAGTCCTCCCAGCAGTGCCCAGACACAGGAGGGGTGGGTGCAGAGTCCTCCCAGCAGTGCCCAGACATAGGAGGGGTGGGTGCCTATCACTCCCAGCAGTGCCCAGACATAGGAGGGGTGGATGCCTATCACTCCCAGCAGTGCCCAGACATAGGAGGGGCGGGTGCAGAGTCCTCACAGCAGTGCCCAGACACAGGAGGGGTGGGTGCAGAGTCCTCTCAGCAGTGCCCAGACATAGGAGGGGTGGGTGCAGAGTCCTCCCAGCAGTGCCCAGACATAGGAGGGGTGGGTGCAGAGTCCTCCCAGCAGTGCCCAGACATAAGAGGGGTGGGTGCAGAGTCCTCCCAGCAGTGCCCAGACACAGGAGGGGTGGGTGCAGAGTCCTCCCAGCAGTGCCCAGACACAGGAGGGGTGGGTGCAGAGTCCTCCCAGCAGTGCCCAGACATAGGAGGGGTGGGTGCCTATCACTCCCAGCAGTGCCCAGACATAGGAGGGGTGGGTGCCTATCACTCCCAGCAGTGCCTAGACACAGGAGGGGTGGGTGCAGAGTCCTCCCAGCAGTGTCCAGACATAGGAGGGGTGGGTGCCTATCACTCCCAGCAGTGCCCAGACATAGGAGGGGTGGGTGCCTATCACTCCCAGCAGTGCCCAGACATAGGAGGGGCGGGTGCAGAGTCCTCCCAGCAGTGCCCAGACACAGGAGGGGTGGGTGCAGAGTCCTCCCAGCAGTGCCCAGACATAGGAGGGGTGGGTGCCTATCACTCCCAGCAGTGCCCAGACATAGGAGGGGTGGGTGCCTATTACTCCCAGCAGTGCCCAGACATAGGAGGGGCGGGTGCAGAGTCCTCCCAGCAGTGCCCAGACACAGGAGGGGTGGGTGCAGAGTCCTCCCAGCAGTGCCCAGACATAGGAGGGGTGGGTGCAGAGTCCTCCCAGCAGTGCCCAGACATAGGAGGGGTGGTTGCAGAGTCCTCCCAGCAGTGCCCAGACATAGGAGGGGTGGGTGCAGAGTCCTCCCAGCAGTGCCCAGACACAGGAGGGGTGGGTGCAGAGTCCTCCCAGCAGTGCCCATGGAAAGAAAAGGGTGCAGTACCCACAGATACAATGCCCACAATTGTCAGTCAGGTGCTCAAAGACCCTGCAGAACACGTAACACATGTGTGCGAGGCTGGGAGTACACACATGCATAGTGTGTAAAAGGGAATATGTCCACATGAAGTCATGTCAATATACTCCATACACAAGTACAGTGACCACCAAGGATGCCACTAATGATGCAGGTGGAGACATTGCCCAGCATGCATGGGCAAAGTTGAACGGATCCGTCACACACCAAGGATATGTAGACACAGCTCAGCACAACATTTAGGAAACACCCTGCAGGGAAGATGTCAGGGTCCACAGAGGAAGGAACACACCTTGGGACAATGTCACCATGCAGTAAGAGCTTACATGAACAAAGGTATTTTGCAAATACCTTGTGATGGCACACAGATACCAGGGTCCACCCCATGAGCAGCACACTACTACATTTCCCAGACACCTAACACATTATCCCCACCCCAAATCATGGAGCAGCACCACCAACAGCAATACCAGAAAAGCAGTAGTGTGCAAAGGGAAAAAAACATAGCTTTATTAAGCATTAAAACAAATTGGTTATTAAAAGTTCAATATGTACAAGGCCCATAGGGCAGTCCATAGTCCAATTCCTGGTGGGGGACACATAGGGACGTGTGTCCCCTAGCTTGCCTGCACAGGACATACCTCCTTTGCTTCCACAGGGGGGGGGGCATCATGTGGGGGGGAGGGACCAGGCACCGCAGGGACAAGAGGGGCAAGGGTAGGTGTTGTGGGTGCAGGAATGGAGGACTCCACCACAGGGGGTGGGGCAGCGCCAAAGGTGGAGCTGAGAATGGCACTGCACACGTTTGCAAGGTCCTCCAGCGTCTCCCCTGCACCCGAAGGAACCCCAGGCCCCAAGGAGGGGGGGGTCGGAGGGATGGGTCGCAGCGCTAATGGGGGAGGGTGTGGACAGGGGGGGGACTCAACTACCCTGACCGGGGACTCCTTCGACCGCTTGCGGGGTGGTGTCACACTGGGGCTCAGGGACAGAGCGGCCAGGAAGGATTCTTTGTTGGAATCTTGGCCTGGAGAGCTGAGGGGAGTGGATTTGGAGGGAGTGGGTCGTGATGAATGTGGACTCCCACTGTGGCTGCGTGTCTTCCGTTTGCCCCCGACCCAGTGGGTGTGCCTACTTTACCCTGTGTGTGCGTGACAGGAGGTGTGCGCTTGGCCTTCCCTGGTGGTGTGGTGCCTGTGTCTGGTGGGGTGCGTGCATGGGTACGTCTGGGTGTGCTTGGGACAGGCATAGGAGTGGGAAGTGTGGATGGTGCAGGGGTAGTGAGGGGGACGTAGCGCTGCAGGAGACCCACTGCTGCAGTCAGTGTCGTGTCTATGGACCTCAGCAACTGGCGTTGGTCAGACTGCACAGCTGAGATGCCCTCCATGTATGCCTCCATCTGGGTGAGCACTCGGGTGTGGCCATGGAGGACATTAAGCATCGCAGTCTGACCAACCTGCAACTGGCGCAGGATGTCCACAGACTCGGCATTCGCGGCAGCAGTGGAGACAGGGGCAGGGGGTGCGGTGCCTGGCAAGAAAGAGACACGTGGTGACCTAGCACGGCGGGAAGGGACCAGAGCAAGTGGGAGGCCGGTGATGGGAATGGAGGAGGCGGGTAGAGATCGAGTGCAGCTTTCAGCTGTGGGAGCAGCCTCCGCCCCCTCTGGGAGCTCAGCCTCGGACCCGTCAGCGTCATAGTCGGTGGTGAGACTGGACAGGTCCTCCGCCTCACTCCCCTCGGCCTCCGTGCCACTCGATGCGCCAGACAAGACAGCACTGCTGCCACTGGTGCTTGCTCCCTCCTCACGGTCCGTGCCAGTGTCTCCCTCGGAGTCCCCCGACGATGCTGTGGGCAAGGTGAAGAGACAGGAAATAATCAGACACCTGTATACATATGTCACATGAGTCAAATCTACATAGGTCACAGTGCATAGCCTGAAAAGCAACATGAGTAACATCTACAATACAAGGTAGATATGTATGCCCTGCAACACACAGCTGGTTTACCGACCATGCCACTGAGAAACAATGGAGAGCATGACCCAACAGCTAATTACTTGATATCAAATTGGACAGAGGAGCCAGGCTCTGGGGACAATCGTGCACAGCATCTGTACCACACAGTGTTGCCAAAAAAGGGATGATCAGGAACCATGTCTATTAACTTTTTGCACATGCTGCAAAGCTAACACATTAAAACATGCCCAACATGACTGGCTCACTGCACCTTGAGTGTATGTCCCGACAAACATCACACACAGGCCAGACCTAGCAAGGAGACTTCAGAGTTTTGACATGTAGACCTTGCCCGCACAAACCACCCCCTACCTGAGACAATGTGATTGAGACAGAGGAAGTACTTACACCTCTTACTCTGGGATGAAAACACATGGCCTGCACTAAATCCTGATTGTACACAAACCACCCCTGTTGCGCCTGTCCACATATATCATTGACAATCAACCATCATCAGATTGTCGTAACAAGACACACAGGCACTGCCCACTGTGAGTATGCACAAGCAAAATTGGGTAACACTGTACAGTGGACACATGTAGCACAGTTTACGTCAATACAGATGAGGCCAGGGTACAATGCCACAGAGCCCAACCTATGCCGAAGACACAGAGAATGTCCACATTGTTGGATGACACACATGATACCTAGGAAAAGGTGCCCCAGGGCACGGTAGTGGCCACACTCCTCCATGGTCCTGGATGGATATGACTGCAACTGAAGCAACCGTCCCTGCACTATGCATTACTCCCACTCATGCACATCATGTCAGAGGGCACAACATTGGACATGCATGCTGTAAGGCAGTACACTTTTAAGACACACTCTTATGTCGGAACTAAGCATCAGTGCCAACTGACATGGACCCCACAATGACTGAACTGGCCAGGGCACAGGCAAGGTCCCAAAACCTGTTACACACCACCCCCACACATGATGCTGCAAGCATTGGGCACTTGGATTAACTGCCAGCCTATATTACCTTGTGCAAGAGTGACTACGCACAGACCAGGGAACACATGGCAAGGAGGGGAAGGGAGGAAGAACAGCACCGGTTTACTTTGGGGAACTGGTTATGCACTGCACATTTAAACCCTGGCAGTGTATCCATGCAACTGCGCACTTCCAAAAGCTGGTGACACACAACAAACACACATGTACCTACCCCCTTCCTGCTGCTGCTTCTCCTGTAAGCGCCTATCCAAGTCGGGGAAGACCACCGCCAGCACACGCTTATGGATGTGGGTCAGACGCCGGTGCCCACGGTTCTTGTGGCTCTCAGGTGAGTCCCCAAGAAGGACCCGTGCGATCCTCCTTGTCCAGCACCGGATATCCTGCCAGCGTTTCCTCACCTGGGCTAGGCGCCGCTTCCGACCCTCCGTCTTCCTCACGGCACTGACGGCTTGCTTCCATATCTCCCCCTTGGCATGGACGCCTACCTGTGAGGATGCAAAAGTGAGAATACTTTAATACACCTGAGCAATGACACAGAGACACACATATTAATAATTTGCCTTGTTTGAACAGGCCATGGTATGCAGGCAACTCATTGCACCTTTGTCATAGGGACATTATCCTCTGGGGAAGGCAAAATGCACTACGTGGCATTGAAAGTACACAGGTGGCATGAGGGGTGCCACACAATCAATGATCCTGGATCACGCTGTGCATCACAAGCTACACCAGGATTATGTACAGCACCTCAAAGCAGTCACATGCCCCAGCCCACTGACGCAACCTCAGCAGAGTACACAGACACACACAGGCACAGGACAATCACCTGCCATTGCCAACTGCGGGTGCAAACCTAACTCTGCCCATGTGCCACTAGACTGGGGGGTGTCACGGGTGTGGGGCTGGCTCAGCACGGCAGTCACACAGCACTGCTCCCTGCTCACATCACATGGGCAGGGTATATCCATCCCTCATGCAGCTGGTGTGCAACACTCCCCATATGCACTCACCCACATGACAGGGGACTTACACACACACACCAATGTCCAGGGGACGAACACATCATTTGGACACTCACAGCACAGGTACACTAAACAAACACACATCTATGGGTACTGTCACCTGTCACACTGGGGGGAGCACAGAATCACATCAGGACTATAGCAACAACATTCCCAGGAGGAGTAGCCAGGCTGAATGTGGCATGCACCATGCATTGATTGTCACAGTAAGCACTATGCAAGTGAGGAGTGCACACAGGAACTACAGCATGCACTGCATGGGAGACATGAGGCCTTCCCCATCCTGGGACCCACTCTAAACAACATTGCACGTCTGTCACACAGGGACACAATGCCAGAAGTCACAGTCACAAAAAAGGGGCACAGTCTAAGCTAGTGGAGTCAGCACTCACCTGCTCCCCTGGTCGACCATACAGCATGGTGTACTGTGGGAGGATCACATCCACCAACGCCATATTCTCCTCCATGGTGAATGGCTGGGCCCTCTCCACAGACCTGGACATGGTGCCAGAGGAATCACGAGCAGCAGCAGTGTTGTGGAATGAAAGGATGTGCAGGCAAGTGCTCTCTCATGGGACCTGGCTGCCTTATATCTGCCTTGCTGGCCTGTTTCATTTACAGGAGTACAGAGAGATTGGTCAGTCACATTAGCATCCTACGTTTCCTCCAATCCCTTTAAACCTACCCCAGTGAGTGGCTTTGCATGGTTTAAAAATTGAGCATGATGTCAAGTCAACAACCACTTTGCAACAAAGTATATTGTTTCCAACCGACTTCTGCTGGCCACCTGATGCAAAAATTCAAACTGTAAACTCGGTCTCCTTGACAACCAGCATGCATTTAGGCCCTTATACTTGTCCCTCATGTGTCCCCTATGTTATTTCAATATTCACACACAGGTACGGTGCGTTCCACGGCCCTAGGGCACCCCAAATGCAGTGATACGGACCGTACATGCGTGTGTACGGTCCGTATTAATATGGGAGTGCTGGCGTATGCGTACGCCATAGTGATACGGACCGTACACGCGTGTGTAGGGTCCCTATCACTATGTGAGTGCTGGCGTATGCGTACGCCATAGTAATACAGACCGTACGGTCCGTATCACTATGGCGTATGCATACGCCAGCACTCCCATAGTAATACAGACCATACACACGCGTGTACGGTCCGTATCACTATGGCGTACGCATACGCCAGCACTCCCATAGTAATACGGACCGTACACATGCGTGTACGATCCGTATCACTATGGCGTACGCATACGCCAGCACTCCCATAGTAATTCGGACCATACACATGCGTGTACGGTCCGTATCACTATGGCGTACGCATACGCCAGCACTCCCATGGTGATAGAGACCCCACGCACGCTTGTACGGTCTGTATTACTATGGCGTACGCATACACCAGCACTCCCATGGTGATAGGGACCCTACACACGCCCTCAGAGCGTATGTACGGTGCGTTTCACACCTGACAGTGGTGACAGGCGGCACACAGACAGGAATAGAGCTGGCATACTTGGCCAAGGCTGGACATCAAGGCATTGTCTGTGCAGTACTACATGTGTCGGGCACAGGTGTGTCAGGCTGTGATGTGGCACATTACTCCTGAGGTGTGAAGCAAATAAAAGTATGATGAGCTGTGTACACATGTCATGTGTGATGGTGCACTATGTGCCACACATCCCCTTCACTCCTTTGACATGTGTGCATGTAGTACAGACTTGTTGAGCCATGCGTCACTGGCATGGCACAGTCACCGACACCCGCAACTGTCCCCTGATGCCAGGTACACGGAATATTACCCCTGAGATGTGAATGCCCGCGTTGCACGCTGTAACTATGTCATGTGTGTGTCATGTGTTCCCATAGGTTTGCTGTAGGTGTTTGGTCAAATGCATCTGCAGTTGCTGCAACCAACATGTGTCTGTGTGTAGATGGGCATGGCACACTGTTACGCACACCAGCCCACATGTGTAATCCAACGTAAGGTGTGTATGTATGCATCGACACGGAGTCTCAAAACAAGGACATATCTGCATACTCTCAATGTATGTGTGATCGGTCTTGACATGTACTCCTTCATGGCAAGGTGTGTGGTCTGTCCTTTTTCTATGACATGTGACCTGTGCATCTAGTGTTCCGCAACCTGTCTGTACAATAAACATCCTTCTTCTGCACATATGTGGATGTCTGTAACTCCTGTAATGCGTCTGCCTGTTCACTTACACTGGTCCACAGCTAGTTTCATGGCATGGCATATTGAGGTTGAGAATCGACGTATGTAGCTGGCTCTTGGTAGGAGTGTCACTGTTAGAAAAGGTAGACGGACCGGGAGGGCCGGCCGGGGTCAGGGGGAGAGGTCTCCGGGGAGAGCCGTCTCCAGCGATCGTACAGACAAGTAACTTCCCCCCCCCCACAGACAGAGATCACACACGGATAAGGTTCAGTGTTCTTTATAGGTACTTAGTTATGATACGGTAGAATGGTACAAGGAGGTCTGGACGCAGGGGTCCCCTCGATTAGAGTCTCGTAAGGTAGGGAAGGGGGTAGCGGGTCAGTCTATTTACCAATCAGGTAGTTCAGATGAGACGATGACGAGCTCACAATCCTCGAGCTTGGTGTTTAGGCAGTACGGTCCGCGGCAGCGCCAGCAGGTCCCGGTAAGGATGGTTGATACAACGGGCCGCGGCAGCACCAGCAGGTCCCCGGAAGATGTACGGTCCGCGGCAGTGCCAGCAGGTCCCGGTGAGGATGGTCGTTACAACGGGCCGCGGTAGCGCCAGCAGGTCCCAGGAAGATGGTCGTTACAACGGGCCGCGGCAGCGCCAGCAGGTCCCAGGAAGATGGTCGTTACAACGGGCCGCGGCAGCGCCAGCAGGTCCCAGGAAGATGGTCGTTACAACGGGCCGCGGCAGCGCCAGCAGGTCCCAGGAAGATGAAGGTTGCAGAAGGCCGCGGCAGCGCCAGCAGGCAGGACGATGGTTCACAAGAGCGGGCTACGGCAGCGCCAGTAGACCGTCAGGGTTGAGTTCACTCGGTGTCTCTCGACTCCAGGATACAACTGCCTTCCTGCTCCGGAGCTGCCTTAGTTATAGGGCTGGTGCCCTTTGATGTCCGGACCCTCGCGCTTGGAGGTCGGAGGGTCCGGGATGAAGGTGTCCAGACACCCAGCAGGGGGTGGAGCCAGCGCCTGGGGGCTGCTGGAGGCGATCGGCACCTGGCGGGGGAAGAGCTCTTGATGCTTCGTTCTCCCATTGACCTGCCAAGTGGTCCGCTCACCTCCTGGGTGGATGGTGGTGCCGGGATGTCGGGCCGGCCAGGCCCGGGGTTAGGGTCGAGGTGAGGCCACGCGGCCGCGTGGTGCAGGGCCCAAGATGGCGACTTGACCCGGCCGGGGAAGCCGGTGGGGCTGGGCCCCGTGATGAGTAGGGGTCCGAGGGCAGAGGGTCCGTCGGGAGACGGAGTACAGGGGCTTGTCACGGGGGTATGCCTGGTGGGCCGGAGCTCGGGCCCTGTCGTGCGGGGGGGAAGCAAGCCCTCTGTGTGGCCTGTCCAACATGCGTCCCCCCCAGCTGAAGGCGGGGAGAGTCACCCATCTCCTTGGGGACTCTCTTCGTCGAGGCGGAAAAAGCGGGACAGGCCATCCGCGTTGGCGTGGTCTTGGCCTGGCCGGTGCTCCACAGTGAAGTCCATTCCCTGCAGGGAAATGGACCAGCGCAAGAGTTTTGGGTT
This sequence comes from Triturus cristatus, assembly GCF_964204655.1. Lineage (NCBI taxonomy): Eukaryota > Metazoa > Chordata > Amphibia > Caudata > Salamandridae > Triturus > Triturus cristatus. Next base: position 318,171,556 of record NC_140592.1, read on the forward strand.
CTCCCCCCGCATCTGCATCAGCCATTGCAGGGGTCGATGGTCGGTTTGTACCCGGAAGTGGGTACCGAAGAGATAGGGTCGGAGCTTTTTGAGGGCCCACACTACTGCAAATGCCTCCCTCTCGATTGTGCTCCAACGCTGTTCTCGGGCCAGGAGACGTCGACTGATGAAGGCCACCGGCTGGTCATGACCTTCGGAGTTCAGCTGAGAGAGGACGGCCCCGATGCCGTGGTCGGAGGCGTCGGTCTGCACCACAAATTCCTGACTGTAATCGGGGGCCTGGAGCACCGGGGCGGTGCACAGGGCGGCCTTCAGCTCCTCGAAGGCCGCTTGACAATCAGGAGTCCAGTGGACCCGCTTCGGTTGATTCTTGGATGTGAGTCCCGTGAGGGGCCCCACGATGCTGCCGTAGTCCTTTACGAACCGCCGGTAGTATCCGGTGAGCCCCAAGAAGGCTCGGACCTCGGTCTGGGTGACGGGGGGCTGCCAGGACTGGATGGCAGCAATCTTAAGTTGTAGTGGGGCCACCAGCCCGCTTCCCACTTGGTGCCCAAGGTAGGTCACCGACCCTTGGCCAATTTGGCACTTGCCTGCTTTAATGGTGAGGCCGGCCCGCTGGAGGGCTTGGAGGACCTCTTGGAGGTGACGGAGGTGGTCGGACCAGTGGCGGCTGTATACAGCGATATCGTCCAGGTAGGCAGCGCTGAATTCTTCGAGCCCGGCCAAGACCTGGTTCACAAGACGTTGGAATGTGGCGGGGGCATTCTTCATGCCAAAGGGCATGACCTTAAATTGATAGTGGCCATCGGGGGTGGAGAAGGCTGACCGGTCCTGAGCCCTGGGTGTGAGGCCGATCTGCCAGTAGCCCGCCGTTAGGTCGAAGATACTGAGGTAGCGGGCGGCCCCTAGCCGGTCGATCAGCTCGTCTGCTCGGGGGATGGGATGAGCGTCGGTCCGGGTGACAGCGTTCAAGCCCCGGTAGTCGACGCAGAATCTCAGTTCAGGGGCGGTGCCGGGGGCAGCGGCCTTGGGAACTAATACAACCGGACTGGCCCAGGGACTGTCCGAGGGCTCGATGACCCCGATCGTGAGCATCTTGGCCACTTCCTCCTGTATGCAGGCCCGTACCCGATCTGGTACGCGGTAGGCCCGGTGCCGGACCGGGGGACTGTCCCCGGTGTCTACGTCGTGCAAACACCAAGGAGTGACCCCGGGGGTGAGGGAGAACAGGGCAGCGAACTGCAGCAGGAGGTCCCGGCAGTCCTGGCGTTGCTCCGAAGTGAGGGCGTCGGAGAGCCGGACCCCATCCACGGAGCCGTCCTTCTCCTGAGTCTTCAAGAGATCCGGGAGGGGCTCGGAGTCTTCTTCTGTACCACTGTCGGTCGCCATCAGGAGGCTTAGTTCGGAGCGCACAAAGTGTGGTTTGAGCCGGTTGGTGTGGAGGACCCGCAGGGGGTTCCGGGTGGTCCCCATGTCGATGAGGTAAGTGACGGGGCTTTTACGCTCGACCACTTTGAAGGGCCCCGTCCACTTGTCTTGCAGGGCACATGGTTCGGTGGGGGACATCACCCATACTTGCTGCCCAGGCTCGAATTCAACGGAGGAGGCATTGTGATCATACCACCTCTTCATGTCCTCCTGACTGGCCTCGAGGTTCGCCTTGGCCATCTCCCTGAAGCGCCGGGTCTGGTTTCGTAGGGCCAGGATGTATTTGAAGACGTCGGGAGGGGTCGTTAAGGGGGCCATCTCCCAACCTTCCTTGACTAGGCTGAGGGGCCCTCGCACAGGGTGCCCGTACAGGAGTTCGAAAGGGCTAAAGCCGAGGGACTTCTGGGGGACTTCTCGGTAGGCGAAGAGGAGGCACGGGAGCAGCACATCCCACTGGCGACGGAGAGGCTCTTCCAATCCCCCAATCATCCCCTTGAGAGTGCGGTTAAAACGCTCCACTAGTCCGTTCCCTTGGGGGTGATAGGGGGTCGTGAATCTGTAGGTGACCCCGCATTGTTGCCAGAGGGACTTCATGTATTTAGATATGAAATTCGTACCTCGGTCGCTGACGACTTCTCGGGGGAAGCCTACCCTGGAGAAGATCCCCATCAGGGCCCGGCCAACCACCGGAGCTGTCACTGTCCGTAGGGGCACCGCCTCGGGGTAGCGGGTGGCATGGTCCACTAGTACCAAGATGAACCTGTGTCCTTGTGCCGTGCGGGGGTCCAGAGGCCCCACAATGTCTATCCCCACCCTCTCGAACGGGGTGGTGACCACAGGGAAGGGTTGCAGAGGGGCCTTCAGCTTCCGACCACTCTTCCCGCTGGCTTGGCACGTGGGGCACGATCGGCAGTGGTTCAGGACGTCATTCCTCATTTTCGGCCAGAAAAAGTGGGTCACCAGGCGACTGTATGTTTTGTCCTGGCCCAGGTGTCCAGCCAGGGGGACATCGTGGGCCAGGTTGAGCAGAAAGTCTCGGAAGCGGAGCGGTACCACCAGAACTCGACCGGCCCCCAGCTCGGCGATTCTTTGCTCGCTGTAGAGCAGGTCGTTGTCCCAGTAGACCCAGTGGGTTCCGGGGGTGTCCCCTGCGTTTTGGGTATCGGCTTGTTGGCGGAGTCCCTCGAGGGAGGGACAGGTCTTTTGTTCCTGGCGGAACTGTTCTTGGGTGGGCCCCCCCTCTTGACGCCACTGAGCCAGATCCGGAAGGTCCTGGTGTTGTGCGTCTGCTTCGATAGTCGGGTCCGGGAGATCGGACTCGCCGTTGCCCTCGACGGGGGCAACCGGGGGCGGAGGTGCTGGCCATTCGGTTTCTTCTGATCGGGGGGTGGCCCGGGCGGCCATGGATCGGGTGGTGATGCAGGCCCAGTCCGGGAGGCCCAGCATCCCCAAGTGCTCTCTTCTCTCGACGGTGGCCCACGGGGAACTCTCGAGGTCATTCCCCAGGAGGCAGTCCACGGGGGCATCGTCCCGGACCGTCACCTTCAGTAGGCCGGAGACCCCTCCCCATTCAAACGGGACGCAGGCCATCTTACACATACTCTCAGAGTTATCTGCCGAGCGGACGGGGCAGAGAATGTTCGGCAGGATCTGCTCGGGCTTCACCAGATGACAGCGGACGGCCGTCACGCTGGCGCCGGTGTCACGCAAGGCCTCGGCTCTCTGTCCATTAATGGTTACCCACTGACCGTATTTTCGGGTGTTGGCGGGTAGGGGAGCCCGCGGAACCATGTCTCTTCCCCCTAGGCATGCCAGGACCATGGCGGCCGGTTCCCACCCTTGCTGGGCCGGCTCGTACTCTTCGGGTCCCTCCGATGATTGCTCTTCCCCTAGGGCAGCGGCCGCTACCTGGCGGGGCTTGGGTGTTTGATTTAGCGGGCAGTTCGGGTCATTGGCGTAGTGGCCTAGTCGCTGGCACCGGTGGCACGTGACGTTGGCTCGGTACCCAGGCCGCAACGGGGGGTTGCCCCGGCCGGCCGGAGGCGGGGTGCTGGCCACGGGTGTTGTTGGTAAGGCGTCTCTCCCTCGCCCCTGGCCCCCTCCTCCTCCCCGAGGACGGTGCTGGCCTTGGTTGCCTCTGTTCTGATCGTGGGGCCCTCTCCGGCCCACTCGGGTGCTTTCCCACCGGTCAGCTTCGGCGGCGAGCTGCCGGGGGTCGGTCAGCTTACTGTCGAGTAGGTGCTGCCGGAGCTCGACGAAACAGTTGTTTGACAGGTGCTCCCACACCATAAGGTTGAAGAGTTGTTCGTAAGTGGCGACCTGACTTCCCTTGATCCACCCTTCGAATGCCCGGCTGAAATAGTTCACGTATTCTACCCAAGTTGTACCTGGGATCCTGGTGCAATCTCTGAACCTCTGGCGGTACATCTCGGGCGTGAGGCCGTAGCGGGTGAGGAGGGCAGCCTTCATGTGGTCGTAGGACGACATCTGGTGATCGGGGAGCTGCAGCAGGGCATCGCGACCCTCGTTGATAAACCTCCCCCAAAGTCCGGCTCCCCAATCACTCCGGTCGATTCGGTGGGAGGTCATTGCGATCTCATAGGCTTTAAACCACTGTTGTATGTCGTCTTCTCGGACATATTCGCGGACAACATCCTTGGGGATGTGAACTTTTTTCTCACTTGGCCCCGGGGTGTGTGGTCGCTCAGGCACCCCCGGTTCCTTATTCTGTTTGCGCAGTTCTATTTCCGCTAGTCGGCGCTCGTGCTCGAGCGTTATTTTTTTCTCTTCCAGCTCTCTTTGTCTCTGCTTTCTTCTCGTTCCTCTCGAAGCCGCATCTGCTCGAGGTTAAGTTTCTGTTCAGCCAACTTGAGTTCCCCATCCATCTTGAGTCGTGCCATCTCCAACTCGTGTAATCTGACTCTGTCTCTTTCTCGGATCTCCTCTTGCGGGAGGCCCGTTCCCCGCTCCTCGGGAACCGTGGCGTTCCCCTCTGGTGTGATGCTGGTTTGGTCTGGTGTGACGCTGCTTTGGTCGGAGGGTCCTGTGACCCCCGTTTCTGTCCATGACTCCAGAGCGCGCTTTAGATCATCCTTGGTACTCAGGCCGGTGGTAGCAATGCCAAGTTCCATGCAAAATTGTCTCAGTTCGCGGTGGTTGTATTCTTCTAATTTCTCCATTTGGAATTTCTCGGTGGAGCTGCTCTCTTTGGTCGACATCGTGTTTTTGTCGTGGGGTGAGCTACTCTCTGTACGATTACGCGTTGATTTGGATCGCGCCGCTGGCCACCAATGTTAGAAAAGGTAGACGGACCGGGAGGGCCGGCCGGGGTCAGGGGGAGAGGTCTCCGGGGAGAGCCGTCTCCAGCGATCGTACAGACAAGTAACTTCCCCCCCCCCCCCACAGACAGAGATCACACACGGATAAGGTTCAGTGTTCTTTATAGGTACTTAGTTATGATACGGTAGAATGGTACAAGGAGGTCTGGACGCAGGGGTCCCCTCGATTAGAGTCTCGTAAGGTAGGGAAGGGGGTAGCGGGTCAGTCTATTTACCAATCAGGTAGTTCAGATGAGACGATGACGAGCTCACAATCCTCGAGCTTGGTGTTTAGGCAGTACGGTCCGCGGCAGCGCCAGCAGGTCCCGGTAAGGATGGTTGATACAACGGGCCGCGGCAGCGCCAGCAGGTCCCCGGAAGATGTACGGTCCGCGGCAGCGCCAGCAGGTCCCGGTGAGGATGGTCGTTACAACGGGCCGCGGCAGCGCCAGCAGGTCCCAGGAAGATGGTCGTTACAACGGGCCGCGGCAGCGCCAGCAGGTCCCAGGAAGATGGTCGTTACAACGGGCCGCGGCAGCGCCAGCAGGTCCCAGGAAGATGGTCGTTACAACGGGCCGCGGCAGCGCCAGCAGGTCCCAGGAAGATGAAGGTTGCAGAAGGCCGCGGCAGCGCCAGCAGGCAGGACGATGGTTCACAAGAGCGGGCTACGGCAGCGCCAGTAGACCGTCAGGGTTGAGTTCACTCGGTGTCTCTCGACTCCAGGATACAACTGCCTTCCTGCTCCGGAGCTGCCTTAGTTATAGGGCTGGTGCCCTTTGATGTCCGGACCCTCGCGCTTGGAGGTCGGAGGGTCCGGGATGAAGGTGTCCAGACACCCAGCAGGGGGTGGAGCCAGCGCCTGGGGGCTGCTGGAGGCGATCGGCACCTGGCGGGGGAAGAGCTCTTGACGCTTCGTTCTCCCATTGACCTGCCAAGTGGTCCGCTCACCTCCTGGGTGGATGGTGGTGCCGGGATGTCGGGCCGGCCAGGCCCGGGGTTAGGGTCGAGGTGAGGCCACGCGGCCGCGTGGTGCAGGGCCCAAGATGGCGACTTGACCCGGCCGGGGAAGCCGGTGGGGCTGGGCCCCGTGATGAGTAGGGGTCCGAGGGCAGAGGGTCCGTCGGGAGACGGAGTACAGGGGCTTGTCACGGGGGTATGCCTGGTGGGCCGGAGCTCGGGCCCTGTCGTGCGGGGGGGAAGCAAGCCCTCTGTGTGGCCTGTCCAACAGTCACCTGCCTGGCATACGTGTCCAGGGCATATTGCACAGACCTGACTCTGTATGTAGCATATATGTATTGCCTGTTGAACATGTGCTCAGTACATTGACATTGGTGGTGTACTGTACTCACTCTTCGTTGTCCCTTCAAATTCACTGCAGGGCTCCGCCTCTCCCTCGACCAATTCCGGACTTGGCTGACCTGAGGGAACATGACTGTATACGCCGCTACCGCTTCCCCCAACAGTTGATTGAGGACTTGACGACACAGCTGGCACCACACCTCCAACCGCTACACAGGTATCCTACTGCACTGACACCCAAGATGAAGGTGATGGCAGCCCTACATTTCTTTGCCACGGGTACCTTTCAATATACCATTGCTCACGTTGGTGGCATGTCCCAAACCATGTTCAGCCGTGTTCTGCATGATTTTTTAGAGGCCATGTTGGATCACCTGGATGAGCTCATTAAATTCCCAACTCCTGAGCAGTTGACAGGTGTCAAGCGTGAGTTCTATGCCCTGGGAGGGATGCCCCATGTCATTGGGTCCATAGATGGAACACATGTGGCTTTGGTACCACCACAGGCACAGGAGGTAGCGTATAGGAACCACAAGCATTACCACTCCATTAATGCCCTTGTGGTGTGTCTTGCCAACATGGTGATTTCACATGTCTGTGCTCGTTTTCCAGGATCAGCACACGATGCCTACATCATGAGGCGTAGCAGGGTGCCTGATATGATGCTGCAGCTGCGCAACGAACGAGCATGTATTGTTGGGGGGTATACTCTGTCAGTCCTGTATTTAGCGTCACCTTCCTGTCTTACTGCTTCTCCTGACCCACTTTTGTCCATGATGTTTCCATGTAGGGGACGCTGCATGCCATGGCTGATCACGCCTCTCCGCAACCCCAGCACGGCTGCCGAGCACCGCTACAACAACGCCCATGGGCGGACCAGGCGAGTGATAGAGAATGGACGTTTGGCCTCCTGAAGAGCCGATTCCGTTGCCTCCACAAGACCGGTGGCACACTCCCATATGCACCGGTGAAGGTCTGCAAGATCTTCCTCGTGTGCTGCATGCTGCACAACATGGCAGTGGAGAAAGCTGTGCCACTCATCCTGGATCCGGATGAGCAGGACCATCCACCCGTGGAGGATGAAGGGCTTGGTCACGAGGCAAGTGATGTGGAGGAGGAGGAGACGGTAGAGGACATCCGGAGTCGGCTCATACGCAACTTCTTTGCTTAGTGGTGAGTTCCAGTGTCTGAGTGTGCACGCATTGGGCCGTGTGTGACATGTGTTGCAATGTGTGTGTCCATCTGCATGTCTGCCAAGTGAGTCAGAGGTGTGTTTGGATGTGTCACTCGAGTGATGGTGCAATCGAAGAATGTTTTTCCAGAGTCATCATTGTCACCTAGCATGTTGACAACCTTATACGTGTCGAGTACATGCACATGCATGCGGATGTGCTTCTTTTGGCTGACTTCTGGTGTGTCTCTCATCCACAGGTACTTGCGCATGCTGTCTGCTGGTGGCATTGTTGTGCTCCTGCTATTCCTCATGAACACAGCAACATGTGCTGAATCAGCGTTACATGCACGGACACGTTTGAAAATCTCCTTAGGGTAAGGGATGCAGCACGGCTTTTTGGGTGTGGTATTTGTTTTGAATGTGTGTGCACTGCTCCTGTTCATGTTTGGATACTTTGCATACATGTAGAATCACCATGGGGCACATGACATGGAGCTGAATTCACCTGAATTGATGGTCAGACTTGGTGACAGTCATCTGTAATGGGATTGTGGATTGTGATGAAGCCATCAATGTGTGTAACACTGCCCTCGGAAACATACGGGTTGCACCGGGTTGACATGGTGTGTGAATTCCCCATTAGAGTCTCCATGGTGTATAGCAGCCTCTCCGTGAGCAGCAGGGGGTGTTTAGCTGTAACCCGTCACTTGTGTGCCAGTTCTATGGTTTCCAGCATCTGTGGTGCAAAGGGGGGTGCCAGTGTCGGTCCCACATGTTCATCCACATGACCTGTGTAGGTGTTGACAGAGTTGCATTAGCATTCCGACACACATGACTAATAAAGGTGTCCCTCTGCCTCCAAGGTGCCTCATCTCTGTCAATGGTGGTCTGTTGCCACTGTGCATGCAGCATGACTGGCATAGTTTTTAGAGATAGTGCATATGAGTCTATGTGTAGAGTAGCAAGATGCAAGCTGTTTGTCAGGGATTAGAATCTGTATTGTGCATGATGTCCATGGCTGTGTAGGTATTGTGGCATGTCAGTCTCCACGACGGCCACTGTGCTGCATGTGCATCCATTGTGTGTGTGTGTGCCATGTTGAACCAGACATTCCTTCCTTGACATACACCTTTTGCATAGTTCCTTCCTGAGATCCTTGTCTTTGTGTGCAACTTGTGGCATTGTTTTCTTGACATGGCGCATGCTGCTGCAGGCCCTGCATTATGCACAAGATCCCCAGTTCCATCCACCACAAGGCAAGAGAGACCATCCCCCAGGTCAACTACGACATCCGTGTCTAATCCTACCCTGCACTCTACGGACATGTGCGTTACAACTCCCATGATACTTGTCCACATCCAGGGTGCATCTGCACAGCTCTGCTTCTACATCCGGCTACCAGGCCACATCAACGTCCAACAGAGATGGGGGGAATGGATCACTGCCAGCTGCAGGATGACCTTCTTAATCCACGCACACACTCAGGATGCAGCCCACAACCCCAACACAACCTTGTGGCACTGTGTTCCAAGACCCCATTGTGCCATCTCCATGCATCCAACCTTGGCCGGCCCACCATTCTCCACATCCACCTGACTCAAGCATGCAGGACATGGTTCTGCCACCTGTCTACACATACCTGGGAGTAGCACCCCAGGACACTCCACATGATCCCTGACCTCTGCGCATGACTGTTGCTCTTCTAAATAGGTCTGTAGGCACAGTTGTGCGGGCACCCCCTCAGCTGGTTGGGCCCATCACGGGTGAGTATGGTGCTCCATGTCTGTATTGGATGATACATTGTGACCCATGTGTGTCCTGTGCCAGACTCAGACCCCAGGGTATGGATGGTTGGAGTTAATTCTGAAATCAGGCATGGTTTGACTTTACAACACACACATGTAGTGGAATAATGCAAAATGACGGCATCATCTTGTGATTGTGATGATTTTTATTTGTGGTGGGGTACGTGTTTGGGGGTATGACAAGAGGTGCTTGGCGGGAGTGTAGAATCCAAAGTTCACTGGGGGAGTTGGTATCCTTGCCATTGGAAGTCATCAGAGTCTTTGCCACAGTCTTTGTCAACATTGGTCAGACAGTGACCAGCAAGTCCATGTGGCAGAGAATGTTATGTGATGATGTGCTGCTGTTGGGCCAGAGGGCCAGGTGCCAGGCCAGGCGACCTGGGAGATGGTGATGTTCCGCTGACTCTCACGGTCTTTTGCGTGGACGACCCACCTTCCTGCGGGGACCCTCAGAAGCAGGCCGTGACGATGCTTGTGATGCTCCGTCGGATGAATCCTCCTCCTCCTGATCCCTCCCTGTGGGTGGTGATGTTCTTCGCCTGGTGGCACAGGGAGGGTTGCCCATGTTTTCGGCAATCCGACGGAGTACACGGGTCATTTCCGTTTGCACCGCCACGAGCTCAGCCTGTCTTGCCTCCATCCGTCCTTGGTGTCGCTGTTGACAGGCATGTTGCTCGGCCTGCAGGGTCTTCATCTCCTCGAGGGTCCCCTTGATGTCTGTGAGGGTGGACGCAATCTGCACCATGCCCCTGGTGTCACGCCGGTATGTGTCCAGGATGTTGCTGACATGTGACATTACCGGTTCCTGAGCCAACTGGTCAGGTTCGCGCCTCCGCCGTCCTCCACTCCCACCACCCCTGCCCACTTGCACCTGGCCTGCCGTTGTGGGCACATCGGGTCTCCGGGACCCCTGAGGGATGGCATTTGCGGTGTCGCCTGCCTCCTCCTGGGTGCCCGGAGAACCTTGTCCCTCCTGGACAGACTGGCTGTGTTGTTGTGTGCGGGCAGGGCTCCTGGGTGTCTCCTGGGATGTGGCAGGAATGGGGGTGGTGGTTGGCACAGTTGTACCTGACGCAGGTGCTGCAGGTGGTTGGACACCAGAGGGGCCAGGTTGGTCTGGGTCATCCACGGAGTGGTGAGAGTCGTCGCTGCCGGTGGGGTCCTCTTCACGCAGAGCCTGGTCCTGTGAGTCTTTCCCCCCAGTGTTGGGGGGAGATCGACAACGTTGACCTGTGTGTGAGAGAGACAATGTTAATTGTGTTACATGCGACATACATGTTTCATTCATTTTTGAGTTGGCACAGTTCCTCTGGGTGGTTGGATATGGCTTGCATTCCTCTCGCAGTGCACTTGTGCATGGGCATGTCCCTTGGCCACAGCTTTCGACACTTTACCTATGTGTGACACAATCTTAGTTGATGCATCTTTTTGGAACGCGGTCAGCAGTGTAGTGAGCGGGCGTAGCAAGCCTGGCAGAGCCGCCTTACGTGTTGCACTGTACGTGGCCAAATGGTGTTTTTTCCATGCTATTTGAGTATGCAGGTAGGTAACTTAAGCATCTGTGACAGGGTTCTAACAAACACAGTGGGTGGGTATACTGGGTGTAAGGTTAGGTTTGTGCCTGCAGCACGGATGTACTCGTGCACAGATTGACACATGGCCCAGTGTTTATCAAAGGAAAAAGGGGGGGTTCACGCACTGCCAAACCTTGTCTACATGCACACAGTCCACCTGCTGACGAGCGGACATGGCCACACCACCCAAGGGTGATTTGGTCTCCCTCTGTCTCCCTTTCTCCCTCCCTCTGTCACCCTCCTCCCTCTGTCCGTCTCCCTCTGTCACCCTCCTCCCTCTGTCCGTCTCCCTCTGTCAACATCCTCCCTCTGTCCGTCTCCCTCTGTCTCCCTTTCTCCCTCCCTCTGTCAGCCTCCTCCCTCTGTCCGTCTCCCTCTGTCTCCCTTTCTCCCTCCCTCTGTCAGCCTCCTCCCTCCCTTTGTGTGTCACCCTCTGTCACCTCAGCCCAGCTTCCTGAGCACACACAGTTTGCAGGTCTTTCAAAGGCCATTGGCTTGTTCATGTGGGTTTGTTTCTAATCTCCGGGCACCCATTGGGCGGAGTGTCTGAGTCTGCGCTGCTGCTGTGGCGGTGTGTGCTGACACTCTTTCAGAGTGATACGTCTTCATTGGCTGCTGTTATGTGCAAATTGTGCCTTCATACCCATGTCATCCTGCAACGCGGCCACCATTTGCAGGCAACACAGTACTGTGTGGGGACACACTGTTTGTATGGCTGTGCCCTAGGCCATATGGGCTGAGGGCATTGTTGTGTGCTTCAGAGCTGCTCTATGTTAGTTTTGGGGCCCACCCTCCCGGCATTGGGGACATCCTGTCTTGTGTTGGTGTTTTGTGTGGCTTGTGACTTGGCATGGCCTTGCTTGGTGCATGGGGCATGGAGGCGCTAGTGGCATGTGTGTGTTTTTGGAGTGTGGTTGTGTCCGGTGCTGGCTTTGGGGGGGTTGCGTTCATGATTGGGATTTTGGTTGTGTATGGTGTTCCCCCCATGTGAGGTGAGTTGTTTGTGTACTCACCAGGGTCTGGGACTCCTTCTACTCCGTCTACTCCCACCGGCGGCAGCGTGGCCATCACCTTCTCCTCCCAGGGAGGGTAGTGTACCGGTCTGCGGGGCGGCCCTCCTCCAGTGATGTTCCCCTGGTTGTGATCGTCCGTCATTTTGCGGCGGACCGTCCTCCGCAGATCGTACCACCTGGCTTGGCACTCATGCCTGGTCCTTCTGATGGCCCCAACAGCATTCACAGCATTGACAATCCTCTGCCACATGGCTGATTTTTCAGATATGCTGGTCCGTCTGACCAATGTTCCAAAGAGCTGTGGCTCTGTACTAAGGACTCCCTTAATACGTACATACATTGTTAAGTTAGCATAACCACGTTAGATGTTAGAAAGCCATCTTGCTGCTTTTGCGCACGACACTGCGTTCACATGTTATTGCTTAAACAAACTGCTGACTCGAGCTTTGCCTCACACGAGAGCAATCTGTTGTTACCATCCAGAGCTCTGCGCAGCGACCTTGGTCTGTACATGAAGTGACAAACAGTCTGGGTTGTTAGACAATGCATGTTTTCCACTCTAGGTTGATCGACCCACTATTTAGCCATAACACACAGGCAGCTGCAAAATACCTGAAAGTTGGTGCTTTTAATATGACAGCCCTCATGTTTAGTATTCACACCGAAGACGAGCCTTCCTGCGAGAAGACTCCTGATGCTCCTGTGATGTGATTTCACTAAGTTGATCTTTGAGGTATGGGGTCTCCTATTCAAGCCTAAGAGACCTTCTATTAGCATAATAATAATATTAGCTTCTTAGTAAAGGGAAGGTGGTAGTATCCACTGTCATTATAACATGATCACCCCTTTTATATTCTATGGTATTGTAACAATGCTGATGGTTTTGATTTTAATCATTTGTCTGCTTGTATTAGCCAAAGTACTGCATCTTAGGACACGTGGTCTATAAAAATAAACTCTTTTTATTTTCACCATGTCTCTGTTGATTCTTGTTGTGGACTGATGTGAGAATAATATACGAACAGGTATTTCCGATTCCCACCATTCCTGAGAGTATACTGAGTCGCTTGTTCTGGGTTGTCTTTTCATTGGGATCGCCGAGCTAAACCTCGGATAACGAATGGGACACTTATGCTAGCCGGATACTGGGTTCTGGGTTCTGAGGTGAGTTTCTGGTACACCACAATTCACTGAGGTCCTGGGGTTCTACGCATAGTTCTGTATATAAGCAGAATCCCTGCAACATGGCGCACCTAACGTTTGGTCTATGAGTTGAAACGCCTTAGTAGTGCTTATATTAGTCCACGACACCCTCATTCTTGTTTCCGGATAACAAGTCTGACGGATTTAAACCTACCTATTTCTGTTGATATAGGTTTCTTCAAGCTTGATCATTAAAAAGGTTATTGAACCCTTGTGCTACTGAATACTTCAAGTGTAGCTTGTCCTTATGGCGGTAGATATTGCGGCGCATAGCCGTGCAGCTCTGAAACGTCATTTGACGCAGTATGGGGTGCCGGACACTGGCATGAACGTCATCTTTGTGGTGGGAGCCGATGCGGCTCATCCCTATGAGTTGTTCTACTCTTGGGTGACGATGCCGGCGGTGAGTGAGGATGATAATACCTTTCATTCTTACACTGCCACTGCCGTGCCAGCGAACTATACACCGTATAGGACACAGGAAATACCAATATCTGCTTGGCAGCATCATATTTGGTTTAATGGCGCCCTTCCCCATGTGGTTATACCGCCGAGAATGGGCCCTTTATCAATTGCAGGGGCCACTTGGCCGGTACTAGCCGGATTTACGCCTCATCCCCGTTACCTCACGGTGACGGTGGCTGAGTTGCGTGTACTACACACTGCCCTTATTACGGTATATAGGGCGTTAGTGCAGTACGTGTCGCGCAATATGCAGGCGGGGGCACCTGCTGTTGCGGGGCAGCCTACTGACCACCACGCAGTGGTCATTAGTCCTGTTATGGTTAATTCTGTTATGGGCAATCGCCCCCAAACTAGGGATGATTTCCCCTTTTGGCTTGCTGAAAAATTTGACCAAATAGAAGCGGTATACCCGAATACATCTCCTGTGGAGAAACACAGGATCCTCACAATTAGTTTGCCTAAAGACTTGGTCCCCCACATAGATGATTGTGTTACCTGGGGTAAGGTCTCTGCAGCGACGTACGCGCAGTGCTTTGGCACTCCGTCTATGTTGCAGCTGTCCTCCGTTATTAAACGTGTTCAAGAGAACCACGGTGCGGAGTCTGCAATAGAATTAGGGATGCGGCTCCTCGGAGAGTTTGACCTGGTGGCTACCATGATAATGGGTAACCTTAAGGGTGATGCTTTGCAATTCCAGGTTCGTAATGAACTGAAGAAGGTTGCTGAGGAGGATAAGCCGCGGGAATTTGCGAAAATAATCTCAGGTGCATACAGAGATTTAGGTCGTAGCTCTTTAGGAGTTAAGCCTGTGATCAAAACTCCCGATTTTAAGCAGCACGGTAAGGCAGAAGCCTCTGGTAAGGATGACCGGCCAAGCTTTCCAAAACAAAATTGGCGGTCTAAACAACAGGGAAAGCAGCAGCAGAAACAGGGCTCTCAGCCCGCCTCTCCCGTTCAGTCAAGTAGTGAACGCACTTATGATCTGCGAGATCGTGCTACTATTAAGTCTCCTGATAGATTTCAGGTTTCTGAACAACGTTCTCCTCGTTCTTCACAGGAAACATCGGCTTCACAGTCCGGTGGCGGAGGCGGTGGCAAAGGTCGGGGTGCACCACAAACACGTGACCAGCCCCGACAGACTGAGGGTAAAGGCAAGCAGGACGAATTTGCACGACAAAGACCCCCGTTTCAGAAGAAGAAAGTGGCGGCTCTGACGGCAAGGTATGCCTCAGATAGGGCGGACACAGCTTCGGAACCGGACATGGGCGCTGACGCTACTGGACAGCGCAGCGGAAATTACCATAGTCCGTCAAGCTCTGCGTCCATTTCTGGCGGCGACAGCAACTGATATAATGGTTACTGTTGAGACAGCTGACACCAGAGTGGCTCCCCCTGACAGACTTTATGAAATTGTCTTGTTAATTGAGGGTGACATACAACGAACAATGAAAGGGGATTTTTTGGGATAATCTGACTACCACCTATGATATCCTCCTAGCGGAGGCAGATTGGCCCCCAGCTTTCATTTTAGAGGCTCCTAGAGGGGAGGAAGTGATCCTCCCGTCCTTTGCGCACACAGTGCCAAAGGACCAGGCTGAAGTGTACGCTGAGGAGTGGGCGCTGGCGCTAGCGCCGGCGGTATATCGTACTCAGGTGGGATGGGACCGGTTGTCCCCCTGCCATGAGATTCCATTGCAGTCTATGCCCCAGCCTCAACCCCAATATCCCATGCGTCGTGAAGCTAGGCCACACGTCGCGGCGATCCTTGAACAATTGGAATATCAGGGTGTTATTGAAACTTGTGTGTCCCCTATGAATAACCCTTTATTCACTGTAACGAAGCCTGACGGCTCGTACCGTTTAGTTTTGGATTACCAGCACCTAAATTCCCATTGCCGGACCTGCGCGGTACAAAATACACATAGCTTGGCTCTTGTCGACAGTCTCGTGCGTAAAAGATTTAAAACGACACTTGACATTTCCAATGGCTTTTTTAGCCACAACCTGTCCACACTGAGTAGCCAGTGGACGGCGTTTACATCGGGCGGCAAACAAAAACAATTTACGAGATTGGCCATGGGCTACAAAAACAGCCCTGGCGTCTTTTCCGCTCGCGTGGTCTCTCTCTTAGAGAGAATAGACCCCGATGCATACTCCTATGTTGACGATATCTATCTCACGGATGATGAGCTGATGCCACATCTGTCTCGAGTCGACAATATTATTGTGAGTTTTGCAGACTATGGCTACAAATTTAATTTTGCGAAGTCTCACATCGCGGAATATACAGTGTTGTTTTTGGGCTACGAGCTCAACAATGAGGGTAAGGGATTAGCTCCTCACTTTCTGGAGAAGTGCGGATGCTTGCGCGCGCTCCTACAACGCTGAAAAAATTACAATCTCTCCTGGGCTTTCTGAATTTCGGACGTACGTATATTCCTGATTATGCCCAGCGTATCAAACCGCTTTATGCCTTGGTACAACCTTCCTTTTCGAAGTCTAGCTGGCAGCTAGAACACTCTGCTATTCTACAGTCTTTACAGGCTGATCTTCTTGCTTCACAATACTTGCTGACGCGTGATAACCGCACTAACCTGGTAATAAGAATAGTACCTGGCGCCGTGGGTTTCACGTATTTAACGTTTAATGAGGGCGATACAGTCCCCATTGCGTATAAATCACACTTGTACACCTCTGCTGAATTACGTTTTTCCACGGTCGAGAAAGTTCTGACTGCTGTACAGATGGCGATCCTTAAAGAACGTGCACTGTCGCATGGGAAACAGATTCTGGTTGTAACACCGTATCCTGCCCTAGAGGCGGTGACTAAAGCAAGTGTACCAAATTCTAAAGCTTTGCATCCACGGTGGATACAATGGGCAACAACTCTGACGTCGCCAGATGTCACTTATATCTTTGGCGCCTCATTACAGACTCAAGAGTACTTGCAGTATGAATTCGTTCATCCGGCTCCTCTGTCTTTGCGCCCGCTCGAAGAATACCATTGTGTCATATACACTGACGGCTCGGCGCAGCCCGCGATTGGATCAAAGCACGCTTATTCAGCGGCTTGCGCAATTGTCGTAGGTACATTCGTAAATGGTGAATTCCAATCTGATGCAGTGCATACGCAGTCATTGGGTGATTGTACCGCGCAATTGGCGGAGCTTCGGGCTCTGGTGCTTGCACTGGAGTTTGCTGATCCCCGTGTCACGACCTTAATAGTTAGTGACTCTTTTTATTGTGTCCAGTCATACAATGACAACTTACACTTCTGGTCTCAAAATGATTATCGAGACACCAAAGGTAGCACAATTAAGCATAAACTGCTTTGGGTTCGAGTGGCGGACTTTAAAGACCGTCTCCCACTCGTGAATGTTATTCACACTCTTGGTCACCAACGACTTGGTGTCCATGCCGTCGGTAACAGCTTGGCTGACGAGGCGGCAAAAACCGCAGTGGCTACATACTTAGTGGCAGCAGTTACAAGATCCAAAAGTAAGATTGATGATGACATCTTGGCAGCTATTGCTGCTACAGAGAAGGGAAGTGATTACCCGAAGGGTTTTCCTTCTCGTTATTTTTATCATTTAAGTCCTGATAACGTCCCGTTAGTGAGGATTAACGACGTTGGTGACAGAATTATTCCCAACGCGGACTGCAGACCAGCACTGATTCTAGCTGCACACGAGGGGTTGGCGTCAGCCCACGCCGGTGTGTCCGCTACTATATCTCTGTTACAACAACGTTACTGGTGGTTTGGTTTATATAAACAAGCGCGCGCTTATGTTCTTGATTGTGACATTTGCCAACAGATTAAACCTTCTACTGTTGCGCGTCCACCACAAACACAGTTGTATATATCTAATAAGCCATTTGGTTGTGTTTATTTAGATCACTGCGGTCCTTTTTCTTCTGATACTGCGTACAAGTACATCTTGGTTGCAGTGGATTCGTGCACACGTTTTCTCTGGGTATGGCCACAAAGGAGTGCTGACTCACGGACTGTCATCAGGGATTTGCGTGTCTTTGTGGGAACTTTTGCGTGTGGTACCTTCCATTCTGATCAGGGCCCTGCGTTCGCCTCTAAGGCTTACAAGGAGGCTATGAGAAATTTGGGGGTCCTAGTCAAATTTTTGTCCCCCTACCGACCTGAGGGTAATAGTGTGGTGGAGCGAATGAACCGTGACTTAAAGCAATCATTGACAGCACGTGTTTTAGGCGCAGGCCGGAACTGGCTAGCCCATTTGTATAACGTCCAACGTGCACTTAATAATCTCCCTAGAAGGTCTCTGGGTGGGCGGACCCCATACATGATGCTCTTCGGAATCAGAATGTTTGTTCCAGACCTTGATGGTCTAGACATGGCGGCGTCGACCGCACCCTTTGACGTAGATGATCACTGTGCTGTTTTGCAGACTCTACAAGAAGCCAGAGACTCTCTTTCGAAAGAACACTTGCCCTCCACGTCTGAAGCTGAGGTTCAGATTCCGGTAGTCGGCTGGCTACTCCGAGTTGGAGACCTGGTCCGTGAGAAGGTGGAGAACAAGAAGGAGTTCGGCCCCTCTTATCGTGCACCAGTTCCTGTGCTTGGAGTGCAGGGTACAAGGACAGTCATTTTACCTCCACTTCCTGGTCGAAAGGACAACAGGTACATCTCTATTGACAATGTCAAACTTCAGTGAGTGGCCGATACTTCTTAGTCTGACTCCAGCAGTTTCATGCCAGACGATGCAAAGAAATTCAATGTTGGTTCCTACTTCTACCATCTTGTCTGATGTTGCCATCGAGATGCAGTCAGTTACTGATCCCCTGTTAATACCACCGGCTGGTGGTCTGCCCGACGAGACTGAGTATGCTTATCCTACGAATGGTCTCTCGCCTGTTTTACAATCTACGGCGCTTGACCAGTCCAGTTTCTCCTTTGACACTAATTCATTGCCCTCCACTCCCCCTTCGAACATTGCTGTTTTTGCTAGTTGGTTTAAAAGACATTTTTTGGTTACCCCTTGGACATACATCTGGCTATTACTTTTCAGTATTTTTTTGTTTATGTCCATTGGATTTGTAATAGTGTTTTTCCGTCTGGTGGATGGCCACTATCTCAAAGAGAGATCGACAATTAGACTTATCAATGGAACTTTGGCCCCCCACTCCTCGTCACACATCATGAAAAGGGACCAGACTTTTGTGAATATTACTGCCTGGCCCGTCGTGGATGGAATCGCATGGGATGCTGTTAAATTTCAAATTCATGGGCCTACAGAGGTCATTAATGTACCTAATGTATTTCGTGTTTCTATGGGTGATGTAGTTAAACAGAACATACGTTCTGATGATTGGGATGTACACGCCATTGAAGCACTGTTTTCAGATTTGAAATATTATGCCGCTTTTGATGCTGAGGATTTGTATGAAAATGCGGCTAATTATGCAGAACAGTATTGTTTTCAGCATTATGGCAATCACTTCCTGCATAAAGCGAATACATTTAGAAATTTTGTAAATTTTACCCAATGGGAACACTGTCCCACCCCCTCTTTTGGCAGTTCACCTACATTAGTTGAAAAGTATACTTATTTTACTGATTTCTGTGTTTCAGACCCGGCATCCTTTTATTTTAAAGTTATGCCTGAGTCTGCCTCAAAGGTTAGACTGACACACACCAAATTGCTTTATTCTAAGTCCTTTATGGATGAGTTGTCAATCAAAGGTTATGATCTATGGAAGGCTACTATTGATCTTAAGTCGGTTTGGGGTTCCAAACCGTGGCAGGTTCAGTGAACTGAAGCTTTACACCGTGCCTGTCTAGTACCAAATCATATGTTGTTTTTAAATTCAACCATCTTCCAAACCACCTGTTTCGGATTGGCCACTTCTAAAAAACTAAATTCACCATCTGTGCCGGATCTGGGTGCTTACCCCAATTGGGATAACCACACAGATCTGTCCCTTTCTGCTTTGCAGTCATTGATTTCTAATACATCTTTCAATATTTCGAAATTTAGTGCTGAGGGATGGTTAATTTGGCAAAGCAGTTCTGATGCCTGTCAACGTCGTTTTCTAGGCCTGAAACCAGGGTATACTCAGGAACGCGTAGACCCTCGGTTTGAGTCGTCACATACAGTAACTACATACTCTGTAGGGAAATTATGCCAGTCCTGGCTGCGACATTCCACCTTGGCATCTGTCAAAGTTCATTTATCAAAATTACATGACAAAATAGATTTGAATGATTTTGTTAAAGGTCCTGTGGGTGGCAGATCCAAAAGGTGGGCGTATGCTATTTACAACGAAGTATGGAAATTGTCGCAAATTGAGGCAGCTTCACGATTGAGAGCTATTGATCAGGCTAATATGGAAAAAGTATTAGCAGTTATTGATAACAGCATTAGCACTCTTTCTTCGCGAATTGATACATTAGATAATATTGTTTCTTCAATTGTTGATATTGTGCATGATGATATGTCGGTATTGTATCATGGTCAAAACCAGTTGCGTTCTGTTATGCAGTTTGCATGGACATTACAAACGTTAAAGGCAGGGAAGGTCCCCAGGGACTATCTGAATACAACATCATTATTTCTTCCCTTTAACCTTACTGACAAACAGCAGTTCATGTCCATGAAAGATGCTTCATATTCCTTGTTACATATTGAGAAATTGGAGCCGTTACCTTTCTCTGTGGCGGAATTGGATTCTGCGGTGTGGTTATTACATGGGTTGATAACTCTACCGTTCGCCCTTTTTAAGTTTACATCTTGTATGAAACACTATGCTCTGGGTAGATATGAACAGCTGGGTACCGCTTTCATACATGAGGTCTGGTCCCTCCCTTTTACGTATAGATGTACAAGAGACGGTACTGAGGTTTATCTGAAAGGTGAGGAGTGTACGACGTCACCTGATCATTCTGTAGTATGTAGGCACATTCAGTTGCACGGTGCATGTAATGTGAACGCCCCGAATTTGGCCTGCGTCCTCAAAGGTATCCCAGTACCAGTAATTACACCGTCTTTCACGCTGCTTGCAAACGGTAGTTATTTAGTTTTAAATAATGAAGCTTGCTGCGGGATGTTAGTGGGAATCCCATATATAGTAACTGTATCGCAGAGGGTTGTCTGCTGCAATAATGTTCTGTTTCCTCCCCCGCATGAGCGGCTGGATGTTTCCATCTGGCCTTCGATTCCAACCTTGAAAGCAGAGTTCAACAAGATGAGCAGAATAAGAGCGCTATTGTCTCAAAAGGAGGTGCCATTGACTTCCTCCCGGGAAACATTTGTCCTTCACGTAGCAAATACGCGCACTGAGGTACAGGCGCTTTTAAATACTGACCTCCCTCTGCATTTTGGAGCTTTGATCCAAACCATTTTCAATGCCTCGTCCACGACCGGCCTGGCTCATTTTTTTTAACTTGTGGGCTCGGGCCTCGTGACCTCTTTCCAAACTATTTTTGGTGTGATTCCGGCATTTTTTCATTCTATTTTCTCGAGCGTCTTTGGAGGTGTCCCGTTGATTCTGGCGCTAGTGGCAGGTGTGCTACTTTTACTTTTCGTACTACGGAATGGCTGCTCTTTATGTGCCACACGACAGCCTGTCCCGTCTGCAGCTTCTTCGTGACAGGATGCTTGAATACTATGGCGTCCTGCCATTGGCGACTCTGAGCCTGGCATATGGATTATCTTTCCGGTATTCCTACTTCACCTGCGTGCAACCTGTCTTTCACTGCCTAGATTGTCCCTTTGAATGGCCTCTGGATTTGTGCTTAACCAACATGGTGTCTCTGGACCCGGATTATGATCGACTGATGAGGCCCTTAGTGTCTCACGAGTTCGCCTGTTCTGGTGTTCGGATTATGGCCTGCGGTGCGGCGCACGGTATCCTGGGTAATTGGGACATCGCGAGGGCGGCATATGACTTCTTGGATATGAGTTATTTGGAAGTACACGCTGGTTGCCCTCTGATGGTGCTAGAGGCTCCGCTAATGGAAGAACATGTATGTTCCTTTTCTTTGATTAACTGGATGGCTGAAACCTTCAGTGGCCGTGCCAACGATTTTCTGCTGGAAGCAGTGGCCACGTATGCTGCATATACGTTCATGGATTGAGTGAACTGTCGTCCACTGTGTTTTTCCTCACGTGTCTTGAACAGAATCTGTGCCTCTGCACTTCTGCCCAGTGGGGCATTTTTTCATTTTTTCTCACCCTCCGCTGCACGTTTGAGGTTTTTTGTTTTTTCTTTCCACCTTTGGTTTTTTTTTTCATTCTCGGACTTTGCCTGAACTGAAACCTATTTTTTTGAATTGGATACGCCTTGTTCTGCTCTGTCGCACTTGAACTCTGCGTTCTCTCTTTTCTTGCATACTAAGTAGTGCTTCGATCAAGGGGGCATGTAGTAAGGACTCCCTTAATACGTACATACATTGTTAAGTTAGCATAACCACGTTAGATGTTAGAATGCCATCTTGCTGCTTTTGCGCACGACACTGCGTTCACATGTTATTGCTTAAACAAACTGCTGACTCGAGCTTTGCCTCACACGAGAGCAATCTGTTGTTACCATCCAGAGCTCTGCGCAGCGACCTTGGTCTGTACATGAAGTGACAAACAGTCTGGGTTGTTAGACAATGCATGTTTTCCACTCTAGGTTGATCGACCCACTATTTGGCCATAACACACAGGCAGCTGCAAAATACCTGAAAGTTGGTGCTTTTAATATGACAGCCCTCATGTTTAGTATTCAGACCGAAGACGAGCCTTCCTGCGAGGAGACTCCTGATGCTCCTGTGAAGTGATTTCACTAAGCTGATCTTTGAGGTATGGGGTCCCCTATTCAAGCCTAAGAGACCTTCTATTAGCATAATAATAATATTAGCTTCTTAGTAAAGGGAAGGTGGTAGTATCCACTGTCATTATAACATGATCACCCCTTTTATATTCTATGGTATTGTAACGATGCTGATGGTTTTGATTTTAATCATTTGTCTGCTTGTATTAGCCAAAGTACTGCATCTTAGGACACGTGGTCTATAAAAATAAACTCTTTTTATTTTCACCGTGTCTCTGTTGATTCTTGTTGTGGACTGATGTGAGAATAATATACGAACAGGTATTTCCGATTCACACCATTCCTGAGAGTATACTGAGTCGCTTGTTCTGGGTTGTCTTTTCATTGGGATCGCCGAGCTAAACCTCGGATAACGAATGGGACACTTATGCTAGCCGGATACTGGGTTCTGGGTTCTGAGGTGAGTTTCTGGTACACCACAATTCACTGAGGTCCTGGGGTTCTACGCATAGTTCTGTATATAAGCAGAATCCCTGCAACAGCTCGACTCTGACGATTTCGTCGACAAGGACCTCCAGCTCCTCCTTTGTGAACTTTGGATTCTTGTTAGTGGGCATGGTGTGGGGTGTGGGTGTGGATGGTTGTGGGGGTGTGGGGGTGGATGGTTGTGGGTGTGTGAGTGTGGTTGTGAAGGTGTGTGTGTGTGAATGTGATGAGGGGGTGTTTGTGATGGTGGTTGTGTGAAGAAGTGCAAGTGTAAGGTGTATTGATGGATGTAGTATGGTGCAGTGCGTTGTCTCTGTGGTCCGGCAGTAGTGGATCTGTTGCAAAGGATCATGGTTTGTGTGTGTTGGACCTTTTTATTCGTCCATTTGTGGGTGTGGCTGTGTTTGAACTTTGGGTGGGTGTGTTATAAGGAGTGGTTGTGTTTTGGGCCTATGTTTAGCTGTTTGGCAGTTGCAGGTCAGTGTATGGGGTGTATTTGGGCTTGTTGGACATGTTTTGTGGTGTTGTGTGAATCGAATTGACTCTCCTTGTGTTGTTTTGGTTTGTCCTGGTTCAGTACATGTGTTTTTGGCGTCTGTACGGTGCGTACATGGGCCATGTTGTTGTACAGTGCTGTCCTTTGCTATGGCTTAGTACGACTCGTACATGCGCGATGTTGGGTGAGGGTGCTGGTGTAGGGGCCTGGGGTAGGGTGCGTACAGACACGGGCAGGGTGTTGGTCCGCACCGACCATCGGTGGTGGTGTTTTGCAGCCTCCATACAGGGGGGGCTGGGTGTACGCTCTGTACATACACGGGTGGGGGTACGCTCACATACACTGGTGGGGTGTTGGTACGCTCCGTACATACACGGGTGGGGGTACGCTGCGTACATACATGGGTGGGGGTACGCTCCGTACATACACTGGTGGGGGTACGCTCCGTACATACACTGGTGGGGTGTTGGTATGCTCCGTACATACACGGGTGGGGGTACGCTCCATACATACACGGGTGGGGGTACGCTCCGTACATACACGGGTGGGGGTACACTCCGTACATACACGGGTGGGGGTACGCTCCGTACATACACGGGTGGGGTATGCTCCGTACATACACGGGTGGGGGTACGCTCCGTACATACACGGGTGGGGGTACGCTCCATACATACACTGGTGGGGGTACGCTCCGTACATACACTGGTGGGGTGTTGGTACGCTCCGTACATACACGGGTGGGGGTACACTCCGTACATACACGGGTGGGGGTATGCTCCGTACATACACGGGTGGGGGTACGCTCCGTAGATACACGGGTGGGGTGTTGGTACGCTCCATTCATACATGGGTGGGGGTATGCTCCATACATACACGGGTGGGGGTACGCTCCGTACATACACTGGTGGGGGTTCGGCGCGTACATCCACGGCCGGGGGGCATTTGGCGCGTACATACGGGGTCTGGGGGGGGTGTTTGGCGCGTACATACGAGGGCTGGGGGGGTGTTCTGCGCGTACATACGGGGTCTGGGGTGGGGTGTTCGGCGCGTATGCGGGCACATGTCTCCATGGTTGCTATAGGAGTTCGGTCCGTACGGTGTTTTTTCCATACAGTTGTAAAATCGGATGGACGGGACGGATCGTACTTGCGCGGTCGGACTTCATTTTTCCGATTCGTACGGTAAATCGTCCGGGGATGTGTCGGACACATTTTCCGACCCGAGGACGTGTGGGGAACTTTTCCCAATGCGATTCGTATGGACTTTTTCCCATACGAATCGTACTTGGCAGTTTGTACGCTACTTGTACGATTCGTACGGTAAAAAATCCGGATACGATTCGTACGGGGAAAATTTTTCCAGGATCGGAATCGGCCCCTTCGTCTCATGAAAGAAAACCTATAACAACCCCTCCCCCCCAACCCCCAACCCCCACCCCGTTCCTTGTCCACCAAAGAAACGTTCGTGAGCAGGGCTCAAATCCCATTATGTGACCATTAGTATTACTCTCCTGTCAGAGGTGGGTCGGATAACCATAACAAGCGGAGATACCGGAGACAGGTGATTTCCCTAAATTCGGAAGAAAGAAGGGACAAGAATGGTTGCCAGAGTTCGTTCAACAGAGATCCCTTTCCTGCCAGTGTCAGGGACATCTTCTCCATCCCCAGAACGTGCCATAAGCGGTGAAGCCACCCAGTGATGGTGGGTGTGTGGGGTGTGCGCCATTGCGTTAGCATGTTTTGCACTGCGGAGCCTAGTGCTATTGCCATCAATCGACCCCTGAGGGATCTGAGCGGGTAGGTCAAGGGGTTCGGGAGGCCCAAGAGGACATACGCGGGGAAGCGTGGTATTTCCGTGTCTAAGTGTTTGTCCACCTCATCTAGAACTTGCTTCCAATATGTCTGGAGGTGTGTGCATGCCCACATCAGGTGTACTAGGGTGCCTATGCTCCCACAACCTCACCAGCAAGTAGCCTCCTGAGAGGGGTCCATGGAGTGGAGGCGCTCAGGGGTATAATACCAATAAGTGACTAGTTTGGTGAGGGTTTTGGTGAGTCCCATGTGGTATGCTGAGTAATGAGCTCTATGGTACACCCCATCCCATTCCTTGTGACTGAGTGTTCTGCCTTAGCTCCCTCTCCCATCTCGCACAGCCGGCGTTATACATGTGTTTGTTTTTAACCTACAGCATTTTATATAAGTCTGAAATTTGTTTTTATCTGACGTGCGGGTGACCAGCCACTTCTCGTAGGTGGTGAGAAGTCGACAGGTCGATGGTTTAACCGTGGTATGTAGCACCCAGTGCCTGATCTGAAAATACCGGAGCCGTTCAATTTCGGGTAGCCCGTAGTCTAGCTTGAGCTATTGGAATGGTATGATCCCGTTCGCGTCAAAGAGCTGGCCTAGGGCGTGGCACCCCGCTGATCTCCACTGTGCGAAGGCCGCCACATCCATACCGGGCTGGAAGTCAGGGTTGTCAAATAAAGGGGTGAGTGGCGAGGGGAAGGTAGTGAGTGAGTGCTTGAGGCTAGTGTGATCCCACGTGTCAAGGGTGACCCGGGTGATATGGGACGCATATAGGTTAAGTGGTCTATGCTTCTTCCTATGGAAGGGGACACCCTGGAGGGTCTGGCCGCCACAGCCTGGTCCTGAAATAGCCAGTGTCTCTCCGACTCCCACCGGCTCCACTCGACCAGATGGCGCAGTTTGGCTGCTTGGAAATAGAGCTGGAGATCTGGGATACCCAGGCCCCCCACCTCCGGGGAAAGCATTGCTAGCACCTGCTTCATCCTTGGCTTACGGCCGTTCCATATGAATTGTGCAAGGTCTGATTGAGTCTGTTGTATCCAACCCTTCGGAGGTCGGAGGGGCAGAGTTTGAAACAGATATAAGATCTGGGGTAAAATTATCATTTTGACCGCAGCTATCTTGCCGAGCCAGGAAAGGGGGTAGTGCTTCCATTGACGCAGTTCTTTGCGAATTGTCTGCCGTAGACTTGTGTAGTTAGAGGCCACTACACTGGGTAAAGAAGGAGCTAAATGGATCCCCAGTACGGGAATCGTGTCCGTTGCCCACTGAATGGAATGATAGCTCTGAAGGTGTGTGCGGGTGGTGGGCGTGAGGGAGAGGTGCCACTGACTTATCCATGTTCACCTTAAACCCAGAGGCAAGCGCGAAGGAGTTTAGTTCTATGAGGCACGCGGGCAGTGCGGAGAAAGGGTTCGACAGGGAGATCAGGGCATCATCCGCGTAGAGACTAATCGTGTGGGTGTAGCCTCCAAATTTAATCCCAGTAATCGCCGGTGTGTGTCTGATACGTTGGGCTAGGGGTTTCATGTAAAACGCAAAAAGGAGGGGAGACAATGGACACCCCTGTCTCGTGCCACTTTCTATGGGGAACCGGGAAGACATGTACCCATGTGTACCCGCTTGGCCACACTCAAATCCAGGAACCAGCCACCGCTCGTTACAGGACGTGTTCCCAAACAACTGATCCCCTTTGCACCAGCGTGCTGCCGAGCATCAAACACGGAATCGGAAACGCTCCCTAACAGCTGATCCCCTCAATGTCAGCTCGCGGCCAGCGCACGTCTTGATTGATTAATGAGCGTGCGCTGCTTAATCAGCAAAGCTTGGAGCGTCTTTATGGCCAGGGCCAGTGTGCACGAGCAGTGCACGGCTCTTCCCACATGTTCAGTCGACCTCATTCACAACCCTACGGGGAAAGGAGGGCGGGGCTTAGTGAAGACAAACAGTGTCGGCCCCACACGGCACATTCTTTATCAAGGTGTGCATTCACGCATGTCCAGTGTTAATGCAGAAACACTGTCACAAGGATGTCTGTGCACACAGGTATCACACAGGTGTGCTAAACACCATGGCCCTGGAGTGGAAACTCACAATGGACTTCACACCCCTTGAATCCACAAAGTGTATTGATGGACGTAAAATTACGCGTATATGGGGGTACATCTGCTCTCCTGGGTGGAGTGGCTTTTCCAGGGAGGGGATGCCATGGAGCGATGGAATATGTCACGACTAGTGCGACAACCTATAGCAGCCAGGGACCGGCGGAGGCGCATTAATACCAGGATCTCTGGATTAGGAAGCCTCGCCCACTCAAAAGTCTTACTAGAGAATCAAACTGATGCTCTGGCCATTGTGCCCGTGCCTCGTTAGTCAACGCTCTTCACCTCACGAGCGCTCCACCTCACTTGAAACTCGGTATCACCCCCGATTGAGCTGCTCCTTGCCACCGACTCAACGCTCAGAAACCACCGGCGCTGACTTCGTTTAAAGCGCCAGACTTGCTCCAGCTGCTGCTCCGCTTGCTAAAACCGAGCGAAAAAACGGGTGAAAAAAGCCTCCCAGCGAGGCTGTAACGTTTCCCGGTTCCAAGAAGCACAACGACCTGAAAGATAGAAAAAACAAGAAATTAAAGTACAGCCTCCTAGCGAGGCTGGAGTATAAGGCAGGCTGCGGGAGCGGCGAGCAAAGAAGCAGACTCCGCCGCTCCCCAGTCTTTTATTACCCCCCTAGATACCAGGCCCGGCCAGTTCTAACTGGCCTGGCGTTAGACCGGCGCACGACCCGGAAGTGATGGCGCGCACCGACCAGTTGACCAATAATTGGTGGGGCGCGCCTGTCGCGTCATCGTTGCATGCGACAGGAGTGCCCGCCCCCTTTGTGGTCATCGGGGCCGGCACGACTGACATACCTTTGGCATGGCCGACGCCGACCCCACCTTTCTCTACTCGGACCGTGGCTGTCGGGAACCTATAGCAGTTGAAAATGCAAGTGCGGAATCTCTCTCCCATCCCTACGCGTTCGAGGACCTGTTCCCAATAAGGCCAGTGGACCCTATCGAAGGCCTTCTCGGCATCAATGGTAAGCATCAAAAACTCCCCTCGCGTCCGTGAGGCCTTTTCAATAAGATGAAGGGCCCGTTTCGTGTTATCGCTAGTTTGGCGCTTGGGAATAAAGCCTGCCTGGTCTGGGTCAATCAGACCAGCCATGTAAGGAGCCAGGCGAGCCGCCAGTATCCCAGTATATAGTTTGAGGTTGATGTTGAGAAGAGATATGGGGCGATAAGCTCCGCGCACGGTCCTGTCCTTTCCCGGCTTCGGGATAACCACTATAGCAGCCTCGAGCATCTCTCCCGGTATAGCTCCAGGTTCAGTGAATGAGTTGAAGAGCTTGGTGAGGACGGGGGCTACTAAAGCACAGAACATCTTGTAAAATATGGCGGAGAAGCCATCCGGCCCAGGGGCCTTGGCAATTTTAAGACGTGAGATGGCCGCCACAACCTCCTCTATTCTAATGTCCCTGTCTAAGTGATCGGCTTGGGCTTCAGAAAGGGAGGCTTCCCCAATCTCCACCCCAGTGGTCAAAGCGTGTAGAGGAGTTGTCGCCAGCATGTAGTCAAGCCTAGCATATGATTTGTGCACGCTAGAGTAGTAAGAGTATTCACGACTGTGGGGGTGGAAGCAGCGCCAAACGTCTCTGAGGTCTAAGTCATGCAGCCGGGCTAGACCCTTCACCAACAGTGCGCCCGCCTGTGTGGTGCGTTGACATGATCTGTCTGCGTCATTATCAAAGACAAGATTCAGGTCACCCCCTAGGAGAATCCTGCGTTCCGTTGTGGCCGTCGCCTCAGAGAGCGCGGTGTGGAGCCATTTTTCTTGTCCCTCATTAGGGGCCTAAACTGAGCCTATAGTGAGCGTCAGCACTCCCAGCACGAAACCGTAAGAAAGAAGCCTGCCCTTAATTTTGGCTTCCTTGTGAAGGACCTCCCCTTGAAACCTCTGGGCAACAAGTATGGTGACACCCGCTGATTTGGTGGGGCCTGAGGAAAATAGTTGGGTTGGGAACCTGCGGGATTTGATGCGGTGGCAGTGGTTCGACAATAAGTGTGTTTCCTGTAATAAGCATATATCTGTGTGGGCGTTTTCCAAGTATGACAGCACCGCTTTACGCTTCACCAGGTTGTTTAGGCCCCAGACATTCAGGGTAATTATTTTAAGTATGGTAGGGGCCATTTAACTAGGCAAGGAGAGGCAGGAGCAAAAGCGGAAGCGTAGGTCTGGTGCCATGGAAGTCGTGGGTGGAAGGTGACCCTGAGAGATGCTGCCTGTGTGCGTTAGGTTATGTGTTAAAAAGGGTGGACAAGGAACCCCCAAACCCCTAAAAAACAACCCCAAACAAACCATTGTCATCAGGAGTCCTTCTGCAACAAGCAGAAATAAAAAAGAACTGTATGAGATGTAGTGTAGTCCGGCATCCTCGGACGATCGGGAAGGAGGATCCATGGGGTATGTATTGTGGCCAAGGACGTCCCTCCGCCCCCCCGCCAGCCAGCCCCTGGATGAGAGAATCCTAAAAAAAAAAAACAAAGAGGTCACGAGGGACTCAACATGGCTGTGTCTTTGTCAGTTCCGAAGGCAGAGTCTCGAGTGCTGCTTGCTGTCCTATGGAGATTTCAGCGAGATTGGGACGCAGTGTCCGCCGCCGCCGTCGTCTTTGCTGCCTCCAGCGCGGTCTCCCATCGTCTGCGTCGCTTGCAGGGCCTTCATCACCGCTTTCCTTCGGTGGGGGGTCAATGCCTAGCAGGCGGCAGGCTTCTGAGAGAGAGCGAAGCTGAAAGAGTTTGCCATCCATGCGGCAGACCAGACGGAATGGGTGGCCCCAGCTGTAAGAGATGCCACGTTGGCGGAGATGTGAGGTGATGGGCCTGAAGGTCTTCCTTTTGTGGAGGGTGAGTGCCGCCAGATGTTGATATGGGACAGGGGTCTGTCCGCGAAATTCCAGAGGGTGCATCTGTCGGGCCTTCTGCAGGATGTCTTCTTTGGATCGGAAATCTTGAACGCAAACCAGGATATCGGATGGCGTGGCTGTGTTAGGGCGAGGAGGACCCACCCTGTGTGCCCTGTCTAGTTTCAGTTCAGAGCCCCCTGGGGGTTGCCCAGAATATGCTTAAAGAGATCCCTGATGTATTGGAAGATGTCGCCCGCCTTCTCACCGATCTTCACCCCCCGGATTCTGATGTTGTGGCGGCGGGAACGATTCTCCAAATCCTCAAGGTGGGATTGCAGGTCCACTTGTTGGTCATGGAGACAAATGATTTCTTGTTGAAGTGCCGACAGCTCTGTGTCCCTCCCATCGCTCTTCTCCTCCAGCTCCACAACCCTTTCACCTATGCTGTCCACGTCTCTCCGGACCTTCTTGTTTTCAGCTGTGAGGTCTTGTTTGAGTGTTTGCAGATCCTCTCGCAGAGTTGTGCATAGGGATTCCAGGAACGCTTTTGATTATGGCTCTCCACCTTCGTTGCTCACCAGAGAAGCCGGTTTGGTGCTTGCCAGAGTGTCTCCCATTTTTCGACCGCCTGAAGCCTTTGCAAATAGTTCCTTGAGGTTTTTTTTTCACCGCCCGCGAGCGGAGGACATGCTTCGCCCCGGCATGCGGTGGGATTGGGCACAGGCGGGCTCTGCGTTGCTGTAACCGGGGCGAGGTGCAGGAGCGGAAGATCTCAGCGCCGCCCCTCGGCGGGTGCACTCTGTCCGTGGGCCAGCAGGGCACCTCGGGGCACAGCGTTGAGGAGGCGCAGGGACCTCACTCCCTCTCCACCTGGGCCCACGAGAGCTCGCACCCCTGCATGTGTTCCAGTCGGGGCCCCGGTATCCCGGTCCACGGGCGGCGTCGGGGATTGGGTCGCTCAGGGCGCCTCACTAGGGTCGGCGATCAGAGGAGGTCACAGGCGTCTTCCGCTACTCCCCTCCTCTGCTGCAGTAGCCCAGTCCCAAGCCGGCGCTAAGGATCCGCAAGTGTCGCCCCCAGCGGGCCCAGTCCGTCCCCAAAGTCTTGGCTCGCCCACTACAGGACCTTCAGCACGTCAACTCGGGGTTCAGAGTCTCCCAGTTTCCCCCGCAGTCCCACCTAGCTCACCCCCAGTGCCGAAGGCGCACTGCGACTTTCCCCCTTTGGAGTGGACACTAGCCTGGGGCACGATGATAGGGCGGCGATCCACCTGTCTGTAGTACCGCCAACCAGCCCCGATCACACTGGGCCTCTTCCCAAGATGGCGGACGAGCCGCCTGTTCATCACAGGATCCGCCGCTGCGGGGGCCCACCAGGCTCCCCGCGTTGTTGGATGTGCCGGAATCGTCAGCCGCTCCCGAGCTATCGCCGAGCGGCAGCCCGGTCCGCTACCTCTACCGCACTTCCGATGGTTCTGCAAGGGATCTAGGCCACTCCAGGGCCCTCCCCGTGACCGCCGTTACTTCAGCGTTGGAGCGGTTCAAAGCAGGGCCTCTCCTTCACAAGGCCACATCCGGCACCGCGGCCGCTGGAGACGCCGCGGGCGGGAAACACAGCAGTTTCTCCCCACCGTTGGGACCGCTGTGGCAGTTACGGTCTCTGGGCACCAGTACCCGGGTGTCGGGCTGTTGATGGCGGCGAAAGCCGGTGCTTTATCAGGCGACCGGCGGGAGAGACTGCACGGCACGTCTTAGCAAGTCGCCATCTTGGTAAGGTAAATTTAGAAATTTAAAAACTCTGTTGGCATTAAATTGGCATTGAATTGTATCCCCTGGTGCTAGGTTAGTGAACTAATATGGTGTCAATCTCGAAGGTGTAGTTTGTCCTGTTCTGATCTCTCAGAAGTCGAGTTGTTCTCTCATTTATTATGGCCTCTTAGCAGTTCTCAAATCTGTTGTCACTATACCCTTCTGGATTCAATACCAGATCCGAATTTGGCAACGTAAATTGACTGTCAAGTCCATCCACTCTGCTGGGTCCCTATCTTAACATTTATTTACATAGCAGCACCATTTTCTTTTCGGTTCCTTAACCTTTTGCGACTTCCCCTCTGCTGCTTGCTTGTGACTGCAAAATGCATTCATTATGTCTTTTTATGAAGGGCCACTCTGTTCCCTGCCTCCTGATGCTCAGTAACATCTAATATTGTGTTCTCTTTTCACATTGCCTGCTCGCCGCTGGTACTTACCTCAGCCCGTTTAAGGTTGCATAGGCAAATAGCTTGAACATTTTGCAACAGTCCTCATTTGCATTCCGCTCTCACCCATCTTTGAGCCCCACAGAAATGGAGAATCCGTGGGTGAAATGCGCTGTGTGTTTAAGCCACAATTCTTTGGGAGCGCCTGGAACACGGTATTTTTCCATGGCGAACCGCGTGTGATGGACAGGGCTAGGCATGGGGCAAATGCTGGTGATAGCATCTACCTCAGTAGGGAATATGTATGTTAAATGTTTTTTTATTGTGGTGATTCGAAGGGGCGCCGTTGGCAAGAGGCCACCAATTACGGAATAAATCAGCAGCATGCACGTTATTATTCATATTTCAAAGACAAGTAATCTGTGATGCTGGTGATTGTTAATACCTTTTGTGTATGGCAATGCTAATTCACAACATAATTTCCTCTTCGGGTAGTTTTTGAACAAGGTCTCAGAAGCCTTTAGGAATTGCCCTAGGTATCATGGGTAAGCCGTCTTCTCCCAGATACATTTCTGTGATAATGAGGGTGTCCTTGCCGAAACCAGCTAAAAGACTGATGACTTCTATTCTGCCCTTCCTTAAGGATCTTGCCATGATCAAGATGCATGGACAATGGACGTGGATATGATCACCAGGTCGACAGGTCCTTTTATTCTTGTCAGAGTAGTTTCAAAGGCTGAGATGAAGGCTCTTGGGAAGCCAAAGGATGTGGATTCTCGAATGCCAGGAGTTAGTTGGCTCTTCTGGTGATTGCTCTGATATTTGGTTTAGTTGGCACTACAGCAGACACCTAGTATGTTTTGTGTCCCTGAATCACCAAATTAGTATCAGAACTGAGTGGTAAAAGGTTTGCGTTCCAAAACACTTGCAGGGCTCTTGTTCTGAGATCCCATCTGTCTGCCTAACAAATACTAACAGTCCTGGGGCTGACCAGACTACTCCAAATTTCAGAAGATACTTTTCCATTAATGCGGATCATATAGTCACAGAAGCAAGCTGCCTCAGTTCGGCTTCTGTACTTAGTAAAACAAATATCCCTTCCCTAATTTAGACAAAAAAAAGAACAAGGGTGGTCTTTTCAAGAGTTTATGCAGCCGGGCTAGGGTGGCCTTCTTGGTCCTGGGCTGTCTCAATTCCTTGAGCTGTCCTCATGATGTTCCATCATGTCAGCTGGGTCTTTCTTGGATCATGCCACTCCTCCTGACAGGTACAGTCCAGCTTCTTGTGCATGCAGGTAGGCTTCCTTCGCTCTGCATGTCAAACAGCAGGACAGTTCTGTAGGTAGCTTTCCGACCCTCCGGTCCAGGCTGGAGAGAAAGTAGCAGCCATGCAGAGGTTCACTTCTGGCTTTTGCAAAAGGTGCTGGTGTCTAGGCTTTCTTGGTATTGTGTTGATTCATTGAACAAAACACTGCTGAAGGGACCAGTATTCATCCTCCAGAAGCAAACACTAGTTTAGATCAATGTTCCGCTGCTTCTCTAATTCTAATCTAGACATTAATTTTTAAAGCTGCACACTTGAAACACCATGTTCAAATAACCTGTGTTACATACTTACCATCCTATAACTGCTCAGTTACTTTTGCACTAAAGTGAGCCTTACTGTATGGTGGATTGAGATGTTTGTGAATATAGCTGTAAAACTAGAGTTGTTCAGTTAGCCATCAAGATAGTGTTGCACTCTGGTTGTTTGTACATTTCGAAAGTCACGTTTCAAGCAAGCTGTTTTTTTTTGGTTTTTTTGTTAAGTAAATGCTTTGTTTATATTTCTGACTTTCAAAATTGGTTGAGATTCCAGCTCTGTGTTTACTGCTTACTCTTCCAGTGTAAATTCATTGTCATATTGCTGGGTCTAAACTGAGGTGGCAAAGTGAGCTAAAGAATGATGATGGATTCAACCCAGATCTGTGCCTGGGGGTGAGTGTCTGTAAAGTTTCAGCGCTCCGTCCATCATCTCCTTGTGTTTGCTTCATTGTTTTATAGACCAATCTTAAGTCCTGTGATATTATTGACTAGATTAGAACTAGATTCTTGAAAGATGGCAGCCATTATTTTCAGCACAGCTTAGGCAACAGTTTGATTTCCCAACCATTTTAGAGGTTTCAGAAACGTGGTCCTTCAACTTAATTAGAATTTCCCATGGGCAATGTTGGCGTGGCTCTTCCACCTGATGGAGCAAGGACTCGTATAAAAGAGACTTGCTCAGAAGCAAACCTCTCATATAACTTGTAACACTGTACTAACTGTGTAACGTATAATTAATATGCACTACATTTCACATTTTAGAAAAGATGAAGCTTGCTTACGTGTTTTACTAACAAGTAACCCGAGTGAAACTTAAAATGGCTGCTAACGCGGGAAACTGTACTGAGCATTCGTCAACTGCATCTACGCAGAATGACGTTCTTTCACTTGGAGGGAAATTTCTGCACCTGTGCAAATGCATCTAAAACGGTCGCTTGAAAGCTCACATGCTAAGCATCTGCTTCGCTGAAAATAAAACAAGCTATTTACTAAGTGCTAATGCGGGAAGAGATATTATAAGTAAATGGGATTAGAGTAGAGATAGGTGGTAAACAGTGAAATCATTTTATTTTGTATTTAATATGTTCCTTTTTGACCTCTACTAGTTCGTATTTGGGCCTCTTAGTGAGACAGAAGTCCATACTACATGTGACTTTCACGCAGGCGCAGTAATAACAAGCCGAGAAGCCATGATGTCGTTTCTTGAATCCCGTCCAAGGCCATCTTTGTTGGACATCCTGAATGTTGTTGAATAGAATTGAATGTCATATGCATACATTTGTTTGATAAAGATGTGAATACTTGTGGGAAATAAAGCATGGGAATAAGAATTAAGGGGTGGGAACATTAAACAAAGAACCAAAGAAAATTATTAAAACTTAGCATGGTGTGATGATCATCCCCCCTTGCCTGTCCAAACAGAAGTAGGGATTTCATGAAACTGAAACATTAATGGGTGGTACATGAGCACAGAAAGGTATAATTGAGGTAGTTTAGTTAGTTAGAACACACAAAGTGATGCTGAGATGCTGAGAGACCGGGATGCTGCCTGAGAGCTGAACGAATGCTGAAGAAGAATTGATTTGCAAACTTAGAATTTAAGCCAATTAATTAGAAGAAGATCGCGGAAGAATCGAGGAGGGAAATAAGGTAAAATAATTAGAAGATCGCGGAAGAATCGAGGAGGAAGATAGTGTCAGAGAGGGGTGCGACACAGGCGTCGGATCTAGAAGAGGTCATCTATGCTGTCCTGAATCCTGTCCTAAAACCTGTCCTGAAGTCTTTGTCACCTGATCTTTCCTAGGGGACCCTTCCAGCTCCTTGGCCAAGGGGTTGGTTTCCACACCATTCTAGGTAAATATACTTCTGTGTAGTATGTCATTGTACTGCTCTCTCTATCCTCTCCTTTCTGAGTACTGTCATTGTGAAACTTCGATCTGATATAGATGACTGATTATTACATTTATTGACTTTTCCTTCCTTGGAGAAACGGAGTTCGTACTGTAATTTGTTTTTGGCTCAAAGGAATTTAACCAGATAAAACATTTAAAACTTTTCCCGAGTCTGTGGTGATTTCAAATATAGTAAGGCAAATATAATTCTATGTCATTTCACCATCAACTAGTTCCAACTAATAGGTCCATTGACCAGAGTAAAGAACTTTTTGATCAGTGAAAGATTAGTTAAGAATGTCAGGTAACTAATCTTATAAAGCCTTTACAAAATTTGACCCCCGTGGTATTTACTAGCCTATGTGAATGTGTGTGTTTATGGGTCCAGGTGAGTATTTGGTGTTTGAGTACCTAAGGCTGGTAACCCGCTGGATCAGTTTTCTTGCAGCAGAGGATGGTTATTATTCACTCGTTTGGTGATTATTGATTATTGATTTATGTTTTAACAAACCTGTTTGTGTTTGGTTTTATGTTGTCTGGAAATTCTCGGGAAGTGAATAGCGGGTGGCAAATGGAAGCCACACTGCAGTGAGGTTACTTGTCTATTGGAATAGCACTGAGAAGCTATACATGGCTGGCAGTGTTAAATTAGGGACCATTTTCGTATAACAGTGAGAGTGATTGATAGCGAAAGAGTTCGCTGGTGAAACTTTGGTCTTACATCACCTAGAAAGGGTAACACCGAAGGAGTAACAGGTTCATCTGAGCTTGAGTGAAGGGTAAGCTGAAGGTTTTACTCGCAGTATTGTAGTGAATCAGCCACTTTTGTGGTCTGACACCCTATGATGACCCTCAACCACCACCATTCTGTACTGACTTAAGTGTGTTCTGTCTTTTAGTGGAATAGTCTTTCCAAGAATAGAAGGTATGGGATGTTGAGGTGCAGTCTTGTGGGTGGTGGTGCACACATGTGCTCAATGTTGTATACTGAGGGATTAAGTGTATAATGTTATTTGGGTTAGGTGAATTATGACTTTGACCTATTGGCTTTGACGTGGTCTAATGTCATTCTGCCTTCTGACTTTACCTTGCTTCAAACTTTTCTGTGTGCACAGTGGTGCTTGTAAGTTGTGTGGATGAGAATTATAGGTGCTCCTTGCTTTTTTGATTCCATCTTGCTTTGGGGCCTTTGTGTGCATGGCTTAACTAACTCTGAAGCCATTTTCTGTGAAGAAGAGGGCATGTTTTGCTTTCCTGCTGTTTTTCGCATTTTACTGACTAGAGAGAACTGGTTCTTATCGGAGGAATGTACATGGTTTGACTTTTAGTCATAACAGGGGCCTGATCAACCCTTGGTCTGACCTTGAAGCAGGCTGGTACTGGCTCTCATGAGAACTAGGGGCGTGGCTTGCTAGAAGCTTCGCTGTGTTTTGAATGTGTATTAAAAAGGGGAGTCTACACTGGCTCGGTGGAAGTTCATCCGTGAAGCAGACGTGTTGTCACGGAAAGTGGGGTCACCTCTGAGCTTTCACCCGGTTCAAGCAATGGACTCCCCTTGAGCAAAGTGGGGTGAAATGATGAGGTGAGGTGTCTCTGCTACTAACTGTCTCTGAATTCTTTCCTTTCCTTCTTATTTTCTGATTCTTAAATATATATATATATATTTCTAAATATATATTTGTCTTGATTGAGTTTCAATCATACTATTGATATGTTAGAGTCTGCTATGTTAGGTGCATTTGGCTTACTGTGTGGTGCTATTTACTAATAAATACATCCCAGATATACCAATTTGTCTTTTCCTTGTAGCAGGAGGTGTGGACTCTTCTTGGCCAAGTATTCTGTTGTAGAAGGATGGGTGAATTCCCTTCTAGCAGGTAATTGTGTTATAGGAAGTTGGCGCTACTCCTCACAAGTGATGCGCAAATTATTGTTTTCTTGCCTTGCCTTTGGGGGAGTGTTGAAAGTTTGCCCACCTTAGGAAGTGCTGTGTATATGTTATATTCCATAAGTTTGGAACTGATATTCTCGCCCTGGGAAAGTGACGGTACATTCCTTGGTCCAGGGGAGATCTAAGGTTTGTCATTACATTTTTGGCGTAGTCGGTTGCAGGATCTGAACATTGATTTAAAAGGGGAAGAAATACGTTTTTTTTCTTTTTTAGAAATTGAAAGCAGACTCTTAGATATCAATTGATTTATTTGCATGGGGGTAGCCCATATGATGTGCTGGCTCGTGAAGTGAGCTAATTGTGCTGAGTTAGAATTGGTGTGTGTGTGTGTTTAAGTGTGTTTTGTAAAAAGTGCTTATAAATAGCTTGCTACGTGAGGCAGAAAGGGCTGGATCCCTTTCAAGTGTTTGTTAAGGAATGCATATCAAATGTTTTCAGTTGCAAAGTGAATGTAAGATGTCAGAGCATACTCCTGATGCGTGGGACTCCCTTGAGATTCCGGAGTTGCAATGAAGGGTGTTAATCAGCAGGAGATTAATGACATTTTAGACAGAGACAGTGGTGTTATTTTAAATGTGTTGGTTAATATGCATCAAACATGTGAGCATTTTCTAAAAGAACGTAGTGAGTTGAAAACAGAGCTAGTTGATGCCCAGTTTGAAAATATATCTTTGAAGACAGAATTAAACATGTACCAGGCTGTGAAGCTGTTTACTTTGACCAGCCAGAATGATTCAGATGTGATAAATGTTACAGAGAATGCAGTTAGTCTACGAGCTACACAGACAGTTTTAATTAATTCTTCTGATGAAGTTTTTCAGCTACAAAGGAATGTGCAGGAAGGTAAACAGACCAACGGTGAGTTCATTCAAGAGCAATGTGCCCTTTTTAGTTACAGGAAAGTGCAGGGAAATAACAGGTCACTTTTAAATTCAGATGCTGGACAAATGTTGTGCTTTTGCGCACCAACAGATACTGGACAGAACAGAGTTAGAGAAAATGTGGTTTGCCTATGGGAGATTGCAATGGTTATTAAGTGGCATGTACAGACAGAAAAACAGTTTGCACAGGATTTGATAGAACGTCCTGAAGTGGAGTTTGAAACACAAGATTTCCCAGTGAAGGTGCCCTATGTTATGAAGGAAATTAATTTGAAACAGTACAGAATGCCAGATGGGCGTGAAGGGATCAGTGAGATCATTCAGGGCTTGACAGATTGAGGTGGTGACCCTAATTGTGTAGCATGTGTGCAAATATACCTTCTTTGACTGATGCTGTCCCAGATATTGTTACAGAAGTAGCATGGGACTTGATATGTGACTTTTGATATTGCCAATGCTTTTTTTTCTTTTTGATATGTCAAGAGCAGTTTAGTTTTTTTTTTCATGAGGTGATAGACTAATGACAGTTAAGAATTTGCTAGAATTAGTTGGACAGAATGGGAGAGCATTTTCAGATTAAAGAATGTGAAGTCTTCCTGGAGGTCAGGAGAGGTTAAAGCTGTTTTTCCTCTCAGACATGTAAAGAGTTGTTCTGGGAGTGGGTCATTTGAAAGCGTCTTTCAGATTGATGTTTGGGAAGCTTGCAATGAGATCATCCAGCAACGCTGAGCAGAGCTCAGGCTTTCTGTGAAGTCTGAGGAGGAATTCCTACGGGTGGGGTCATCCCAGCTCCTCTCCCCAGTAGAGAGAGACAGCTTCTTGGAGATAGATGTCTGGGAGGCTTGCAAAGGCGCAGGTTCTCCCCCCCCCCTCCTGAGGAGAGTCGCAGAGCAGATAGGTACAGACGAAAGTTGGCAGCAGGAGTTCAGAGCACGTTGACCTTGAAGCGATAAGGTGCGAGCTAGAGACAGCAGAGACGTCTCTGCTTGTTATGTTTGGCGAGGGGCCATTTGGTGTCCGCAGAGATTTGTGAAGGGGGGCAGCACCTGTGAGGGGTGCAGTGAGAGAAGTGAGAAAAGGAGACTGCCCCAGCCCTTCTTACTGTGTATAGAAAAAGAGAGATTTTACCAAGAATTCAGAGGCTACAGCGTTGATAGAATTCTTTGATAATTCCCCAGAGCTAGAGGATAGAAATTAAAATATTGTATTTTTAGAAATGCAAGACGGAAGAAGTGTACTTTTGAAAAATGTTTTTTGCAAGAAGAGTGATGCTTGTTTCTTTTTCAGATTTGCCCAGTTCTCCGCGTGTGAGTGGGACTCCCTTCTCCCGTGTGAGTGGGGCCCTCCCTCTCCCCCCCTCTCCCTCCCCCTTCCCCCCCCCCCCCCAAGCCTGGAGTGATCGCCAGACCAGACGGTGGCGGCTGAGGCCTGTGGCTATCCAGACTGGATGGGGTCCTCCCTTGTCAAGGAGATCAGATATATACCGGAGAGCATGATGGACTGCTTCTTTCCAAGCACAGAGGGATAAGCAAAGTGTGGAACTGTTTCCTTCACGTGAGGCCAACTTTCCATGCATGAAGGCTGTGTGTCTTTCACACAGGGTACCTGCTTGTGTGACAGTGAAGACAAAACAAAATAAGGAACTACAGGATGTGCTTTGCCAGAACTGTTTTATCAACGTGAAGTTCAGATGCGATAGGAGACGGCTGTGTGTTTTTTCACACAGAAGGACTGTTTTTGTTTTTAGGGATGGAGACCAATAGAGACGCTTTGCAGCGATCAGAGTAGATATTTTCTAAGTTAGTGAACAGTAATAACCTGTAGCTGTTGCTACAATATCTGAGTTTGGCAGTGGAGTTTCCAGTTTAACCATTAGAGGCATTAGGAGCATTCAAAAGCTTGATTGATTTATTTTGTGTATTCATTTAAACATGTATCCAGATATCTATGAGCTATTTCTAAATGCACCTGAGTTATTGCTTTTACATGTATTTAGAGAATGCAGACTTTATTTGCTCTAAAGTGATTATCATATACTTTTGATGAGTTTTTCAGTTTTGCAATGGAGCATTTCAATCATAGTTGCTTTTTAGTGATGATTTGTTTTGAATTATGTATTTTTGTGTAGCCACTTCAACACATGAGTTGCTGTTTCAACATGTGCTTTTTAGTAGTTGTGACTTTTAATTTAGAAATGTGGTTTTAAATGATCTTGCTTCCATTGAGACATGCAGTGCTTTAATAATAGTTTTGCTTTTCAGTTATGATATACAGTTGCTATTTGCTTTGTAATGATTACATTTTTGCAGTTAGGAGATGCAGTGCTTCATTCATAGTTGTATTTTTAGTTAAGAATTTTGTTTTTGACATATGTGAATGGTGATGATCGAGGGTCATGGGGTGCAATGTAGTGAATCAGCCACTTTTGTGGTCTGACACCCTATGATGACCCTCAACCACCACCATTCTGTACTGACTTAAGTGTGTTCTGTCTTTTAGTGGAATAGTCTTTCCAAGAATAGAAGGTATGGGATGTTGAGGTGCATTCTTGTGGATGGTGGTGCACACATGTGCTCAATGTTGTATACTGAGGGATTAAGTGTATAATGTTATTTGGGTTAGGTGAATTATGACTTTGACCTATTGGCTTTGACGTGGTCTAATGTCATTCTGCCTTCTGACTTTACCTTGCTTCAAACTTTTCTGTGTGCACAGTGGTGCTTGTAAGTTGTGTGGATGAGAATTATAGGTGCTCCTTGCTTTTTTGATTCCATCTTGCTTTGTGGCCTTTGTGTGCATGGCTTAACTAACTCTGAAGCCATTTTCTGTGAAGAAGAGGGCATGTTTTGCTTTCCTGCTGTTTTTCGCATTTTACTGACTAGAGAAAACTGGTTCTTATCGGAGGAATGTACATGGTTTGACTTTTAGTCATAACAGGGGCCTGAGCAACCCTTGGTCTGACCTTGAAGCAGGCTGGTACTGGCTCTCATGAGAACTAGGGGGCGTGGCTTGCTAGAAGCTTCGCTGTGTTTTGAATGTGTATTAAAAAGGGGAGTCTACACTGGCTCGGTGGAAGTTCATCCGTGAAGCAGACGTGTTGTCACACACAAAAAATTGAAACCAGTTTATAACGAGGTGGAGTTGTTTCATGCCCATTTAGACAACCTTGTCCTAATAAAGATACATATATATCCCCACAGGACAAAGGAAATTGCCAGTCCAAGAAAAACTTGCACAATAGAAAACACGGTACGTAAGTTCACTATATGTGACTTTTTATTAAGACGCATTATAAAGAATGCATATTGAAAATAAGGCACACTGTCACCCATACAGGAGAAAGATGTCCATCCAGAAATGCAACAAGCCCTGAAGAAGACCTTACCCAGAAGTCGCAGGTCCATACACAAAGGTCGAAACGCGTTGGCAATAGATAAGCAGAGAACCAGAACATACAGGGAAAGGTCACAAAGTGCCCCTGCTTCCCCAGAACAGGAAATATAACAAATCTAAGGTTCCCTCATAACAGCATTTTAACGAGTGTTTCTGACCCTGCTTAAGACCAAAAAGACTAAGAAATTTGAGGACCAATCTAGTTAAGGTCCCTAAGGTGTAAATAGTTGGACATTTATGTACTGTATTGTGAAGAAAAACAAACCAGTGGAGATTTAATTTGCACAAACGTCACACCATTTGTTTTATGTTTATGTCTTTGTCAAAATGTGTAAATAATATGTACAGGATAATTGTGTGAATAATGTAAGATACAAAAAAAAAGTCTAATGATGAAGAGTTTACTCTGTTTGAAGTAAATGTAAAAAAGAAAAATAAGGTTGATACTCTCAGTCAATAAAAAGGACTGAAAGCCAAAATAACGTTGTGATTTATGGGCTCAGAGGCAAACACATGTGTATATAGTTATAAAACTGATTCCGGCCTCTGTAGTCCTTACTGAATCAATCCCCCCATTCCTTATCAAATGATAGAGTAGGCACCAGGCCTACGAGGGACTAGCTGGAAGATTTTCCCGATAGAGAACAAAAAGCTCCCAACGCTAGGTTATAGTACTTTAGCGTTTAAAAACTGATATCGAGTTTTCCTTTATCGAGACACACCACACTATCCTCGTTTCTTTTTGTATAAAAAAAACTTACGTACCATCCATAAGATTCCACCCAACAAAGATCAATATATCACCTACCTGGCCAAACCATAAATGTCAGAACCCAAAACTCTTAGTATAAGGGAGGAAGATATCGAAGAACTCTTAAAACGTCCATCAATACTAAATGTAGGTACCACCTCTACAAATTTTGGACAACAATCAGAACTAGAAAAAATAACAAGGTTGAAGAAAAAACAAATAAGGACTGCTCTCCATGGAGAAGTACTACTAGAACACCTGAGGGCAGGTACAATACCAGCAGGCCTACAAGTAAGAAATATTCCGGTGATATTCACTGACCAACCTGAATATTTGGAGGGATTCAGCCATATAGGAACCAAATGTTCCAGAGACTGGATGTTCCACTCAATCAAGACTGCTGAACGTCTTAGCCTTCAAGAACTCGAACTGATCAAAGAATTTGAGGAAGCTCTACTAAGTAACACAGCAATTGAGAATGCGCAATCATTACTAACAAAATTGGAAAAAGAAAACGAGACCTTCAAAAAAAACACTGAAGATCTAAAACGCCAAAAACTTCAAAAGGATATAACAAATTTTTCTGAAAAAAACACCTATCCATATCTGGATAAAGAATACTACAAGCTCCTGCAAAACACAGGAGCATTAAAGACATACGGAGGAAGAAGCAGGAGACGTTTTTTGACATTCTCAGACGCATCATCTTCATCAGGAAGCTCAAGTGAAAACGAAGCCAGTTCAAGCAATAACAGCAACCAACAAAGAACCAACTATCAACCGGCTCCTTTTTTAGGCAGAGGAAACAGCCGACCCAGAGGCCGATCACGAGCAAACAGATGGCACAATCCTCATTCCAATCAATACCAAGGGGAAATCACCACCAGAAAGAATGTCTATCGCTGGTAACAAAAAACAAAGACAAAGATGAGGAAAAAGATTGTATTTATAATCTATCTAACTATGAGCTATCCACAAATGAAATCAATGTATTGCAGAAGGGTCTCTCCTTCATTCCTACAGTGAGGCCAGATTTGAATCAAACAAAACTGGAAATAATACAACTGTTTTGCAAAATGCGCCTAAAAATTTTCTTTCAGAAAAGGATGGAGACGCCTCCACGTAACCCCTCTGGTCTAAAAAATCCATCTACCTTCTTTCCCAACGCAACAAACATGCCGGTCGAACTGCTCTCTTTTGAAAAAAACGTACTAAGAGACATCGACAACCTGGATAAGAAAAAAGTTTTTACGAAATGGAACCTCACGAAAGAGGAACAGCAGGCTTTAGACAATCTATCACAAAATAAAAACTTGATAATTAAGCCTGCCGACAAGGGAGGAGGAATAGTGATCTGGCCCAGAGAGAACTATGAACAGGAAGTACAACGTCAACTATCCGATGAAAAATACTACCGGAGAACTGACGAAGACTGGAATCAAAAAATAAAAGTAAAACTCATGTCCATCGTAGAAACTGGAACTGTAGAAGGCTGGTTATCTAAAAAAGAGTCACAATTCCTTATCAACGAGAACCCGAGGACTCCAATCATGTACGTCCTCCCTAAAATTCATAAGGACCCACGGAATCCACCAGGAAGACCCATAATCTCGGGGGTCAATTCCATTTTAGAACGACCTGCAAAATATGTGGACACCTTTCTAAAACCTCTTATATGGGACACCCCAAGTTACATAAAGGACACCATGCAAGCAATCAACATGCTGGAAAATCAACCCTTTGATGAAGATAATGAAATATTAGTGACGTTGGATATCGTGAGTCTGTACTCAAACATTCCACAAGAAGACGGTATTGAAGCTCTAGAAGTCTTTCTAGAAAAACGACCCAGACCACACATTGTACCCACCTCCTCGA
The DNA here is from genome assembly GCF_964204655.1 of Triturus cristatus. Classification (NCBI taxonomy): domain Eukaryota; kingdom Metazoa; phylum Chordata; class Amphibia; order Caudata; family Salamandridae; genus Triturus; species Triturus cristatus. Next base: position 318,215,881 of record NC_140592.1, read on the forward strand.
TATTACAGCTAGCAGAAATATGCCTAAAACATAACTTTTTTACATTCAATGACATACAATTCCTACAGACCATGGGTACAGCTATGGGTTGTCCCTTCGCGCCGGAAATGGCTATAATGTTTATGGCTCTATTCGAAGAGAAGTGGATTTATAATAACAACCCCCACGATGGACACATTAAAATCTGGCGTCGATATATCGACGATGTGTTCATGCTCTGGAGAGGGAGCGAAGAACAACTTGAAACATTTGTGACATGGCTTAATGACAGAAATCAAAACATCCAATTTACCACAAATTTCAATAAAACAGAGATGAATTTCCTTGACATCCTGGTGAAACATGAAGATGGTCATCTATATACCACACTATTTACAAAAAAAACTGATAGAAACACTATTTTACACTTTTCAAGTTTCCACCAGCGCAATCTACGAGAGAATTTACCATTCAGCCAATTCCTAAGGATAAGGCGCAATTGCTCAAAAAAGGAAGACTACTTTAAAAATGCGACAGAACTTCTTGAAAAATTGAAAATGCGAAATTATCCGAAAAAACTTTTGAAGAAAGCATTGAAAAGAGCCTGGTATACTCCTCGTGAGTCTCTCCTCACTCCAAAAAACAAGAAGGAAGATACACCACTGGTTTGTGTAACAACATTCTCAGGATGCACCAATGGAATACAGAAAATCATCCGAAAAAATTGGAACACAGTCAAGGATCTGCCACCATTCAAACAAATACCTATATTTGCTTTGAAAAAAAACACGAGCATAAAAGAGAAACTAGTACGTGCAAACACAACCATGTCAAAACCAGAAACCACATTAAGAACTATGTGGTCATTACCACCAATTAAAGGACACAGAAAATGTGGGAATTGCACCTCTTGCGAAAGCACTCTTGAAGGAACAAAATTCACATATGGCACCAGGTTCATCAATCATGAAAACTTCACGAACTGTAACACCCACAATGTCATATACTGTGTGGTCTGTCCGTGCTCATTAGCATATATCGGAAAAACGACTCAAGCTGTAAAAAACAGGATTTCTCAACACAGGTCGCGAATTAGATGCAGGACACCTAATGCACCAATGGTTGCACACTGCATTGAAAGAAATCATGGTCCCAATGAAATAAAATGGACAGTATTGCGACACATAAAAGGAAAAAACACAGACTCTCGCCTATCCAAGACAGAAGCCAAAACTATAATGCTCTTGGGAACAATCGAAAACGGATTGAATGAGATGACAGAACTCGGAAACATATTATAGAGCAAGTGTACACATGTATTCTTCCACCCTTCAACTCTTCGAGCTAACCCTTGAAGAACAATGTGCACCAAAAAATGCTGATTATCGCACCCAATCACATACAAGACAAGCTGGAAATACCATCATATTCCCTTATAAAAACTTCACTTAATTTGCCAAGAAGCTCGGAATACCTGTAAACAGAAAGGCAGTTTCCTTCTTAAGAAAACCGGAGGAAAAAGAGTCATTGCGTTACAATTACGAGAACGCTATTAAAACTTTATTAATAAAACCAAAAAACATCACCATAGTAACATTGACGCGAAGACATACTACAAAAAATAGAGAAGGGCTTGAATTAAACATCACCCTGGCAACAGGAACGACATGACGCGGGACGTAGGCGCGTCACGCACACGTCAAACCAATTAAAAGAGCCGAGAACAGAAACACGAGAAGCTCCACAACGGCGAGGACGCGGAGAGAACGAGCGGCAAGAATATGAGAATTGAAGATCCCCCCTCTTCCAGAAAGTAAGACATAACGGATTATAGAACTAGGCGTCACGACTAACACCACAAAAGGGTGAGGCACAAAAGTTCACTGATAGGATACAATAACAGAACCCTAGCTAGTACTGCCACAATACGATCTGGACTAATGATAAGAGCAGGGTGAAGGACCCTTACTACTTAAGAAACTAACTGTTCTCCGCACAAATAAAACAAACAGACCCCTTTTCCCACACAGCAGGTGGAGGGACCCAAGTTCGGGTTAGGTGCATGCCAATAATGTAGAAACGAGTTGTCTTTCGCGCAACTACTAAAATAAAGATTTTTTCTAAAAAACTCCCACAGCTACCGGCAATCACAGGAATAGACAGAGCGGAAGCCAGTACGGAATCGAATCAACATTCCCTTCCATTTGGAATACAGCTGGGTAGGTCCACACACACAAAAAATTGAAACCAGTTTATAACGAGGTGGAGTTGTTTCATGCCCATTTGGACAACCTTGTCCTAATAAAGATACATATATATCCCCACGGGACAAAGGATATTGCCAGTCCAAGAAAAACTTGCACAATAGAAAACACGGTATGTGACTTTTTATTAAGACGCATTATAAAGAATGCATATTGAAAATAAGGCACACTGTCACCCATACAGGAGAAAGATGTCCATCCAGAAATACAACAAGCCCTGAAGAAGACCTTACCCAGAAGTCGCAGGTCCATACACAAAGGTCGAAACGCGTTGGCAATAGATAAGCAGAGAACCAGAACATACAGGGAAAGGTCACAAAGTGCCCCTGCTTCCCCAGAACAGGAAATATAACAAATCTAAGGTTCCCTCATAACAGCATTTTAACGAGTGTTTCTGACCCTGCTTAGGACCAAAAAGACTAAGAAATTTGAGGACCAATCTAGTTAAGGTCCCTAAGGTGTAAATAGTTGGACATTTATGTACTGTATTGTGAAGAAAAACAAACCAGTGGAGATTTAATTTGCACAAACGTCACACCATTTGTTTTATGTTTATGTCTTTGTCAAAATGTGTAAATAATATGTACAGGATAATTGTGTGAATAATGTAAGATACAAAAAAAAGTCTAATGATGAAGAGCTTACTCTGTTTGAAGTAAATGTAAAAAAGAAAAATAAGGTTGATACTCTCAGTCAATAAAAAGGACTGAAAGCCAAAATAACGTTGTGATTTATGGGCTCAGAGGCAAACACATGTGTATATAGTCACGGAAAGTGGGGTCACCTCTAAGCTTTCACCCGGTTCAAGCAATGGACTCCCCTTGAGCAAAGTGGGGTGAAATGATGAGGTGAGGTGTCTCTGCTACTAACTGTCTCTGAATTCTTTCCTTTCCTTCTTATTTTCTGATTCTTAAATATATATACATATATATATATATATATATATATATATATATATATTACCTACTGGCGATAGCCAGTAGGTAGTTATAGTTAGGACCACGTTTCCATAGGAAAACCTCAACATTCTATTTTGAATAACTTTGGCGCCGGTCGACGAATCCTCGCGAATTTCTCAAAATAGGTGGGGCGCTACGCTCCGCTCCTTCCCTGAAAGTCTCGGGGGGATTCGTCAAGCGGGGGCTGAGATAAAAGGGGGGTCCCAAAACGCGTTTTTCCCATGCATTTTTCCATAGGACCTTTAGAACGAGCTACAGCCCGAATGGCTGAACAGAATTACTCAAAATTTGGCAGAGAGGTAGTCCCTAGGTCAAGGAAGTGCCTTTTGTAGGTTTGGTGTAAATCTGTTCAGTAGATTCTGAGAAAATAGCCTTTAAATCAATATATATATCTGAGCCAGCTTACGGTACGCTTACCGTACGCTTACGGTAAGCGTACGGCGGCGTGCGCGAGCGCGATTCTGATTGGCTCTTAGATCTTAGTAAACATTCGAATCGGCCGAAACCAGGAAGCGGCGGCCGCCATTTTGTCTCTCGCACTGAGAGAGATTTTTAAAATCTGAAGCCCAAAAACATGTAAAGGGGCTGTTTTGACAACTCCCTCCCACATAGTCATGTTGAGGGAGTCCTCAAACATCCCCCAAGTGCAAAAACGGTTTTATTTTTTTTTCGGCAATTTCGCGGGGTACGCTTACCGTACGCTTACGGTAAGCGTACGGTAAAAAAATAAAAATAAAAAAAACACTATCCACACTTACCCCACCCCCTGTGCTTTTGGTGGCCGAAGGCCACCAAATGTGCTGGGCTTATTACAATGGAAAAAAACACTATCCACACTTACCCCACCCCCTGTGCTTTTGGTGGCCGTAGGCCACCAAATGTACAGGGCTTATTATAAGGGAAAAAAACTTAGCATTTAAAAAACCGTACTAATTCACTGAAAAAACCATAGGTTTCACACACGTTATAGTTAGGAATTAGCATTTAAAAAACCTTGCAAATTCACTGAAAAAACCATAGGTTTCACACATGTTATAGTTAGTGGAAATTTTACTCGTAAAAAACCAGTGAAATTGCCCCGTTATAGTTAGCGCAGGCAACTATAACTCACGCGACCGCAATCCTCTGCTGATGACATATGTGTCTTTATGAAAAAAAAATATTTGTAATATATGTATAGCTAAAAATGTATGGAAGAAGACATGGGCAAATAAGTGTCTAAATACAGTATTAGCATCAGCAGAGGATTGTGGTCGCGTGAGTTATAGTTGCCTGCGCTAACTATAACGGGGCAATTTCACTGGTTTTTTACGAGTAAAATTTCCACTAACTATAACATGTGTGAAACCTATGGTTTTTTCAGTGTATATATATATATATATATTACCTACTGGCGGTCGCCAGTAGGTAGTTATAGTTAGGACCACGTTTCCATAGGAAAACCTCAACATTCTATTTTGAATAACTTTGGCGCCGGTCGACGAATCCTCGCGAATTTCTCAAAATAGGTGGGGCGCTACGCTCTGCTCCTACCCTGAAAGTCTCGGGGGGATCCGTCAAGCGGGGGCTGAGATAAAAGGGGGGTCCCAAAATGCGTTTTTCCCATGCATTTTTCCATAGGACCTTTAGAACGAGCTACAGCCCGAACGGCTGAACAGAATTACTCAAAATTTGGCAGAGAGGTAGTCCCTAGGTCAAGGAAGTGCCTTTTGTAGGTTTGGTGTAAATCTGTTCAGTAGATTCTGAGAAAATAGCCTTTAAATCAATATATATATCTGAGCCCGCTTACGGTACGCTTACCGTACGCTTACGGTAAGCGTACGGTGGCATGCGCGAGCGCGATTCTGATTGGCTCTTAGATCTTAGTAAACATTCGAATCGGCCGAAACCAGGAAGCGGCGGCCGCCATTTTGTCTCTCGCACTGAGTGTTGTTTATCAAACATGATGGCCAAAAACATGTTACGGGGCTGTTTTGACAACTCCCTCCCACATAGTCATGTTGAGGGAGTCCACAAACATCCCCCAAGAGCAAAAACGGTTTTATTTTTTTTTCGGCAATTTCGCGGGGTACGCTTACCGTACGCTTACCGTAAGCGTACGGTAAAAAAATAAAAATAAAAAAAACACTATCCACACTTACCCCACCCCCTGTGCTTTTGGTGGCCGAAGGCCACCAAATGTACAGGGCTTATTAATAGGTAAAAAAAACTAAATTTTGGCAACATGAAATTATAAAATTGAAATAAAAAAAACACTATCCACATTGACCCCACCCCCTGTGCTTTTGGTGGCCGAAGGCCACCAAATGTACAGGGCTTATTAAAGTTGATAAAAACCGTGCACGGAACGAACTGCGTTAAGTGGGCGCGCACGCCTCGAATGGCGTAAAGTAACTTAGCATTTAAAAAACCGTACAAATTCACTGAAAAAACCATAGGTTTCACACACGTTATAGTTAGGAATTAGCATTTAAAAAACCTTGCAAATTCACTGAAAAAACCATAGGTTTCACACATGTTATAGTTAGCGGAAATTTTACTGATAAAAAACCAGTGAAATTCCCCCGTTATAGTTAGTGCAGGCAACTATAACTCACGCGACCGCAATCTTCTGCTGATGACATATGTGTCTTTATGAAAAAAAAATATTTGTAATATATGTATAGCTAAAAATGTGTGGAAGAAGACATGGGCATATAAGTGTCTAAATACAGTATTAGCATCAGCAGAGGATTGCGGTCGCGTGAGTTATAGTTGCCTGCACTAACTATAACGGGGGAATTTCACTGGTTTTTTATCAGTAAAATTTCCGCTAACTATAACATGTGTGAAACCTATGGTTTTTTCAGTGAATATATATATATATAAAACTTAGTTCTCTCTTCCTCAAGAAAAGAGAGTGACACAGCTCCGGGGGAATAAGTGGATTTATTACTTCGTATTCATAATAGATGTCCCTGAGACTTAAGGGCAGACGCGTTTCAGCCATGGATTGGCCTCTTCAGTGCCCGTCTCCGCTGCCTTCTCACTGCTTCCAGGGTCAGTTGTGGCGATGTTCAAGTTATTCCTGATCATGTGATCAACTCGCCACTCCCTCTCCTCACAGGTGTAAGGTATTTACCAAGCCGTTGCATGCTGGACGTGGAAGTCCTCCGTTAGAGCCCATCAAGTGAAAGGACTACTAAAACACCAGGTGGTGTCTCCAAACTTAGTTTGGTCGGTGAATCTTTGCCACTGCAACCGAATTTGAAGTTCAATCTGTTCTTTTTCTCCCTTCTCAGGCAACGCACATTTGCCTCCTCTCTCCCCATGAGCCAGTTTCCAAGTGGAAGTCCAACACCGGGGGGGAGACGCGGATAAAAGTCCACCCAAAATTGCAGGTAAACCGCGTCTTCTCCAAACCGAGAGGGCGTGTCACGGGGCCAGCACCTGCACGCTGGGAAACATAAAACTTAGTTCTCTCTTCCTCAAGAAAAGAGAGTGACACAGCTCCGGGGGAATAAGTGGATTTATTACTTCGTATTCATAATAGATGTCCCTGAGACTTAAGGGCAGACGCGTTTCAGCCATGGATTGGCCTCTTCAGTGCCCGTCTCCGCTGCCTTCTCACTGCTTCCAGGGTCAGTTGTGGCGATGTTCAAGTTATTCCTGATCATGTGATCAACTCGCCACTCCCTCTCCTCACAGGTGTAAGGTATTTACCAAGCCGTTGCATGCTGGACGTGGAAGTCCTCCGTTAGAGCCCATCATGTGAAAGGACTACTAAAACACCAGGTGGTGTCTCCAAACTTAGTGTGGTCGGTGAATCTTTGCCACTGCAACCGAATTTGAAGTTCAATCTGTTCTTTTTCTCCCTTCTCAGGCAACGCACATTTGCCTCCTCTCTCCCCATGAGCCAGTTTCCAAGTGGAAGTCCAACACCGGGGGGGAGACGCGGATAAAAGTCCACCCAAAATTGCAGGTAAACCGCGTCTTCTCCAAACCGAGAGGGCGTGTCACGGGGCCAGCACCTGCATGCTGGGAAACATAAAACTTAGTTCTCTCTTCCTCAAGAAAAGAGAGTGACACAGCTCCGGGGGAATAAGTGGATTTATTACTTCGTATTCATAATAGATGTCCCTGAGACTTAAGGGCAGACGCGTTTCAGCCATGGATTGGCCTCTTCAGTGCCCGTCTCCGCTGCCTTCTCACTGCTTCCAGGGTCAGTTGTGGCGATGTTCAAGTTATTCCTGATCATGTGATCAACTCGCCACTCCCTCTCCTCACAGGTGTAAGGTATTTACCAAGCCGTTGCATGCTGGACGTGGAAGTCCTCCGTTAGAGCCCATCAAGTGAAAGGACTACTAAAACACCAGGTGGTGTCTCCAAACTTAGTTTGGTCGGTGAATCTTTGCCACTGCAACCGAATTTGAAGTTCAATCTGTTCTTTTTCTCCCTTCTCAGGCAACGCACATTTGCCTCCTCTCTCCCCATGAGCCAGTTTCCAAGTGGAAGTCCAACACCGGGGGGGAGACGCGGATAAAAGTCCACCCAAAATTGCAGGTAAACCGCGTCTTCTCCAAACCGAGAGGGCGTGTCACGGGGCCAGCACCTGCACGCTGGGAAACATAAAACTTAGTTCTCTCTTCCTCAAGAAAAGAGAGTGACACAGCTCCGGGGGAATAAGTGGATTTATTACTTCGTATTCATAATAGATGTCCCTGAGACTTAAGGGCAGACGCGTTTCAGCCATGGATTGGCCTCTTCAGTGCCCGTCTCCGCTGCCTTCTCACTGCTTCCAGGGTCAGTTGTGGCGATGTTCAAGTTATTCCTGATCATGTGATCAACTCGCCACTCCCTCTCCTCACAGGTGTAAGGTATTTACCAAGCACGACATTTATGATAACTTATGGGCGTGGCCACCCCTGATGGTCAATGTAGGCTTGTCTTACTGCAGTGAGTTGCGGGTTCCACCCTCGTTGATTCAAATGAATTCCCAAGTGGGGTGTGCAGGCAGCGTGTAGGTTTCAGGATTGCCGCTTCACTTTGCTCAATCACCCTTCCTGTTCCAAAGCTAAAATGCCGGTTGACAAATCAGCAGGACTGCGCACCGCGCAGCGGGGTCACTCTCGCGGCTCAGGCGGGGCCGCAAAACATCACACCAACGAGTTGCCTGTTGAGAGAGGACCACACACAGGTAAGTTTTCTTTGGTCACCATTTATTGAGCAAAGGCGATCCAGCCACGAACATCGCTCCACAACAAATAGTCCTCCTGACGCGTTTCGTGCATAGAGAGCACTTCTTCATGAGGTATGGACTCGCAAGGATTGGAACCAGCATTTTTTCAAGCACGACATTTATGATAACTTCCCCGCCCTTATGGGCGTGGCCACCCCTGTGGCCTGATGGTCAATGTAGGCTTGTCTTACTGCAGTGAGTTGCGGGTTCCACCCTCGTTGATTCAAATGAATTCCCAAGCGGGGTGTGCAGGCAGCGTGTAGGTTTCAGGATTGCCGCTTCACTTTGCTCAATCACCCTTCCTGTTCCAAAGCTAAAATGCCAGTTGACAAATCAGCAGGACTGCGCACCGCGCAGCGGGGTCACTCTCGCGGCTCAGGCGGGCCGCAAAACATCACACCAACGAGTTGCCTGTTGAGAGAGGACCACACACAGGTAAGTTTTCTTTGGTCCCCATTTATTGAGCAAAGGCGATCCAGCCACGAACATCGCTCCACAACAAATAGTCCTCCTGACGCGTTTCGTGCATAGAGAGCACTTCTTCATGAGGTATGGACTCGCAAGGATTGGAACCAGCATTTTTTCAAGCACGACATTTATGATAACTTCCCCGCCCTTATGGGCGTGGCCACCCCTGTGGCCTGATGGTCAATGTAGGCTTGTCTTACTGCAGTGAGTTGCGGGTTCCACCCTCGTTGATTCAAATGAATTCCCAAGTGGGGTGTGCAGGCAGCGTGTAGGTTTCAGGATTGCCGCTTCACTTTGCTCAATCACCCTTCCTGTTCCAAAGCTAAAATGCCGGTTGACAAATCAGCAGGACTGCGCACCGCGCAGCGGGGTCACTCTCGCGGCTCAGGCGGGGCCGCAAACATCACACCAACGAGTTGCCTGTTGAGAGAGGACCACACACAGGTAAGTTTTCTTTGGTCACAGGAGAGATTAGTCCCGTGATCAAGGCTCCTGTGAGAGCAGAAACGTTGGGAAAGTGTGCGTTCCTCATGCTGTGGGGTTCCAAGGAATAAACGAATTTATTCACGACACGACCTGTGCCGGTGCACTTCTTTTGAAGCTAAGAGGAGATTTGGTGAGACATTTTCAGGCTGCCTCGTCCTGATGCACTGGCTGCCCTGTGAAGGTCGGGCTCTTCCGCGGCTTATTAGGGTTGGACAGTTTAAAAGGGAGCCGGACCTGCTTGTCCTCGAAAGGTGAAATCTTTCATGCGTGGAAAGTAAGGGAAGCTGTTGAAGGTTTTCACTGCTGGCTGTGTCGTGTTTCAAGGAGTACCTGGAACTTTTAAACACTATGGATTGTTGGGACACACCTTATTCGCGCATGCATGGGAAAAACTGTAAGTGGAGGAAAGTTATGCAGCGCTATGTCTATTTTTGCTACTTAGCGCATGGACTTTTTATTAAGCGCTCTTCGCTCCATGTCAGGTTTTTCATCATTCCCATCATGCACTCTGTTTGAAAATGTACCTGCGTGTTTAAAATGACCACGTGGGATGATTCAAAATGCAGAGATAAGTCCCGTGATCAAGGCTCCTGTGAGAGCAGAAACGTTGGGAAAGTGTGCGTTCCTCATGCTGTGGGGTTCCATGGAATAAACAAATTTATTCACGACACGACCTGTGCCGGTGCACTTCTTTTGAAGCTAAGAGGAGATTTGGTGAGATATATATATATATATATTCACTGAAAAAACCATAGGTTTCACACATGTTATAGTTAGCTGGACATTTTACTGATAAAAAACCAATGAAATTCCCCCGTTATAGTTACTGTAGGCAACTATAACTCACGCGACCGCAATCCTCTGCTGATGCTAATACTGTATTTAGACACTTATTTGCCAATGTCTTCTTCCATTAAATTTTAGCTATACATATATTACAAATATTTTTTTTTCATAAAGACACATATGTCATCAGCAGAGGATTACGGTCGCGTGAGTTATAGTTGCCTACAGTAACTATAACGGGGGAATTTAATTGGTTTTTTATCAGTAAAATGTCCAGCTAACTATAACATGTGTGAAACCTATGGTTTTTTCAGTGAATATATATATATATATATATATATATATATATATATATATATATATTTCTAAATATATATTTGTCTTGATTGAGTTTCAATCATACTATTGATATGTTAGAGTCTGCTATGTTAGGTGCATTTGGCTTACTGTGTGGTGCTATTTACTAATAAATACATCCCAGATATACCAATTCGTCTTTTCCTTGTAGCAGGAGGTGTGGACTCTTCTTGGCCAAGTATTCTGTTGTAGAAGGATGGATGAATTCCCTTCTAGCAGGTAATTGTGTTATTGGAAGTTGGCGCTACTCCTCACAAGTGAAGCGCAAATTATTGTTTTCTTGCCTTGCCTTTGGGGGAGTGTTGAAAGTTTGCCCACCTTAGGAAGTGCTGTGTATATGTTATATTCCATAAGTTTGGAACTGTTATTCTCGCCCTGGGAAAGTGACGGTACATTCCTTGGTCCAGGGGAGATCTAAGGTTTGTCATTACAAGTATATGAAAAGTGAGCAGAAGGTCTTACTTGCAGCAACAGAAATAAACTATTCTTTGGTTTTATTGGAACAGACAGAGTAGCAAATGTTTTTACGTTCTTATTAATGAAAATTTGATGCCAAGTTGTAAGAAAATACATTTTCATGTTACTTTGTGAAGGGAGGGTCAGTTGCCGGAGTTGCACTGATGTCACAAAGGGCCGCGCTGGGATTGGTAGAAACAACGGGTGTGAGACTGACGCGATTTTGTAATGGAGGGGTCAAGGAGTGATACTGACGTCACAAAAAGGCCGCGCTTGTATTGGCTAAACGAATTGCGTGAGCCCGAGTTTGATTGGATGAAAGAATAGAAGCCGCACTAGGATTGGTGAAACCCAGAGTGTGAGCAAGATTCTAATTGGTTGTCAGAAATAGAAGCCGTAATAGTATTGGACAGTGGAGTTTGTATGTGGAAATACGATCCGACATTAATAGGGAATTGCCCAGACAGAAGGTATTTAGGATTTGCAAGAGACGAATATACAAAAAGATCCTCACCTAAAATGTACGGAGAAAAGAGAAAAATGTCGTTTATGCAGAAAATTAAAAATTACTTCAAGAAAGATAAACCCATTAAGGCTAAAGAGGGAATCCTTATCCCACCACCGAAGACGCCGGCCTCATTTATGATGATGGAGAGAGGCTACCATACCTGTGTGTGGTTAGAAAATTGGATAGAACACATCAAAAGTGATGGAATGTTAGCTTTCCCGGAAAATGGTACATTTAGGTGCCGATTCCGATCTGTTTAAAAAAATTACCGTACGACTCGTATCTGTATTTTTTTACGTACGACTCGTATCTGTATTTTTTTACGTACGAATCGTACAAGTCCCGTACAACCGGGGAAGTACGATTCGTACGTGAAAAATACATACGAATCGCATTGGGAAAAGTCTACGAGACGTCCCCGGACAGTTTTACATACAAATCGTAAAACTGAAATCCGAGCGCACAAGTACGATCCGTACCGCCCTTCCGAAAACACAAGCGCATGGAAAAAGCCCTGTACGGAGCGAACGCCGTACCACTCGTATCCGGGTAAACTTGTGCCCAGGATACGAGTCATACAGCCCCCCTCCCCCCCATATGTCACCACTGTACCCCCCCATGTCCGCACTCTACCCCAGCCCCGTACGTGTACGCGCCGTACCCCACCACCGTAGCCCAGCCCCGTACGTGTACGCACCGTACCCCACCACCGTACCCCAGCCCCGTACATGTACGCACCGTACCCCCACCACCGTACCCCAGCCCCTTACTTGTATGCACCGTACCCCACCACCGTACCCAACCCCCATACTTGGACGCACCATAACCCAGCACCGTACCCCCGCCCCGTACATGTACGCATCGTACCCCACCACCGTACCCCAGCCCCTTACTTGGATGCACCGTACCCCAGCGCCGTACCCCAGCCCCGTACCCCAGTGCCATACCCCAGCCCGTACATGTACGCACCGTACCCCAACACCGTACCCCAGCCCCGTACATGTATGCACTGTACCCCAACGCTGTACCCCAGCCCCGTACATGTACGCACCGTACCCCACCACCGTACCCCAGCCCCGTACTTGTACGCACCATACCCCACCACCGTACCCCAGCCCCGTACTTGGACGCACCGTACCCCAGCACCGTACTTGTACGCACCGTACCCCAAGACCGTACCCCAGCCCCGTACTTGGATGCACCGTACCCCACCACCGTACCCCAGCATCGCATATGTACGAACCGTACAGCAACATTGCATATGTGAGCACTGTACAACAACATCGCGTATGTACGCACCTTACATAAGCTAAAACGACTCGTACAGAACCAGGACACTGTAAAACAGCACAAGGAGGGTCAATTCGACTCGCACAACAACACAAAACACGTCTATAGTAGAAAAAACATCTAAAAGACTGACCTGGATCATCCAAACAGGCAAACGGAGGCCCAAACTCACAACCACCTCTTATAACACACCCACCAAAATTTCAAACCCAGCCACACCCACAAATGGACCAATAAAAAGGGCCCACACTCACAAACCATGAGCCTTTGCAACAGACCCACTGCTGACAGACACCACACACAAACAACTGCACCCATACACCTTAACTTACACATACCCCCTCTACACATTCACACACACACCTACACATTCACACCCACACACCCACAACCATCCACACCCACACCCCACACCATGCCCACAGACAAGAATCCAAAGTTCACAAGGGAGGAGCTGGACATCCTTGTCAACGAAGTCATCAGAGTCGAGCCACAGCTCTTTGGAACATTGGTCAGACAGACCAGCATAGCCGAAAAATCACGCCTGTGGCAGAGGATCGTCGATCGGGTGAATGCTGTTGCGCCCATAAGAAGGACCAGGAATGAATGCCAAGCCAGGTGGTACGATCTGCGGAGGGAAGTCAAGCGCAAAATGAACGAGGACTACGCCCGGAGCAACATCACTGGAGGTGGGCTGCCCCGCAGACCGGTACATTACCATCCCTGGGAGGAGAATGTGATGGCCCTGCTTCCGCCGGTGGGAGTACACGGAGACGAAGGAGTTTCCGAGCCGGGTGAGTACACAAACAACTTACGTAACATGGGGGTAATGGCATCCACACCCCAACTACAACAAATGCACTCACCTACCCCCAAGCCCTCCCCGGACACAACCACACTCAAAAACAACGCTCATGCCACTAACATGTGTTTGCCCCATTCACAAAGCAAGGCCATGCCATGTCCCAGGCTACACAAACCACAAACCCAAGACTGGATGTCCGGGATGCTGGGAGGGTGGGGATCACAAAACATATTGTACAACTCAGAAACAGACACCATTGCCCTCAGCCCACATGGCCCAGGTACATACCCATGCACCATGCTCAATGCACAAGGACTGGCAAAGTACTGACAAGGTAGCTGACACTTGGCCCTGCTGTAGGCAGCACAAGGCCCTCCTGTGACCACTGCAAACTCTAACACAAACACAATAAGCTCAGATATCTAGGACAGGAACTCACACTCACTGACATGGCAGCATACTCCATGGGGGACAGATACATCACCTGGGAGACCCACTGCCAAATCACACTACACCCACCAGCAGGCACCGTCAATCAATCAACAATCGATCAGGGTACTTGTAAGGCACGCTACTTACCTGTGAGGGTCTCAAGGCGCTGAGGGGGGTGGTTCCACTACTTCTCGAAGAGCCAGGTCTTGAGGAGTCTTCTGAAGGCAAGTAGGTCTTGGGTCAGTCGTAGGTGGGTTGGGAGGGTGTTCCAGGTCTTGGCGGCGAGGTAGGAGAAGGATCTGCTGCAGGCGGTCGTACGTTGGATGCGGGGGACAGCTGCGAGGGCGAGGCTGCCGGAGCGGAGCTGGCGGGTGGGGGTGTAGAAGCTGAGTCTGATGTTCAGGTAGGCTTGTCTGGCGTTGTGGAGTGCCTTGTGTGCGTGGGTGAGGAGCTTGAAGGTGATCCTCTTGTCGATGTGGAGCCAGTGCAGGTCACTCAGGAGGGGGGTGATGTGGCTATGGCAGGAGGCGTGGACGATCAGTCGTGCGGAGGCGTTTTGGCAGCGTTGTAGCAGCCGTTGGTGTTTGGATGGGAGTCCTGCATAGAGTGCGTTGCCGTAGTCCAGTCTGCTGCTGACGAGGGCCTGTGTCACTGTTCTACTTGTTTCGGTCGGAATCCACCTGTAGATCCGGCGGAGCATGCGTAGGGTGTTGTAGCAGGAGGAGGAGACGGCGTTGACCTGCTTGGACATGGAGAGGGAGGATGCGAGGATCAATCCTAGGTTGTGTGCTTGGTTAGTGGGTGTCGGTGCTGTCCCCAGAGCGGTCGGCCACCAGGAGTCGTCCCAGGCTGAGAGTGTGGGTCCGAGGATGAGGACCTCTGTCTTGTCCGAGTTCAGTTTCAGATGGCCGCTCCTCATCCAGTCGGCGATGACCCTCAGACCCTCGTGGATGTTTGTTTTGGCGGTGTGAGGGTCCTTGGTGAGGGAGAGGATGAGCTGGGTGTCGTCGGCGTAGGAGATGATGTTCAGGTTGTGGTGGCGGGCCACTTGTGTGAGGGGGGCCATGTGGATGTTGAACAGCGTCGGGCTGAGAGATGATCACTCACCCCTTACACAAGCACACACCCCCGGGGCAGCCAATGGAGTTACCCACTCTCACAATGGAAATGTGACACAACAAGATCAAGCCACAGCCAAAGAAGCATCCAAGCCCAAATTCGACATGTCAAACACCCTGGAGAACATTTCAATCAGTCCCCTGCAACATACCCATCCACAAGTGAACATTGATGTGAATGCTAGGCACAGACAACTACCTGGAGGAACTAGAATATTTATGAAACATGGATGTCGCATTAAACAGCATTAACATTGTCTCTCTCTCACACACAGGGCAACGTCATGGATCTCCCCCCAACAATGGGGGGGAAGTACCACAGTCCCAGGCTCGGGAGGAACCTGATCCCACCGGCAGCGACACCTCACAACACTCCGTGGATGACCCCAACCCACCTGGCCCCTCTGGTGTCCAAGCCCCTGCAGCACCTGCTTCAGGTACATCTGTGACAACCACCACCCCCATTACTGCCACATCCCAGGAGACACCCAGGAGCCCTGCCCACACTGAACAACTGAGCCAGTCTGACCTGGAGGGACAAGGTTCGTCATGCACCCAGGAGGAGGCAGACAACAACGCAACTGCCATCCCTCAGGGGTCCCGTAGACCCGATGTGCCCACAACGGCAGGCCAGGCTCGTGTAGGCAGGGGTGGTGGGAGTGGAGGCAGGCGGAGGTGAGAACCTGACCAGACAGCTGAAGGGACCGGTATGTCACATGTACGCAACATCATGGAGGCATACCGGCGTGACACCAGGGCCATCAGTCAGGTAGTGGTGACCCTCACAGACATTAAGAATCAGCAGGCCGAGCAACACGCCGGTCAACAACAACACCAAGGACGGATGGAGGCAAGACTGGCTGAGCTCCTGGCGGTGCAAAGGGACATAAGCCATTCACTCCGTTGGATCGCCGACAACATGGGTAACCCTCCCTGTGACACCAGGCGCAGACCAGCACCAGCCACAGGGAGGGAGGAGGGAGGAGGAGGAGGAGGATTCGTCCGACAGAGCGTCCCAAGCATCGTCAAGGCCAGCATCTGAGGGTCCACGGAGGAATGTGGGTCGTCCACGGAAAAGACCATGAGAGGCAGCGGACCATCCACATCTCCCAGGTCACCTGGCCTGGCAGCTGGCCTTCATGTGCAACAGCAGCACCTCATTCACTGACATTATCTGCCACATGGACTTGCTGGTCACAGTCTGACCAATGATGACCAACACTGTGGTCTGGACTCTGATGACTTCAAATGTCAAGGATCCCATCTCCCCCTGTGAACTTTGGATTCTATGCACCCGGTAGAGCACCTTATTTTTTTCTAACAAAACACGCACCCCTCCGAGAATAAAACTATTTATTTATTATCAGATGTTGCAGTCATTTTGCATTAGTCCACAACATACGTGTGGGTAAATGTCAAACTATGCCTGAGTGTTGAACTAACTCCAGCCATCCATACCTTGGGATCTGAGTCCAGTACAGGACACACATGGGTCACAATGTATCATCCGATACAGCCTGGGAGCCCAATACTCACCCGTGATGGCCTCAAGCTGCTGAGGGGGGGCTTGCAATACTGTGCGGACACACCAATCAGGAAGAGGATGATGAAGGCCTAGAGGTCATGGCTCTTGCGGAGGTTCCCGGGGAGGGAGTCCCAGGTATGTTTGTCCAGGTGGGAGAACCATCTCCTTCATGCTGGAGTGTTGTGGATGTGAAGAATGGTGGCCAGGCCAAGTTCAGATGCATAGAGTTGGGCCAACGGGGTCTTGGATGACAGACGTACAAGGTTGATTTTGGGGTCTGGGGTTGTTGACTGCCTCCGGAGTGTGTGTGAGGAGTGTGAAGGTTATCCTGCAGCACACAGTGATCCTGTGCAGCTATCTCAGGTGGATGGTGATGTGGATGGGGTGTGGGATGTTGAAGCTGAGTTGTGAAGATGCACCCTGGGTGTGGACAAGTTTCCCGTGAGTTTGGATGTAGTTGCTCCGTAGAGGGCGGGGCAGTATTTGACACGGCTGGTGTCGTGGACCTGGGGGATGGTCTGTCTTTCCTTGGAGTGGATCTATCTGTGGATCATGTGCATCATGCAGAGGGTGTTGCAGCATGAGGTACAGATGCTGGTGATTTGCATGGCAAATGTGAGTGACAAATCCTTGATGCACACCATCTTGTGTGCGTGGCCACTGGGTGCTTGTGTAGGGCCCCTGCAGGTGGGACACAAGGAGTTGAGCCAGGGGACAATCCTTAGATGATTACCTCAGTCCTGTACAAGTCCAGCCTCAGGTGGCTGATGTTCAGCCATTCATCCACGGACCTCATGCCTTCTTGAATGTTGGAACTGGCAATGGCTGAGTCTTTGGTGAGGGTGAGGAGCACCTGGGTGTCAATGGCATACGACATGATGATGAGGTTGTGTGCGCATGTGATGGTGGAGAGGGGGGTCCTGGACACATTGAAGATTGACACGCTGAGAGATGATCCCTGGGCCATGTGCCAGATGACGCCACTATACTACATGCTGAAGGCTTGAGTCCCACTCCCATGGCCTTGCTGTTGGACAGAGCTGGTGTGGAGCAGGAGGGACATGATCTGGTTGGTGTGACAGGGCCTGGAAGGTGGGGCAGCGCTGTGTAGGCAGTTGGAGTTGCACACTCAGCATGCAAATGTGTCGTGTGTGTGCTTAGGGTATGCCTGACAGCAGGCAGTTGATTTTCGGATGGACATTGCTTGGAGGGTAGCTGCAACATCAGACTGTAGTGTGATGTGGGTCATGCAAGGACATGAGGGTCGTGCAATGTGCACGTTGCATGTGCTGACGGTCCTGCCTTTGGCACCGCGTGGCCGCAACAGTGGCACAGACGAGATGATGACAGCCAAATGACTGGGTGGAGGGAGGCAGGGAGGAGCATCTTTGAGGCGTGTGCGTTGCCGAATCCCGCTACTTTGTGGGCCCTTGCTGCAGGGGCCGCAGCAGCAGGCGGCATGTCCTGGAAAGTATGCCAAAAGTAGCAGACAAAGACAAGGATGTCAGAAAGGACAACTGCAACAGGCGTATGTAAAGGAAGGAGTGTCCGGTTACCCATGGCACACCCAGAGAAAATGGATGCACAATCACCAAAGATGACTAACACAGGATCAGGAAACAGAAGGCCGAGCCGCGCACAGGAGACACACCCTCAGCAGGCGTTGACGGCCCGTCGTGGGGACCAACATGCCCAAATACATACACAACCGTGGACTTCATGCACAATAGATATTCTAACCCATGAAGAACTGCATGCATGTACACATAGACTCATATGCACAATCTTTGACAACTATGCCAGAGATGCCGCATGCAAAGTGGCAAGAGACCTGCATTGACAGAGATGAGGCACCTTGGAGGGTGAGGAACCCCTTTATTACTCAGGCTCACACTAAGGGAAATGCATCAATATGAACAGACTCACAGGTCATTTGGCTGAACATGTGGGACCTACACTGGACACCCCCTTCACAACACAGATGTAGTAAATCCAAATGGCCTGGCACACAAGTTAAGGGGATGAGCCAAACACCTCCTGCTGCACACGGAGAGGATGCAATTCCCCATTGAGCTTCTTATGGGGATGTCCCACACTATGTCCACCCGTAGCATCCTGTATGTTTCTGGGGGAAGTTTTACACACATTGATGCCTTCATCAGAATCCACAAACCATTACAGATGACTGTCACGAAGGTTGACTATCAATTCATGGGAGTCATGCTACATGTCATGTGCCCCATAGTGAGTCGACATGTATGCATGGTAACCCAACATGCACAGGAGCAATCCCCACACATTCCAAACACGTAAAACCCCCAAAATACCTTGCTGCAATCCTCACCCAAAATGACTTTTCCCCATGTCCGTGCATGGAACGCTGATTCAGCACACGTTGCAATACTCATGAGGAATAGCAGGAGGCAAACGATGACACGACCAGACAACATGCGCAAGAACCTGTGGATGACAGACACACAAGAAGTTAAAAGATTGTTATCCACATACATGGTCATTTACTCTACAGGAATAATGTTGTCACCATGCGAATTGAAAATTTAGTGTCTCAGCTAAAATGAGTGGAATGACATCATCACTCGAGTGACACATCAGAACACACATCTAAGTCACTTAGCATACAGTCAGCTGGACACACACATTGCAACCCATGCCACACAAGGCTCCAAGCGTGCACACTCAGACCCAGTGACTCACCATTATGAGAAGAAGTTGCGTATGAGCTGACTCCAGATATCCTCCTCCTCCTCCTCACTTGCCTCGTGACCAAGCCCTTCATCCTCCACGGGTGGATGTTCCTGCTCATGCTACTCCAGGATGAGTGGCACTGCCTTCTCCACTGCCATGTTGTGCAGCATGCAGCACACGAGGAAGATTTTGCAGATCTTTGCAGGTGCATATGGGAGGGACCCGCCTGTCTTGTGAAGGCACCGGAATGGGCTCTTCAGGAGGCCAAACATCCTCTCAATCACTCGCCTGGTCTGCCCGTGTGCATTGTTGTAACGGTGATCTGCAGCTGATCTTGGGTTGCAGAGAGGCGTCATCAGCCATGGCATGTTGGGATAGCCAAAGTCCCCTACATGGAAACATCATGTAAAGAAGTGGGTCAGGAGATCCCGTAAGATACAAAGATACCGCAAAACACAGGACAAACAGAGTATACCCACCAACAAGACATGCTCGTTCGTTGTGCAGCCGCAGCATCATTTGTGGCACCCTGCTACGCCTCATGATGTAGGCATCGTGTACTGACCCTGGAAAACGTGCACAGACATGGGAAATCAGCATGTTAGCAAGACACACCACAAGGGCATTTATAGAGTGGTAATGTTTACGGTTGCGATAGGCGACCTCCTGTGCCTGTGGTGGTACCAAAGCCACATGTGTCCCATCAATGGACCCAATGACATGGGGCATCCCTCTCAGGGCATAGAAATCGCCCTTGACGCCTGTCAACTCCTCAGGAGTCGGAAAATGGATGAATTCATCCAGGTGCTCCAACATAGCTGCCAAAACATCATGCAGGACACGGCTGAACATCGTCTGTGACATGCCACCAACATCAGCTATGGTGAATTGAAACGTACCTGTGGCAAAAAAATGTAGGGCTGCCATCACCTTCATCTTGGGGGTCAGCGCAGTAGGATACCTGTGTCGTGGTTGGAGGTGTGGTGCCAGCTTGGCGGTCAAGTCCTCAATCAACTGTTGGGTGAATCTGTAACGGCATATGCAGTCACGTTCCCTCATGGCACCCAAGTCTGGCATTGGTCTGGGGACAGGCGGTGCCCTGCAGAAAATTGGAATGAATAACGAAGAGTGAGAACATAACAACATCAATGTCAATGAACTGAGCACATGCTCAACTGCTAATACACATCTGCTAAATACAGAGTCTGGTCTGTGCAATACATCCAGGACACGTATGCCAGCCAGGTGATACTCCTACGAAAAGCAAGCTACACCCGTTGATTGTCAAGTCTACATGACATGCCCTGAAACGAGCTGTGGGCCAGTGTCAGTGAACAGCCAGAGACATCACAAGAGTGACATACATCCACATATCAGCATTTGAAGGATGTCATCTCATACAGACAGCTGACGGCAAGCTAGACGCACAGATCACATGAAATGTCAAATGTACAGATCACACACATTGCGATGAAGGGGTACACGTGAAAACAGAAAACACAGACATTGAGACGACGCAGATATGTCCTCATGTGAAAATATCATGTTCGATGCATACAGACACACGTTACGTGGAAATCCACATGTGGCATTGTGTGCGTAGATGTGTGCCATGCCCATCTACACACAGACACATGTTGGATACAGCAACAGCAGATGCAGTTGACGGAACACCAACAGCAAGCTCATGTGAACACATGACACACACATGACATAGTCACATCGGTGAACGCTGGTCGTTAAATGTCAGTTGTTAGTGTCCCTGTCTCTGGCATCAGGGGACAGTTGCGGGTGGTGGTGACTGTGCCATACCAGTGATGCTGTGCTTGACACGTTTGTACTACATGCACACATGTGCAAAGTGTGAAGGGGAAGTGTGGCACATAGTGCCCCATCACACATGACATGTGTACACAGGTCATCACACATCAATTGTGCAAATACATGAGGAGACATGTGCAATATCACTGCCTGACACACCTAGGCCCTGCACATGTAGGACAGCAATGACAATGACTTGATGTACATCCTTGTGCGAGTCTGAGACCTCCATTCCTTTTGTGTGCGCATCCTATCAACAGCGTAAGCGTGTGAAACGCACCGTACACACACTCTGAGGGCGTGTGTACGGTCTGTATCACTATAGTAGTGGTGCCGTAGGAGCACGCGTGGTACGGACCGTACACACGTACGTGTACTACCAGGGCCTACACATATGTGTAGGCACTGGTAGTACACGTACAGGTACGTGTACTACCAGTGCTTACACGTACGTGTACTACCAGTGCCTACACGTACGAGTACGCACTGGTAGTACACGTACGGGTAAGTGTACTACCAGTGCCTACCCGTACGTGTACTACCAGTGCGTACCCGTACGTGTAGGCACTGGTAGTACACGTACCTGTACGTGTACTACCAATGCGTACCCGTATGTGTACTACCAGTGCCTACACGTACGTGTAGGCACTGGTAGTACACATACCCGTACGTGTACTACCAGTGCCTACCCGTACATGTAGGCACTGGTAGTACACGTATGTGTACGCACTGGTAGTACACGTACCCGTACGTGTACTACCAGTGCGTACCCGTACGTGTAGGCACTGGTCGTACACGTACCTGTACGTGTACTACCAGTGCCTACACGTACATGTAGGCACTGGTAGTACCCGTACGGGTACGCACTGGTAGTACACGTACGGGTACGTGTACTACCAATGACTACACGTACGGGTACGCACTGGTAGTACACGTACAGGTACGTGTACTACCAGTGCCTACACGTACGTGTAGGCACTGGTAGTACACGTACGTGTACGCACTGGTAGTACACGTACCCGTACGTGTACTACCAGTGCGTACCCATACGTGTACTACCAGTGCGTACCCGTACGTGTAGGCACTGGTAGTACACGTACGTATAGGCACTGGTAGTACACGTATGGGTACGTGTACTACCAGTGCCTACACGTACATGTCAAACGCACTGTGCAACTGGTGCCGTAGGGGTACGTGTGAAACGCACCGTACCTGTGTGTGGATTTGAAAATTACATAGGGGACACATAAGGGACAAGTATTAGGCACTAAATGCATGCTGGTTGTCATGGATACAGAGTTTTCAGTTCAAATTTTTCCATCAGGTGTCCTGGAAAAGTCAGTTGGCCACAAAATACAATGTTGCAAAGTAGTTGTTGACTTAACATGATGCTCAAAATTTGAACGATGCAAATGCTGTCACTGCTGTATGTGGAAAGGGATTGGAGTAAACGTAAGATGCAAATGAATCTGACCAATCACTATGTACTCCTCCAAATGAATACCCCTCAGCAAGACAGATATAAGTCAGCTAGAACCCATGAAAGGCACTTGCCTGCACAACTTTCCTGTTGACAACACTGCTGCTGTCTGTGCTTCCTCTGGCACCATGTCAAGGTCTGTGGAGAGGGCCCAGCCATTCACCCAGGAGGAGAATGAGGCATTGCTGGATGTCATCCTCCCACAGTACACCAGCCTGTATGGGAGACCAGGGGAGCAGGTGAGTGCTGACTCCACTACCTTTGACTGTGCACCTTTTTTGTGACTGTCACTTCTGGCATTGTGTCCAGGTGTGACAGACATGCAATGTTGTTTAGAGTGGGTCCCAGGGGGGAATGGCTGATGTCTCCCATGCAGAGCATGATGTAGTTCATGTGTGCACTCCTCACTTGCATTGTGCTTACTGTGACATTCACTGCATAGTGCATGACACATTCAGCCTGCCTAATCCTTTGTGGCATTTTTTGTCTATAGTCCTGAGGTGATTTAGTGGTCCCCCGGTGTGACCGGTGACTGTACCCACAGATGTGTGTGAGTTGAGTGGAGCTGTGGTGAGAGTGTCCAAGTGATGTGTACGCCCCCTGGACATTGATGTGTGTGAATGTTCCTTGTCATGTGGGTGAGTGTCTATGTGAAGTGTTGCACCACAGCTGCATGGAGGAGGCAACAGCTCTACCCATCTGATGTGAGAAGTAAGCCATGCTGTGTGTCTGACTTGATGAGCTAGCCCCACACCTGTGACACCCCACAGGCAAGTGGCACATGTGCAGAGTGAGGTTTGTATCCGCTGTTGCCAATGGCATGTGATTGATCTGTGCCTGTGTGTGTCTGTGTACTCTGCTGAGGTTGTGTCAGTGGCCTCGGGCATGTAACTGCTTGGAGGTGCTGTCCATCAGCCTGGTGTTGCTTGTGATGCACAGTGTGTGCCATGATCATGGAGTGAGTCGCACCCCTCATGCCACCTGTGTACTTTCAATGCCATGTAGTGCATTGGGGCTTCCACAGAGGCCAATGTCCATATGACAAAGATGCTATTCCTTGGCAGCATCCTATGCCCTGTTCAACATATCAAAGATGTTCAAATGTGTGTCTCTCTGACATGGAGCAGGTGTAGTGATTTTGTCTCACTTTGCCATCCTCACAGCTAACTGCCTACGAGAAGGGGGAGATCTGGAAGCGGGCCGTCAGGGCCGTGAGATCGGTGGAGGGTCGCAGTCGGCGCCTACCCCAAGTCCGAAAACGGTGGCAGGACATCCGGTGCTGGACCCAGAGGATCGCCCGGGTCCAGCTGGGGGACTCACCTCCACGCCCCCACGGCGGGAGCCGACGCCTGACCCACCAGATGAGGCGTGTCCTGGCGGTGGTCTTCCCTGACATGGATAGGCAGTTGCAGGAGAGACAGCAGCAAGGAGGGGGTAGGTACATGTGTGTTTGTTGTGTGTCACCAGCTTTTGGAAGTGCTCAGTCGCCTGGATACACTACCAGGGTTTATATGTGCAGTGCATATCCTGTTCCCCCAAGTCAACCGGTGCTGTTCTTCCTCCCTTCCCCTCCTTGACATGGGTTCCCTGGTCTGTGTGTAATCACTATTGCACATGGTCATCTAGGCTGCCAGCTAATCCAAGTGCAAATTTGTTTCTGCATCATGTGTGGGGGTGGTCTGTGACATGTGTTGGTACCTTGCCTGTGCCCTGTCCTGTTCAGTCATTTGGGGGTCCATATTTGTTGGCACTGATGCTGAGTCTCAACATAGGAGTGTGAGGTTTCAAATGAACAGACTTGCAGCATGCATGACCGATGTTGTGGCCTCAGACATGATGTGCATGAGTGGGAGATATGCATAGTGCCGGGACGGTTGCTCATGTTACAGTCAGATCATTCCAGGACCATGGAGCAGTGTGCCCACTGCAGTCCCCTGAGACACCCTTGCCTCGTAATCATGTGTGTCATACAACACTGTGCCCATTCTCTGTGTGTTCAGCATAGGTCGGCCTCTGTGGCAGTGTTCCCTGGCCTCATTTGTATTTATCTAAAGAGTGCTACATGTGTCCACTGGACAGGGTGACCCTATTTGGCTTCTGCATACTCACACTGGGCAGTGCCTGTGTGTCTATTCACAACTATCTGTTGATGGTTGTTTGTCACAAATATGTGTTGGCAGCCTCACAAGGTGATGTGGAGTACATTTGGGAATTCTTGATGCACATTTTTGTAAACCCTGATTAAGAGGTGTCACTTCTTGATCTGTCTCAATCACATTGTCTCAGGTATGGGGGTTTTGTGTGGGCAAGGCCTACATGTCCAAACCTTATGTCTCCTTGCCAGGTCTGACCTGTGTGTGGTAATTGTCTGGACAGACACTCAACATGCAGTGACCCAGTGATGTTGTGCAGGGTTTAATGTTTGTGCTTTGCAGCATGTGTTAAAAGTTTAAATACATGATTCCTGCTCATCCATTTTTTGCACCAGTGTGTGGTCCAGGTGCTACGTAGTTTTGTCTTTGTGGGCTGACATCTGTGAGGACATTCTGGCTTGCCATGAGGGTGTCTCCTCAGTGCAGGTGTGCCTTATTCAAACACAATTGCAGGCCCATTAGCTTATGCATTGTCCTGTGTTTGGACATGTGTGCCACTCCACATGACAGGCAGTGGGTCAGATGTGTTGCCAACTGTGTCATCATGGTACGGATGGCCATGTGACAGGTGGCATGATTCAAGTTGTTAGTCACAAAGTCTTGTACCTTGGCACTCACTACACTTGCCAACATGTCTTCATGTTTTCAATGCTTGACTTTGATGTTTTGTTGTAAAGGACAATAATGTGCCTGCATGACAGATGTCTCCCAAGGAAGTGCACAAGAAACAACCTTTACACTTTCAGGGAACACGCTGGCACATTTTAAAGCAAGGCACAGTTCGAATAAGACTGTTTTTCAGATTATACATATCCATGTTCCCACAGTGTGGTGGCATTTGGGTAAGTCCTTGGTTGTTGCTGATGCCAACTTACGAGTGTCAAGTCATCCAGACCGCCGTGGTCCCATGTATATGTACTTTCTGAAACCCCATTTCTTTCTAACAGTGGCTTCTTTGAATAAGGCTGACAGCTCATACAATGACTGTGTAAATGTAGTTTTGTGTGCACCTCCTTGTGTGACTTCTTTTATACAGGCACATGTGTGTTCTGTTCACAAAGTGGCACATTCATACATTCTAAACATGTCGATTGTGTAAAGTGGTGTGATTCCCAAGGGATCAAAATGTATTTCGTTTGGGTTTCCAAAGTACTTACAGGTCTCCGAGTGTGGGGACACCTTCAGCATTGAGGTCTGTTATTTAGCCTTGGGTGCACAAATACTGTTTCTTTCACAGTAAACAAGAGGTGGCATGCCTTCATAGTATTGCTGTGCTCAACTGTTCCCAGACACTAGCTTCTCAGTATATTTCTAATTCAAGTTTTTGGCTGTTGTGTCCTATTTTTCATTGTTTCCAAGTGGCATGGTTTGTCAACCAACTGGGGAGTACAGGGCTTACATATCTGCGGAGTAATCTAGATGTTACTCATGATGCATTGCCTGATATGGACTGTGACCTATTTTGTTTAGACTCATGTGTCAGATGTATACAGGTGACTGATTATTTTCTGTATCTTCACCTTGCCCACAGCATCATCGGAGGAAACCGAGGGAGACACCTGCACGGACCTGGAGGAGGGATCTAGCACCGGTGCCACCAGTGCTGCCGAGTCTGTGGGAGCAAGTGGCACGGAGGGCGAGGGGAGTCAGGCAGAGGACCTGTCTGGTGGCGAGACCGACTACGACGCTGACGGGTCCGAGGCTGAACTCATTGAGGGGGCGGAGGCTGCTACAACACCTGGCAGCAGCACAACATCTGTCCCCGCCTCCTCCATTCCCATCACCGCCCTCCCAGTTGCTCCGGTCCCTTCTGTCCGTGCAGGGCACCACCATGTCTCCTTCGTGCCAGGCACCGCACCCCCTGCCCCTGTCACCCCTGCTGCCCTCACTGCAGAGTCTGTGGACATTCAGCGGCAGTTGCAGGTTGGCCAGATATCGATGCTGAATGTCTTCCATGGCCACACCATACTGCTGACACAGATGGTGTCGTTCATGGAGGGCATGTCAGCATCGATGTCTGACCAACGGGTGTTGCTGAGGTCCATGGACTCTTCACTGACGGCAGCAGTGAGTCTCCTGCAGTGCTTCGTCCCCCCTGCCCCTGCCCCAGCCCCATCCACACTTCCCACTCCCATGCCTGTCCCATGCACACCCAGACATTCCCAAGCACGCACCCCACCAGACACAGGCAGCACACCACCACGTAAGGGCAAGCACACACCTCCTGGCACGCACACTCAAGGGGTTAAAGGCACACCCACTGGGTCTGGGGCACACAGACATACACGCAGCCACAGTCTGAGTCCGCATGCCTCACTACCCAGTCCCTCCAAAAGCACTCCCCTTGGCTCCCCTGCCACACAGTCAGACAAGGAGAGCTAAATGTCTGTGCTGGGCCTCAGCCCCACTGTGTCACCAGCCCGCAAGTGGGCAAGGCACTCCCCGGGTAGGGGAGTTGAGTCCCCCCCCATGTCCACCCCCTCCCCTCAGAAGCGCTGCACCCCATCCCTCCGACCCCCCCCCCCCTCCTTTGTGCCTGTGGTTTCTTCTGGGGCAGGGGATATGCCCTGGCAGAAGTGTGCAGCGCCAAACTCACCTCCACCTTTGGCTCTACCCCACCTCCTGTGGTAGAGGCGTCCGGCCCTGCACCCACCACACCTACCCTTACACCTCCTGTCCCTGCTGTGCCTGGTCCTTCCCCACATGATGCCCCCCCCCCAGTCGACGAACCTGAGGGTTCCACTGTGGAGGCAAGCTAGGGGAGACGCGTGCCCATGTGTCCCCCCAAGGACTTCTATTCTGGACTGGCCATTGGCCTTTGTATATAGTGTTCTTGAAAAAAAATAATTATGCTGATTGAAGCATTTTCTTTTTACTATGAACACCATTGCATTTCAGGTATTGATGTTGGTGCTGATGCTCCAGGAGTTGGGGTTGTGGTAATGTGTTATGTTTCTGGCAAAGGTTCGAGTCTGATGGTCATGAGGAGGACCATGGGATCTGCGTGCCATCACAAGGTCTCTGCAAAGGATCTTTGGTCGTGTGTGTTATTTGTTTTTTGAGACATTGTACCAAGGAGTGTCCCTTCCTCCGTGGCACCTGACATCTTCCCTGCAGAGAGTTGCACAATTGTTGTGCTGACCTGTGTATACATTCCCTTTGTTAGTGACGGATCCCTTCAACTATGGCCATGCCTGCTCAGCAATGTCTCCGGCTGCATCGTCTGTGCAATCCTTGCTAGTCACTGTACTTGTGTATTGAGTATGTTGACATGCCTTCATGGAGAAATTCTCCCTTTTCCGCACTATGCATGTGTGTAATCCCAGCCTAGTACACATATGGTACTTGTTCTGAAGGGTATTTGGGCACCTGACTCACAATAGTGGGCATTGTATCTGTGGGAACTCCACCCTATTCCTTCCATGAGAGACAACATCTTGGTGGCTGTCCCAGCACCTGTACATTCCTATCAGTCCTGGGATGTGCGTGACAGTGTGTATTCCCTTTGGCTCTCCAAGTTTAGTAGGCATTGACATGACTATGCAGTCTTGTGGCATGATCTCTGTGTGTGTATTGTGCTGCATCCGCCAGGGGTGGGTATGCATGTGTCATTTGTCCTCACACCCACATGTGGTGTGTCATGCAGTGGGGGAAAGACATCCATCCTCATGGGAGTGGGACACTGCTGTCAGTGATGTGTTGTTATGGCACTATCAACATAGTCGAAAATTAGGGATGCGTACATACACCCATGGAGTTGTGGTCATCTGATAATGATGTCCACACCCCCATGTCTCTGTCCACTGCTGGTATTCCTCTGCACCCACCCCTCACATGTCTCTGTCCACTGCTGGGAGTGATAGGCACCCACCCCTCACATGTCTCTGTTCACTGCTGGGAGTGATGGGCACCCACCCCCATGTCTCTGTCCACTGATGGGAGTGAGAGGCACCCACCCCCATGTCTCTGTCCACTGCTGGTATTCCTCTGCACCCACCACTCACATGTCTCTGTCCACTGCTGGGAGTGATAGGCACCCACACCCATGTCTCTGTCCACTGATGGGAGTGATAGGCACCCACCCCTCACATGTCTCTGTCCACTGCTGGGAGTGATAGGCACCCAGCCCCATGTCTATGTCCACTGATGGGAGTGATAGGCACCCACCCCTCACATGTCTCTGTCCACTGCTGGGAGTGATAGGCACCCACCCCTCACATGTCTCTGTTCACTGCTGGTATTCCTCTGCACCCACCCCTCACATGTCTCTGTCCACTGCTGGTTATCCGCAGCACCCACCCCTCACATGTCTCTGTCCACTGCTGGGAGTGATGGGCACCCACCCCCATGTCTCTGTCCACTGATGGGAGTGATAGGCACCCACCCCTCACATGTATCTGTCCACTGCTGGTATTCCTCTGCACCCACCCCTCACGTGTCTCTGTCCACTGCTGGGAGTGATAGGCACCCACCCCCATGTCTCTGTCCACTGCTGGGAGTGATAGGCACCCACTCCTCACATGTCTCTGTCCACTGCTGGGAGTGATAGGCACCCACCCCATGTCTATGTCCACTGTTGGGAGTGATAGGCACCCACCCCTCACATGTCTCTGTCCACTGATGGGAGTGATAGGCACCCACCCCATGTCTCTGTCCACTGATGGGAGTGATAGGCACCCACCCCTTACATGTCTCTGTCCACTGCTGGTATTACTCTGCACCCACCCCTCACATGTCTCTGTCCACTGCTGGGAGTGATAGGCACCCACCCCCATGTCTCTGTCCACTGCTGGGAGTGATAGGCACCCACCCCCATGTCTCTGTCCACTGCTGGGAGTGATAGGCACCCACCCCCATGTCTCTGTTCACTGCTGGGAGTGATAGGCACCCACCCCTCACATGTCTCTGTCCACTGCTAGGAGTGATAGGCACCCACCCCCATGTCTATGTCCACTGATGGGAGTGATAGGCACCCACCCCTCACATGTTTCTGTCCACTGATGGGAGTGATAGGCACCCACCCCTCACATGTCTCTGTCCACTGATGGGAGTGATAGGCACCCACCCCTCACATGTCTCTGTCCACTGCTGGGAGTGATAGGTACCCACTGCTGGGAGTGATAGGCACCCACCCCTCACATGTCTCTGTCCACTGCTGGGAGTGATAGGCACCCACCCCCATGTCTATGTCCACTGTTGGGAGTGATAGGCACCCACCCCTCACATGTCTCTGTCCACTGATGGGAGTGATAGGCACCCACCCCATGTCTCTGTCCACTGATGGGAGTGATAGGCACCCACCCCTTACATGTCTCTGTCCACTGCTGGTATTCCTCTGCACCCACCCCTCACATGTCTCTGTCCACTGCTGGGAGTGATAGGCACCCACCCCCATGTCTCTGTCCACTGCTGGGAGTGATAGGCACCCACCCCCATGTCTCTGTCCACTGCTGGGAGTGATAGGCACCCACCCCCATGTCTCTGTCCACTGCTGGGAGTGATAGGCACCCACCCCTCACATGTCTCTGTCCACTGCTAGGAGTGATAGGCACCCACCCCCATGTCTATGTCCACTGATGGGAGTGATAGGCACCCACCCCTCACATGTCTCTGTCCACTGATGGGAGTGATAGGCACCCACCCCTCACATGTCTCTGTCCACTGATGGGAGTGATAGGCACCCACCCCTCACATGTCTCTGTCCACTGCTGGGAGTGATAGGTACCCACCCCCATGTCTATGTCCACTGATGGGAGTGATAGGCACCCACCCCTCACATGTCTCTGTCCACTGATGGGAGTGATAGGCACCCACCCCCATGTCTATGTCCACTGATGGGAGTGATAGGCACCCACCCCTCACATGTCTCTGTCCACTGCTGGTATTCCTCTGCACCCACCCCTCACATGTCTCTGTCCACTGCTTGGAGTGATAGGCACCCACCCCCATGTCTATGTCCACTGATGGGAGTGATAGGCACCCGCCCCTCACATGTCTCTGTCCACTGATGGGAGTGATAGGCACCCACCCCTCACATGTCTCTGTCCCCTGATGGGAGTGATAGCCACCCACCCCTCACATGTCTCTGTCCACTGATGGGAGTGATAGGCACCCACCCCTCACATGTCTCTGTCTACTGCTGGGAGTGATAGGCACCCACCCCTCACATGTCTCTGTCCACTGATGGGAGTGATAGGCACCCACCCCTCACATGTCTCTGTCCACTGCTGGGAGTGATTGGCACCCACCCCCATGTCTCTGTCCACTGATGGGAGTGATAGGCACCCACCCCTCACATGTCTCTGTCCACTGCTGGTATTCCTCTGCACCCACCCCTCACATGTCTCTGTCCACTGCTGGGAGTGATGGGCACCCACCCCATGTCTCTGCCCACTGATGGGAGTGATAGGCACCCACCCCTCACATGTCTCTGTCCACTGCTGGTATTCCTCTGCACCCACCTCTCACATGTCTCTGTCCACTGATGGGAGTGATAGGCACCCACCCCTCACATGTCTTTGTTCACTGCTGGGAATCCTAGGTAGCCACCCCTCACATGTCTCTGTCCACTGCTGGGAGTGATAGGCACCCACACCTCACATGTCTTTGTCTACTGCTGGGAATCCTAGGCAGCCACCCACCCACCCACCCGCACCCTTGGTGCAGTACACTGCTGTCCTGGGCATACACACACCCCAATATACTGGTTATATGCTGCCCCAGGCCCTAAGCCAACATTCGTGGCGTGTGTACGCCTTGTATCACAAATGTACTGGTGCCCTAGGGGTAAGGGTGATGCGGACCGTACCCCCGCATTCATAGGATGGGTACGGTCCGTACCACGCGTACCCGTACGTCACCACTACAATGGTGGTATGGACCGTACCCACGCTCTGAGGGCGTGGGTACGGTCCGTACCAAGCATACCCCTACGTCACCACTACAATGGTGGTACGGACCGTACCCACGCTCTGAGGGCGTGGGTACGGTCCGTACCACGCATACCCCTACGTCACCACAACAATGGTGGTACGGACCGTACCCACGCCCTCAGAGCATGGGTACGGTCCGTACCACCATTGTAGTGGTGACGTAGGGGTACGCGTGGTACGGACCGTACCCACGCCCTCAGAGCGTAGGTACGGTCCGTACCACGCGTACCCCTACGTCACCACTACAATGGTGGTACGGACTGTACCCACGCTCTGAGGGTGTGGGTACGGTCCGTACCACGCGTACCCCTACGTCACCACTACAATGGTGGTACGGACCATACCAACGCTCTGAGGGCGTGGGTACGGTCCGTACCACGCGTACCCCTACATCACCACTACAATGGTGGTACGGACCGTACCCACGCTCTGAGGGCGTGGGTACGGTCCATACCAAGCGTACCACTACGACACCACTACAATGGTGGTACGGACCGTACCCGCGCTCTGAGGGCGTGGGTACGGTCTGTACCACGCGTACCCCTACACCACCACTACAATGGTGGTACGGACTGTACCCACGCTCTGAGGGCGGGGGTACGGTCCGTACCACGCATACCCCTACGTCACCATTACAATGGTGGTACGGACCGTACCCATGCTCTGAGGGCGTGGGTACGGTCCATACCACGCGTACCCCTACGTCACCACTACAATGGTGGTATGGACCGTACCCACGCTCTGAGGGCGTGGGTACAGTCCGTACCACACGTACCACACGTACCCCTACGTCACCACTACAATGGTGGTACGGACCGTACCCACGCCCTCAGAGCCCCATGGTGTTGTTCTCACCTTCTGCGGCGTGTGCGTCGGGTTCGGTGCACCAGGTCGTAGGCTAGGAGGGCCGGGATGACACATAGGATGGGGTCCATGGCTGTCCGTCGCGTACCGGTGCTCCTTATTCGCGTCCTACTCAATTTCCCGGGAGTGGCTGCCGTAAAAAATGAGCCGTGCGGAGTGACTTAGGCACGAATCGTACTTGCTGGTCCGTAAAACGCTGCCTGACTCCGTACGGACGTCACGTACGCGATGTCCCGGATCAGAATTGTTTTTTTTTTTTAGCCGTATGTAGTTTTGTACGAGTCGTACGGAAATGGTATTTCTGTACGAATCGTACTTGCTGGTTTGTAAGGTGGATTTCCCGGGTACGTGTCGTATGGAGAATACGCTCCATACGACCATTCGTACCCGGGTTTTACAGGATTGGAATCGGCACCCAAATGGGAGAATCCTTCATAATTTGAGATTGCAGATGAATGAATTAGAGCCTAGACCTAGATTAACACAGTATGAGGCATTAGAAGAATGGGAAACTGAGTCATTTGAGCGTGACAGATCCAGAAGTAGTAGAAGTTATAGAGGATTTTTCCCTAAACAGATGCGTGAATCACGAGAAAGTCAGATGAAACAACGGAGACAAGCAATGATTACGGAAGGACTGTATCCTGTATTAATGGCTGAGGAACAGTCAGGGGGCAAGTGTACAGGGAAGACTAAGCATTTAACAATGACAGGTGGTGGGGAATCAGAAGATGAGTTTATGGAGGACATCCTAACGAAAAATCCTCCACCATATCAGGAAGGACCTAGTAGAACTACTCCAAGTGCACCCTCCTTGGGAACACCTTTGGTTTCACAGGTTATACATGATCCAATAAATGGGAGGGTACTCCAGGAAAAGGAAAGAGAAGCAATAAATAAAAATAGAGACAAAATTGATACAGAAAATAACCCAATTGAATACACACACTGAAGCATTGACTATACCAGTGACTATAGGTCCTGTTGTTCCATTGTATGGGGATAAGGTGAATTGTCCCAAACCACCAGTTATGACAACTCCCATAATCGAACCAAGAAAAGAAAATATAATAATTGATGATCAAGCCAGTGAATGCAATTCAGTAATTTCATTAATGGATTTGCCGATAAGAGGACAAATAAATGAAACCCCGAGAAGAGTTACACCTAGCTGTTCAAAAGAAATATGATTAGAAACATCTACAGGAACTAAAAGTGCTACAATAGTATCCCTGGAAGAATTAGAGAGATGGGCACAGGGAATAGACAAACCGAACCAACAACCAAAGATTTTAGATATTTACAAATTGAAAGTGGAAGTGGAAGAAATGATAGTTGGAAACGTGGGACTAGATAGGCTAAATGCTTACAGTGAAGAAGAGTTACTGTTCATTTGTAGAAGCATCACTAGAAATGCAAAGATATTTCATGAGAAAACAACAGATCTTGCCTCCGAAATGGGAATTGAAATAGGGAGTATTACAGAAACCATATGGAGCAGAATTTACTGATAAGGATTTGGAAAATATGAATGTGTCTGGAAGAAAATTGCAGATTAAGGCGTTAATGACCATCTTACAAAAGTGGGGAGACTTAGACAAATGTAAAGCTAGGTGGATGGGGAAAAAGGAGAAAGCACAGGCAAGTTGAACAACATCTGAATTCTTGTTGAAAGAATCAGGAAAAGCAGAGAGATTGTGCCCAATGAGAGAAGTTCCAGGAGGGGGTTATGTAAATGTTCCATGGACTCAACAAGATATTTTGTCATTTACTAATGATTTTCCAAAGTTAAGAGAAAAACCAGTTGAATGGTACAGGCAGGCTGAAAGGTTTGTGAAGGTTTCTAAGCTTTTGTTGAAAGATTTGGATGGTCTATTTGACATAGTGGTGCCTGCTGATCTATGGACAGAATGCAAAATCACAGTTAATTGGTCTAGCAATGAGTACCCAAGAGATGAAAAAACAGGAGCCCCTTCAGAGGAGGTAATGAAGACATATCACCAGGTGATCACTTTCTTGAAAGGGAAAATTCCATCAAAAGAAACAGATTGGAAAAAGATAGATAGAACAACCCAAGAAATAAATGAGTTTGTACATGCTTATTATGAACGCCTATTACAGGAATTCAAGCAGTATAGCGGATTTGAGAACATCGGAGATAAAAATATGGGTCATTTTGTGTATCGGTTTGTGTCATGTTTAAGACCAGACATTTCCCAGATGATTCAGCAGCATATGTTGTGCTGGCAGGGAAAACCTATTGATGAGATTCTAAAATACGGCAAGTATTGTGGAGACGATATTGAGAATAGATTAAAAACGTTGGAAGAAAAAGTGATGTGGGCACAAGTGAAATTGGCAGAACATTAAGAGTTTAAATTAAACAGTCAGACTGATGATCAAGTGAAAGGACAGGGTCAGAATGATAATAATGGGGGAAAACCAAGAGGACGAATAATTAGAGGAAGCAAAGAAGAAATTTCCTTGTCATGGGTGCGCAAAATTGGGACATTGGAAAAAATAGTATAAATATATTCAGAATAATAATGTCCCAAATCAAAATTTAAATCCACAGACGCAGAATGAGGTGATAATGCATCAACCGCAGCAGGTTGTTAATCAGCAGAGTCAGGTGCCACCTGCCCCTATGCCAAATTTTGTGAACAGAGCAAAGTACAGTGCGGACACCGGATTCCCAGGAGGAAGTGGTAAGAAACATTCTGTAACTTCACAATTTCTTTTGCAAAATAGTTACTCCCATGAGGATGATCAATGACGGTGCCTGAGGGGGGAGGAAGAGGAGTGCGTACTTGGCACTTCCTTACCGGTAGATCAGTCAGGTCCATATATTGATGGGAAGGTAGAAGGAAAAGATATTACCTTTTTGTTGGACACTGGTGCTACCCATTCTACTGTGAGAACAGCAGACATCCCAAACCTACCCCTCTCTGGAGAAGCCATCCAAGTAGTAGGCGTTTCAAACAAACCGATTAGAACCGCAATCACAGAACCCATGGAGGTGCGCATTGGCAATTTCAGAGAGATGCACACATTTGTGGTGTGCGACTCTAATCCAGTAAACTTGCTAGGAAGAGACTTATTGTGCAAAATGAACTGCGCAATTTATTGCACACCGGATGATGTTGCGATTCAGACCCCTGATGAAGACGGTATCTACAAAATAATGTTAGCAAAACAAGGGTATACAGAAAGTCCTTCAATTTTTAATCACATTTTGAAAAAGTGTCTAGAAACACTAGTGATGCCCAGAAATTCAGTTCTAGTCCAATATATCGACAACTTGCTCATTGTGTGGTAAATATTTAAATTACCTGTACTATTTTTTATGCGGTAAAGTCTAGTAAGAATAACTCAGTCAAAATAAGAGGCAGAATCCGTGGTATTAGAGGTTCTGAAAAGGACTTTATTCCTTACAAAGGAATTATGGTTCGAACCAGGCAATCATATTCCATCACCACGAAGGTTCAGGAAGGGATAGGCAATACATTATTGACAAGTAATGATATATATATGAAAAGCATTACATTAAGACAGATGCAGGAGGCGTAACAGCTGATAATACAGATAAGAATACACATACGTAATGAAAATAGGCGTAATAATAGGCGTATACTAGAAACGTCATTTAAAATGATGTCACAAGTGGGTGGATCCATAAGAGAATCCTGCAGTGTCAGCAGAAATATTTGGCAGAGATGCGCGCGCAGCCGCATGACGTGTGATTGACGTGCAACTAGAGGGTGAAGGGGAATTGACATTTAGCTCTACATGTGGAGACAGAAGTCTGGGGGGTCAGGTCAACCTAATCCCAAATCATATCTAATATCTTTGTTTAAGGAACTGTTTTATCCAAAAGGAAAGGTCTCTCGGACGGAATCTATTCTATACTGACTGTTAGTGCATGTACAAGCGTCTATGTGTCTACATGAGATGCGAGGGGGCAGGAATCTTCCATGGTAACAGGGGCTATGAATTACTTGCATAAAGACAGCGAGGCCGGGCCCTTTGCTCGGTAGCTGGAAGGATGTTTACCTAAACTACTAGACAGGAATGCATTGGATGAGGAGCGGAGCAGATAACTTGAAGGCTGAATACAGTTTTTGGCAGGCAACAGGCCGCGTCAGGCACCGTTAGCCGCGCAGGGAGTAGGACAAAGTTCATGGATACGGATGCAGGTCCAGGCTAGAGCATTTCAGAGGCAGAAGCAGGAAAAGGCTTGATGGCAGAATTCAGGGCCTACTCGCCTGAACGTGAAAAGTGGACCATATAAAGTCGGTGGCCAATCATACTTAGGAATGGAATATTCGACCCATTCATGGCGGATCTGAAAGAGGACATGTTGACGTTGGACGCACATGTATTTGCGTCTTCATAGCTGGAACTGGAGGGAACATACATGTACTTGTAGCATGTACATGGAGCCGTTGGGGTCTAAGATAGGGGACATAACTGATCATAAAATTCATATTTCCTCAATTGCATCAAAGTCGCGATGATTGTGTTACTGATTCAATTGCTTTGTTGAATCATTTGGCTGATGGTGGACACAAAGTGTCTCAAGAGAAATTACAATTTTGTCGAACTGGAGTCAAATATTTGGGACACCAAATAGAAAGAGGAGTGAGAAAAGTGACCCCTGAAAAAATAAAGATAATAAAACAAATGCAGTTACCACAAACCCAGAGAGAGATCAGAATGTTGCTTGGTTTAGTGGGGTATTGTAGGTTTTTCTTTGTTAGCTAAACCACTAATACAGATGACACGGAAACGGGCAAAGGACCCAATAGTTTGGGATGTTGAAAGCATGGGAGCTTTTGTGAAATTACGAAATTGTTTGTGTGAAGCTCCAGCTTTAGGTATGCCAGACTATAAAAAAGAATTTGCACTATTCTGTTGTGAAAGAGAAAATTGTGCCCTTTCAGTGTTAACCAAACGACATGGTTTGATGCGACGTCCTCTAGCGTACTTTTCTGCTACCTTGGACCCTTTAGCGTCAGCATTACCTGGCTGTTTAAAAGCAGTAGCTGCTACTTGTATGAGTCTTGAACAAAGTGAGTCCAATGTGATGAGACATCCTGTGAAAGTATTTTGACTAGAACACGAACACAGTACCTTACCCCTAGTCGGATGACTAAGTACGAAAGAATCATTTTAGGAGCAAAAAATGTGACAGTGGTCAGGTGTACTATACTAAACCCTGCTACTTTATTGCCAGATGTACCTGGGGAAGAAGTAAGAGATGAAGTTGAGTATGACTGTCTGGATGTCACTGAGTTATGTACTAAGCCTCGTCCAGACATACAGGAGGAACCCCTGAAAGAATCAGAACATGGGCTATTTGTAGATGGCTTGTGTATGAGACATGAGGAAGGAGGATTAAGTGCAGCTTATGCTCTATGCACATTGGCTGGAATAGTTGAAGCATCCTATTTACCAGGATTCGAGTCTTCACAAGTAGCCGAATTGATAGCTTTAATTAAAGCATGCAAAATTGGGAGGAATTGGAAAGTAACCATTTACACTGATAGCCAGTATG
Source organism: Triturus cristatus (assembly GCF_964204655.1). Taxonomy (NCBI): domain Eukaryota; kingdom Metazoa; phylum Chordata; class Amphibia; order Caudata; family Salamandridae; genus Triturus; species Triturus cristatus. The sequence goes on from NC_140592.1 coordinate 318,254,045, forward strand.
GTTGCGGGGTTGTGCACGACTTTGGCCAGCTCTGGATGCAGAGGGATTTCATGACTTCTTCTGGCTCCCCTATGAAAAATGGAACATTTGTGAAAGAACTGTTGGAAGCAATGCAATTGCCAAATGAAGTGGCAGTGGTCAAGTGTGCTGCACATCAGTCAGGAGATGACTATGTGGTAGCTGGTAATCAATATGCTGACCAGGTTGCCCAGGACTGTGCCAGAAATAAAATGGCACTAAAAGGGAAAATTGAAAGAAGTGGAATCAGATGCCAACTTATGCTACTCTCAGCACTAGAAACATGGGATGAAGTGAGAAAATTACAGGATGAAGTGGAAGTGAGTGAAAGGGAGGAGTGGATAAAAGCAGGGTGTCAAAGGAGAACAGAGGATGATGTGTGGATTTACCAAGATGGCAGACCAGTGATGCCAAATTGTTTACTCTCTCAAATGGCCCAAATGTATCGTGGAGGCACACACGTAGGCAGGGATGCTATGATCAGGCTCTTTAGACAGAATTGGTACAATCCGAGATTTAGGGCTGTCGCAGAGTCTTTGCCAGAGATCTTTAACTTATCAATAAATAAACCCAGGCAGGAAACAGTGGTCAGTTGGGGAAGAATTGGAAAAGCAGAAGGACCATTTGTGAGGTTGCAGATAGATTTTATCCAATTACCACCACGCAGGGGATTGAAGTACGTCGTTGTCATAGTTTGTTCGTTCTCACAGTGGGCGGAGGCATGCCCTACTACAAGAAATGACAGCATAACAGTTGCCAGACTGCTGTTGAGGGAGCTAATTCCACGATTTGGTTTTCCAGTAACTGTAGAATCAGATAGAGGATCTCACTTTAATCATGAAATAATTTGGTTAATCTGTGAAGCATTTAAAATTGAACAAAAACTGCACTGTGCATATCGCCCAGAGGCTTCTGGAGTGGTAGAACAAATGAATGGCACAATTTAATCAAGATTGGTAAAGGTGTGTGCATCCACATCACTGTGTTGGCCAGATGCATTACCTCTTGTTCTGATGGGACTCAGAAGCATTCCTGATAGCAACACAGGATTGAGTCCCCATGAAATTCTCATGGGAGGAGCAATGAGACTAGCATTTATACCAGGACACAAACTGTTAAGTATAACTGATGATCTGGTATTAGCCTATTGTAAAGGATTGGCTGACCTAGTGCGTTCTGTGTCTCACCAGGTTGGAGAAGACGCAGTTGCCAGGCAGCCGGATCAAGCACATGATCTAAATCCCGGAGACTGGATGGTAGTGAAGAATCACACCCGAGAGTCGTGCCTAGCACCCAGGTGGGATGGGCTGTGACAGGTCATACTGGTTACAACAACAGCAGTGAAATGTGCAGGTTTGCCTAACTGGATACATGCCAGTCATACCAAAAGAGTACCAGCTCCTGAGGAAAGGGAACCACAACTGACACAAGCAGTTGAGGGCGCTGAAGGTTGTACAGCTGAAGAATCTAGAATAACAGATTCTGAAGTAGCTGATCAAGAACAACCGAGTACAAGTCAGGAAGACTGGATACCAGTAGTCGACATACCTGAGGTGATTATTAAAACGAGAAGCAGAAACACATTAGAAAGGCAAGAAACTAGAGAGGCTCAGACAGGTGCAGAAGAACAAGCTCAGGAAAGGGTGTATAAAACTGTTGGAGACCCTGAGCAGGACCAGACAGGGAGAGAAAAATATACTCAGACAGAGGTGAACCAACATATTCACGGATCTGAGGAGGGACAGATAGAACTAGAAGAACACGTTCAGGCTGCAGAAAAGCAAAGTGCAGTAAGACCTGAGCAGGACCAGTTAGGAAAAGAAGAACAAGTTCAGGAAGAAGAACAACAAGGTGAAATAAGACCTGAACAGGACCAGATAGAGGAAGAAGAACACGTTGAGGCAGATGAAGTCACAACAATAAGCCCTGAACAAGGACAGATAGAAAGGGACTCTGAAGACGCAGATAATCAAATTGTGCCACAACTATAATGAAAATAAATGAATACCTGAAAGAGACGAGAAAAGTGAAAGTGCAGTACAAGCCAAAAAGGTCAGAAAAGGTGATAATTGGCCAGGTGGTGTTAAAAGATTAAAGTATCACTTAAAACAATAAGTGAAGAACCTGAGCAAGTAAATGAAGTCTCTAGTCAGTCTGGGGAATTGAAAGGACCAGATATTGTGCAAGCATCTATCATAGCCCGTGGATTTAGAAAAAGTTTGCAGTCATCAAGAGGTCGGGCAGCATCTGGATCTTCAGAAAAGGCGTCACAACGAACAAACGTGGAAAAATGATGAATGAAAAGAAAAGAGATCATCATTCGCGCCCTCCCTATCCTACTACCCTTTTTATAATAAAACAAGTCATAGAAGATACAATTTTAAACTTTAGAACAGTCGTGATTGGCTGGTTGAGATCGTACGACTTGTATTCCCAGATTTTCAGTACAGTTCGAGGGGTGAGGTCATTGGTCAGCGAAGTATCGGCTTGTTCCGGTTTACTGTAAGGTTGATTGTTCCCGTGTCTTGGGGAGTATCCCGTTTCGTATTCTTGACCGGGGACACTTTGTGCAAAGGTTGCTACAAGGAAATAGAGTAGAATCAGAAGCACAAGTTGAGTTAGATTTACATCATACTGTGACAAATAATGACACTGCTTTAAATTTATTCACAAAGCTATTAGTTCAGTACGTAGACACGATGGAGATTAGTGATTGTTATGCATGTATGAAATTACCAGCATCAGTAGCAGGAGGTGTCACCTATCACCATTTACCATTAACATATGGTATTTCATGTAGTATATGAGCAAGTTTATTTTATAGAACAGGAAAATTACAGTATTATTATTCAAACATAGATGAGATATTTTCAGAGGCTCTTATTCGCAAGAGTATGAATCCAGTTCTGAGTACTAAAGATGCACAGTTTATGGGTGAATATTTCTTAACTATGAAAACAATAGATATAGCATAAGCACACAAAAACAATCTAGCATGTTCATTACACGAAGAAGAAAAGATATTTTTGAATTTAGTAGAGGAAAGGAGACAGGACTTCCAAAGAAAGGCTTCTGAAAAGAAACCTCAGATTCCTCAATGGGCTGAGAAAGAGGAAATATATACAGCTGGCAAGACTCATGCTGCGATGTCCATAGATTTTAAAAAGAAAGGGAATATCTGCCTCCATAGAATAAAGACTGGCAATAAAAATGTATTTATTGGTTCCAGTGAATGTGAACATAACTTTTTGATAATTGGAGGATGCGGACTAAAAGGGGGAACAGATCCAGTATTTCCTGGAGTCTAATATGTGTGTGGGAATAAAGCTTATTTTAAGTTGCCTGAAAGTTGGTACAGCAGTTACTATTTTGGAACAGTATTCCCTAAAGTCTATCATGTGAAAAGAATCACTGGAAGCAATGAAAACACAAACGAACTAACCCGTAGGAAAAGAGCTTGTTTTTCAGAAATAGTAGGAGATATATTTAGTGCATTTATACCTTCAGTGGGATTCATTCTGAGTTCATGAACAATGTGTCAGTTATCCACAGTAGTTGATTGTCTATCAACTGATACTGCTGGAGGGTTCCTAATGACCAATAGAGAAATGGTTGCAATTAGACCAATGGTTTTACAAAATCGACTTGCTCTTGATATATTATTGGCAAAAGAGGGCTGAGTCTGTAAAATGCTGAAAGCACAACATTGTTGCACTTATATTCTAGATAAAAGTGTAGAAATTGGAGGATACATTAAAAATATTTCGAAACTGGAAGAAGATTTGAAACCACTGGAAGTTGATAGTGTATGGAAGAAATTAACAAATAGCATTACCTCAATAGGGACTTGGTTTACTAATATAGGCAAAGGTTTTATAGGCCAAATAATACTACCTCTACTTGGAATAACAATATTAGTCTTAGCAATAATGACATGGTGCAAATGTTGTAGAAAGAGAAAGAGATATGAAGTAAATGAAAAGGGAAACAAAAGAAAGTATGAAGAAATCTAATTAGAAGAAATGAAAGGCAAACTATATAAGAAAATGAGAAATTTAAAAGATAAAAATGAGGAAGGAAATGAAAAGACTGGAAAGGGAATTGAAATGTGTTAAAGTTGGCATCTGGTTGGGTGATGGTTATATTTGTGATGGCACAAATGCCATCAGAGAGGGGATTGATGGAGCAAGGACTCGTATAAAAGAGACTTGCTCGGAAGCAAACCTCTTATATAACTTGTAACACTGTACCGTATAATTAATATGCACTACATTTCACGTTTTAGAAAAGATGAAGCTTGCTTACGTGTTTTACTAACAAGCAACCCGAGTGAAACTTAAAATGGCTGCTAACGCGGGAAACTGTACTGAGCATGCTTCAACTGCATCTACGCAGAATGACGTTCTTTCGCTTGGAGAGAAATGTCTGCACCTGCGCAAATGCATCTAAAACGGCCGCTTGAAAGCTCACATGCTAAGCATCTGCATCGCTGAAACTAAAACAAGCTATTTACTAAGTGCTAATGCAGGGAGAGCTATTATAAGTAAATGAGATTAGAGTAGAGATAGGTGGTATACAGTGAAATCATTTTATTTTGTAATTAATATGTTTCTTTTTGACCTCTCTACTAGTTCGTATTTGAGCCTCCGAGTGAGACAGAAGTCCATACTACATGTGGCTTTCACACAGGCGCAGTAATAACAAGCCTAGAAGCCATGATGTTGTTTCTTGAATCCCGTCCAAGGCCATCTTTGTTACATGTCCTGGGAACCTGCTGGACATCCTGAATGTTGAATAGAAATGAATGTCATATGCATACTTTTGTTTGATAAAGATGTGAATACTTGGGGGAAATAATACTTGGGAATATGAATTAAGGGACGGGAACATTAAACAAAGAACCAAAGAAAATTATTAGAACTTAGTATGTGTGATGGTCATCCCCCCTTGCCTGTCCAATCAGAAGTAGGGCTTTCATGAAACTGAAACATTAATGGGTGGTACATGAGCATAGAAAGGTATAGCTGAGGTAGTTTAGTTAGTTAGAACACACAAAGTGATGGTGAGATGTTGAGATATCGGGATGCTGTCCGAGAGCTGAACGAATGCTGAAGAAGAATTGATTTTGCAGACTTAGAATTTAAGCCAATTAATTAGAAGGAAATCGCGGAAGAATCGAGGAGGGAAATAAGGTAAAATAATTAGAAGAAGATCGTGGAGGAATCGAGGAGGAAGATAGTGTCAGAGAGGGGTGCGACGCAGGTGTCGGATCTAGAAAAGGTCATCTATCCTGTCCTGAATCCTGTCCTGAAACCTGTCATGAAGTCTTTGTCACCTGATCTTTCCCGGGGGACCCTTCTAGCTCGTTGGCCAAGGGGTTGGTTTCCACACTATTCTAGGTAAATATGCTTCTGTGTAGTAGGTCATTGTACTGCTCTCCTTTCTGAGTACTGTCATTGTGAAACTTCGATCTGATATAGATGACTGATTATTGAATTTATTGACTTTTCCTTCCTTTGAGAAACGGAGTTCGTACTGTAATTTGTTTTTGGCTTAAAGGAATTTAACTAGATAAAACATTTAAAACTTTTCCAGAGTCTGTTGTTATTTCTAATATAGTAAGGCAAATATAATTCTATGTCATTTCACTATGAACTATTAAGTTCATTGACCAGAGTAAATAACTTTTTGATCAGTGAAAGATTAGTTGAGAATGTCAGGTAACTAATCTTATAAAGCATTTACAAAAATTGAGCCCAGTGGTATTTATTAGCCTATGTGAATGTGTGTGTTTATGGGCCCAGGTGAGTATTTGGTGTTTGAGTACCTAAGGCTGGTAACCCACTGGATCACACCTTCAATGTCATGTTTTCCACGTGCCGCACTACTACCTCATTTAGGTTACCTGTCTCTGATCCTGTCAAAAAGGCTTCAGTGTCATAGCAGAGCAATATGTGGTTATCTCTTGATTGTTCAAATAAGTCGATTAAAACTGAAACATAAATTTGTTTTTTAGGAAAGTAAGCAATCTAGTTTGGCAGGGAAGACCATAGCATGGAAATGTAAGGGCCTTCTGATAAAGGATGGAATATAATTGTGGGTTCTGGACAGCTCACTTGGCATCCTGAGTCTGTCCGAACCAGCGTCAATGCAGTTTCTACTTCTGTCCAACCTTATGCTGAGAGCTCTGATTTCACATGATTATCTACTACTCAAATCCTGAAATGTTACTAGAGAGAATGAGGACTGTAAGCAAGGCGTACAAATGTTAAACTTCATATCTCATGTTCTTCCTGTCTCTAGATTTCCACATTTCTTCCTTTTCCCGAAAGGCAAACAGAAACACAAAATAAGTCTGTAATTATGAAGGGAAAAGCTGGTGAAGATGGCGTTTGCGAAGAAGAAAATGTAGCAGCTATTGAGCAAAGTACCCAAGAATCAACTGAACGGTCTGTCTCAATCTCAAAGTCCTTTATTCAATCTTACCCATAAGATCATAAAAGTGTTTACAGTCACAGGTTATAAAAGACATAGTAAAAATTATCATAAACCCAGGTATAAAAATAATCCAAACATTCAAATCTAATTTATCAATATGAATACAATAAAAAAACATGATAAGCCATCCTGCTATACCTTAAGGGCCCAGCTGCTTTCTCTTTTTCAGACATGCCCAGAGAAAGGAGGCTAGAGAAAAACAGACATAAGGGTTCTGCAAGGATTTGAGGAAGAACAGAGCTACACGGCAAAATTTAATATTATGACTCTTGCAAATTGGTACAATAAATTTGTGTTGTTCTTGACAATAAAAACCACAAAAAAACAAAACGTGGAGATCATTTTGTGGGGACTTGTTATCACAAGGACATATTGAGAGATTCGAATGTTTATATTGCTTCCCTGGAAATCCTATCATCAACGGGATCATATTTACGCGAAATCTCAGTAAAATGTATTTGCGGTGTGAGAGTGTGACATCAGCCAAATACAGAAAACTTCCCTCCATCAACACTGGTGTTAGTTCATACAGACGAGCCATCTGGGTGTTGGAGTTTTTTTCCTTACTCAGATATTGTGCCCTCAAAATTGATATCTCAACCAGTTGTTGCTTAGATGTGGACTTACAAGTAGAGGAGTCTTTAAAAAGGCAGCTTAAACCAATGGCAGATAATTTCAACTCCACATACTGTAGCCACTTGACCCTACTGTAATTATCTGACTTTAGAATGAGTGTTATCAAGTTTTGCGTGAGGGGAACTGTCACCCTGCGCCAGATAGAGTGCCACAGTAGGAGTGGTGCCATTTTAATCGTATCAATTATGTATGGTAAAGCCAATTCCATATGTAAAACATAGTTTGAATATGACTGTGGAACGGAAGTAAAAGACTTAAAAGAATTGTTCTCTATGAACTGCAGAGTATCACAGGGAGCCATCCCCCATATCGCTGCACCATATACTGCTGCCGCCTTAGTTTTAGCATGGTAAATGTTTTTCATTGGGATCAGAGGTTTGACACCCAGCCTTTTAGAGAATGTTTTCATTGCCATAAGGTTTCTCTGCATGCCCAATGCTCTTCCCTCTAGTAATTTAGACCATGATCGGTTTCTATCAAAAAGGACTCCTAAATAGGGAAACAAGTCCACCACCTCAATCTTACTGAAGTTCATATGAAAAGAAGGAGGTCTGTCATGTTCCCCCCTGTCAGGTTCCACCTTCCAGAATCCTCGGGATTGTGCTGATGCTCAAAGGGGTCCACCTCTCAACTGCCCCAAGTCCGAAAAACAATATACTCGGACTGGTGAGATAGTCAAGCGAGGGAAGGAAAGGATAGGGACAGCAGGGAGGGAGATCTGTGGGGACACAATAACACACTGTTAGTCTTTGCTATCCATTCACAACAACACCATTAGATAAGGCACATCGAAAGATCAGATGCTATGGTAAACACCCTACCTGAAATAAAGAGAGTGAAGGAATGATACCCGAAGAGAGAAGAGGGTGATTGCAAACCTCCAGCATGAAACTAGTGGGAAGAGAGAACACACCATAAGCATATCACATATGTGTGACCATTCCCCTACTATAACCAACAGAGAATATTTCCCCCCAACCTACCCAAAGGTACGCGCGGATCTGTAAAGAGTGCAATAATACAGCTTCCTGCACATCCTCCTAAGATTCTCTCTCTCCTAGGGAAATAATATATAAGGAACAAGAAAATGTGAAGAAACGGAATGTAGCAGCTAAGGTACAATCATCATCTGTACGTTGCTGAAATTATCCAAAGGTATTGAAATAACTGTTTCCATGATGCAGACTACTGCATAATACTCCACAGACTTCCTTATGCCGCTGGTACAGTTTAGAGACTGGTATACCATGGAGGAGGTAATCCCTGTGAGCCAAACAGATAGCAACCAAAGACAGTCATACCTTGGGGAGTGAAATGTTCGCAATAAACCCCCAGAGATATTGGTTTGGTTTCTAGAAACAGGCAAAAAAGGCTCAGAGCACAGCAGGTCTCTTTATGTTCCAAAGCATAGGTTTATAATAGCACAAATATCCCACTTGACTCTCCTCTGCAATGAGACCGAAAACTATGCTGTCTCTTCCAACAGAGGAGCGTGAGACGGGAAGCGGCAATTACACAGCACTATTACGTTCCTCTGCAAGAGACGCTGGAATGCAGTCTCGCCAACAGAGGAACGAACAACTGGCGCTTTGGTGCAAAAGAAAACGGGAACACAGAACACCAAGACGTAGAACAAACCAAGGGCGCGACCGCGCTCCTCTGCAAGAGACGCTGGAAGGCAGTCTTGCCAACAGAGGAGCGTGCGGGGTGCCAGCGTCACCAAAGTCTAAAACACTGACTTCCTAGCAGTACTCACGATACCTCCAAAGACGCGAGAAGTCCTCACACCGCCGGGTCTCCTAGAAGCTGGAGCATCAAACGGACCGCCGTCTGGGACGAAAATAATCGGCAGTGCTTGGTTTTTAGTTTGCGCGTATATCCGGTTCCCCCGCGTAGTGTAGTGTCACGTGGGACGTGACACTTCTACGCCTGCTGGGTACTGTAGTTTAGGAGGACCAAATCGCTTCCTGGTTGCCCCTCACGATGCAGTCAGTGTTTACCGGGTCTAGGGCCTGACACTCCCCTCCCCCCCCTCGCAATGATAATAAAAGATTTGCTCTGGTTGACCTTTAAATCTAATGATTCCATGAAAGTTGCATAGGCAGATATAAGGTACTGGAGCCCCCTCCCAGTTCTCGCCATCAATACGGCATCGTCCACATATGCTAGCATTGGTACACACTGATGGTTAGCAAGCACAGGGACGTCCAAGGCTGCGCCCTCAAGATGTTTTCCCACACCATTAGTGTAGATGGAAAATAAAAATGGTGCCAGGACGCAGCCTTGTCTTACCCCTCTCAAGATCTTAAATGAGCGGGTACACTCCCCGTTCCTCTCATAGCGGACAGAGGAGGAGGTGTCAGAATACAACTGCCTGATAAAGTCAACCAATGCCTGATCTATTCCCATCTCCTCCATTATCTGCTAGAATCTAGGGTGGGACACGCAGTAGAAAGCTGCGGATAAGTCCATGAAGGTGATCCAGCGCAAGACTGGGAAATGGGGAATAACATTTACTGATATCCTCCCTTCATCGCAGACCCGACATCACACTAGCTCATTCACACACACATCCATTGGTGGGGCCCATAACACCAGCACTCATACGTCTCTCTCACAAGTCTACACACAGGAGGAATGAGTAATTCAAGCGCTGGACATGTGGGGGAAATACCTTATAACCTATAGGGAGAGAAAAGTAATTTTACAAAATATATATTAACATCCTTCGCCTTTAGATCCCTAGTCTCAAACATCAAGGCACTCCACCCACCTGGTCAATGGACCATTTTAGTTGGATGGGTTGATGGTGATTTAGAACCAGCTAAAACACAATTTAAGACTCAGAATCCTTATTTCCCTTAATGAAACCACAAACTCATATTTCTTGTTAATTAATATTTGTTTATCTAAATTTTCATAATGATTAATATTTGCTTTTGTCTCATCAAAGTTTAGAGTTTTTAGATCAATTCAAATAAATCGCAGAACATCATGTTTACCTAATCTGGCTATCTGAAGTCTTCTAATTCATTGGCTCTGCATTACCAAATTTTGTCGTAAATTGTCCGAAAAAGCAGGCCAAAGCTCAAAGTCCTCTACTCAGCACGTTACAGTCCCAATTTGTCAAAGGACCAGATATCGTGCAAGCATCTATCATAGCCCGTGGATTTAGAAAAAGTTTGCAGTCATCAAGAGGTCGGGCAGCATCTGGATCTTCAGAAAAGGCGTCACAACGAACAAACGTGGAAAAATGATGAATGAAAAGAAAAGAGATCATCATTCGCGCCCTCCCTATCCTACTACCCTTTTTATGATAAAACAAGTCATAGAAGATACAATTTTAAACTTTAGAACAGTCGTGATTGGCTGGTTGAGATCGTATGACTTATATTCCCAGATTTTCAGAACAGTTCGAGGGGTGAGGTCATTGATCAGCGAAGTATCGGCTTGTTCCGGTTTACTGTAAGGTTGATTGTTCCCGTGTCTTGGGGAGTATCCCGTTTCGTATTCTTGACCGGGGACACTTTGTGCAAAGGTCGCTACGAGGTTTAGGAGATTTCCCGCACATGCGCAGCTCACTCCGCGCCTCATGAGACAGTGGCCACTTCTGCGTGTGGTGACAGCGGCCATATTGGATTTAGGCCCAGATGCCAACTTAAGCGAAACAAACACAAAAGAATAATTAATTCATAGAAATGGTGATTCTAATGTTAACCCCTTGCTAATCCCTCTATGTGCTTGTATTTATCTAGCATATAGCCACATTTAAAGCAATTATATTCACCTTTTTCGATCCTCCTCGAGGGTGCAACATCACAAAGCAACATATATTATGCAGTATTCTATTACCACATATACTATTGTTAATATGCGTACAGATTTTAGTTAAAAGAGTTAAAAGAGTTATTTAGCCATGCAATTAGCAAATCCCATGTGTAGTTTAAGTATTAATAATGTTGATTAGTATACATGCAACACTTGTTTAATAATATTATAATTAATAGATTATGGGCTATATGTATGAAAATGCTCATATGCGATTCTCAAATAGCGATTTTTTGCAAATCGCTATTTGAGAATCGCAAAACCCTATGTATGTAGGATTTGCAATAAATTTAGCGAATCCTACATATTCCTTAATTGCGAATCGCAAATTGCGATTTGCAATTAAGGAATACCTCCCCATTCATTCCTATGGGCCTAGAGGCCCATAGGGATGAATGGGAAGACATTCTCAATTTGCGATTCCCAATTAGAGAATCACAAATTGGGAATGCAATTTCAAGGGTGCCAGGGTGTCAAAAGGACACCCTGTTGCACCCCTGAAATGAGCATGTGTGCAGATGTGGCACACATACATGCCCTAAGGGCATGTATGTGAGTCACATGGCACTTTGAAAAATGCATAAAAGTGCATTTTTCAAAGAAATTGCAAATTACTACCAACTTGAAGTTGGTGGTAATTTGCGATTCCTTAAGTCCAAATTGCACTTTTTGTGTGCTTTTTACATTGCATTTAAGGAATCGCAATTTGCGATTCCTTAAATGCAATCGCAAAATAGGGAATTGCGAAATTTGCGATTCCTCATTTTGCATGGGGTGGTTTGTGTCATACGTATGACATTGCTGTTTTGCGTTCGCAAATGATGAAATTTCTGCGAATTTCGGCATTTGCGATCGCAAAATTGCCTTCATACATATGGCCCTATATAATTAGTATTTTCATGCAAAAATAGAGGAGGTATACAAAATTTTGCACTACCTGCTCCATCAAAGGCAAGATAGATCTTCCCACCCTTGGCTCTGACATATCTCTCCAAGATCAATGACAGATTCAGGCATTAGTCTATTGTTCCTTTTCCCTCTTGGAATCCATATTGGGACTCCATTGAGATGTTTTTACTCCTCGCCCATGCCTCTAGTCTCATTAAAAGTAGGCAGACCATAGGTTTGGCCGTCGTATCGATCAGCGAGATCGGTCGATAATTTTTTGGATTATTTTTGTCTCCCTTTTTATGAATGGGGACGATAATACTTGTTTTCCAGGGCTTAGGGGGGCCCACTATGGCGATTTTATTAAAAATATTAGTTAAAAAGGGAAACCATACATCCATGTTCTCAAAGAAGAAATCCATTGGGACACCATCGGGCTTCGGGGCTTTCCCACTGCTGCATGCCTCAATCCCATTCCTGACTTCGTTATAATTGAATGAAAGATACATCTCAGGGGTAAAGGTTACCGATGGTGATATGTAATCAGTTGGGGAGAAAATGCCTTTGAAATGAGCCACCCAATCCTCCTCCCCCACGTTAACATCAAGGACTGGGTCATTTGGAGTTTTAAAATGAGGGCCAATTATTATTTCCCAGAACTCCTTTGAGTTGCCTGAGGCCAAGGCCTGCTCTAAATTTGCCCAGATTTCTATTTTTAGTTCGTTTTCCCTGTTTTTCCTCACTGCTTTATATTCCCTTCTAAGTATAGAAATTTCTGAAATTTTCTAGGCTTGACCCCTAAAGCTTTAATAAGCGCTTTCTTTTTCTGGGAACAAATAGAGTCAAACCATCCCTTCCCCCTTTTCAGCTTGTTAGTGCTGTTCTTGACAAGCGATGTCCTTATACATTCTAAAAAGTCGACAAAGGAAGATACCACAGACGGGGGGGGTCGTTGTCAGGATCTAAACAAATACTAATGGTGGGAAGGGCACTCCTGATAATTTTTGGTATGGTCTTCTTTTTATCATTTTTTGGCCACTTCAGTTGGTATACATTTTGCCTTGCTAATATTGGTTGACCAACTATCTGAGGGTTTGTCGCAGACTTCTGGATACGTTTAATTTCACATATTAAAATTGCATGATCACAAAAAATATTGAATTCAGTAGTTACTTTACGGTCTGTCTCAGTACGTAAGAAGTGTAAAGAAAAAATCTCCAATCCTCGTTTTTATAATAAACCTTATATGAAACTGGGGTTCACATTTTCTGGTAATGAAAACCATCCTTGTCCCCAGTGTTTAGTTTGTAGGGAAATACTTGCAAATGAAAGTATGGTACCAAATAAATTAAAACAACATTTTACCACAAAACACAGCCATTTGTCAGAAAAAACAGTAGAATACTTTATTGAGCTTTCAAAATCTATAAGGAAGCAGTCTGCATCATTCACAAAGAGAATGAAGACATCAGAAAAAGCTCAAAAGGCAAGTTACTTGGTTGCTCAAATAATTGCCAAAAACAAGGAACCACACACTGTTGCCAATACCACCATAAAGCAATCTTGCTGTGCTATTGTTCAAACAATGTTTGGACCAGAATTTGAGATAGAAGTTAATAAAATCCCTTTGGCAGATAACACAATTTGAAGACGTATTCAAGATATGTCTGCTAACCTTAAGCTTCAAATGAAGGATATTTTTCAAGACGATAATCTGATCTTTACATTGCAATTAGACAAATCAACAGATGTTAGAGGGTTAGCTCAATTACAGGTTTTTATACGTTTCATTCATACTGACAGAATTATTGCGCAATCCCTGTGTTGCCTAGAACTTCCATTGAGAACTAGAGGTGAGGATATATTTAAAACTTTAGATTGCTTCATGTAGGAAAATAATTTGCGCTGGTTAAATTGTGTCGGCATATGCACGGATGGTGCACCCTCAATGGTTGGCTCAACAAAAGGTTTTATAGCTTTAGCAAAGAAAGAAAATGAAAATATCATATGTACTCATTGCTTTTTACATCGCGAGGCGCTAGTTGTGCAAACTATTGGAAATTAATTAAGAAAAGTTATGGACAAAGTGGTTCAAACGGTCAATTACATTAAAAGCAGACCTCTTAAATCAAGAATATTTGCTCATATTTGTGAACAAATGGGGGCAATGTTTAAAAAGCTCCTACTGCACACAGACGTTTGTTGGCTGTCAAGAGTTCGCGTGCTTTGCCGTGTATACGAATTACGGTAAATGATGCTTAATCTTTTTGAGGAAAATCAGCAACACGAATTCTGCGATCTAATTCAAAACAAACTTCTGTGCAGAAAATTGGCATATCTTGCTGACATATTTGAACATTTGAATAAAATTAACACCAGTATGCAAGGAAAAGGAGAAAATATCTTAACAGCAGTAGATACAATTTGTGCTTTGAGAGACAAAATACAAATTTGGCAAAGGAAAGTGAAAGAAGGCAGTTTTTAAATGTTTTCCAAAACTGATGAGTGCCAGCTGAAATGTGATATCAGCCCGCTGATTGTTGACCATTTAACATTGCTCGGAGAGAAAGTTTATCATTACTTCTCAAATGTTGAAATCCAAGACTATGATTGGATCAGAAATCCATTTCTTTCAACTGCAACTGGGAACTTTTCACTTACTGAAGAAGCAGAATTAGCTGAAATAAAAAATTACACTGAAACGTGGAAGCTTGAAAATGCTTAATGACGAAATGAAAGTGTCTTTATCTAATATTCCACCAAATATTGACCAGCTGTGTTCATCCTATCAACCTCATTCATCTCAATAAAATAGTAAGTGCTGTGGTTTTCATTAAAATTTTTTAATTCTTGCACATATTTACATATTGTTACTCATAAAGGCCAACATGTTTTGGAAATGTATGTGTTATATTACAAATCATATATTCTTTTAAAAAATCAATTAAAGGTTTTCATGAGATATGATGTGTCCCCATACATTGTGATATTTACAATTTCTATGACATATGTATTTGTCCTTATCTCTTATATGCAGTTAATTTTACCTCAAAGCGCTGAATGGGAAAACATATGACTTGTCTTATTTTCTGTTGGGTTTTTTGCGCGCTGCGCTGAGGAGAGCGGTCCCACCTGAGTTCAATGCGCAGAGACAGGCTGATAAGTTGTATGATTGTTTTACCACTCACAACTCCCCCTTCCTGAATGGATTTTTGTATTACTCATATTCAGCAAGGCAGCAGGCGGACTTTGTGCATGATTGAAAGGGTTGGCAGTGCAGGCACCTGCCCTTTTTGTGCCGTAAATCACTGGGGCATGTGTCAATGTGTGCAAGAATATATTCTTGTTTCAGGCACAAACCTAACCTTACACCCAATGTATATTTCTTTTTGCGCGCCTAGGATGTCAGCAGAACAAGCGACGGATAGACAGTTTTGCCAGTCACTATCTTTGTTAGAACAGATTCACAATTGGTTTATTAACCTTCCTGTTTCTCAAATTTGCTTGAAAATGCACCATTTGCCCACTCTTTTTTCAAAATGTTCAACCCTGTGTAGTTAGTTCGGGCTCGTTCTCTACGCTTGCTCGCTACACTGCCTTACCGTGGCACAAAATGTTGCATTTCTAAAAAGGGTTTTCCCAACATGAAAAGTTTGGAAAGCTGTGATCTAATGTATGTAAGAGTAGGTAAATTGCTGTAGGTTGAAAAGTTTTAATTTATTATTCCACCCACTTAAATAAAAAAATAACTATACTTAACAACATTAGCATAAAATAAATGTAATTTGTTTTTAAAATATATCTATTAATAACATTACAAAATGTTTAAAATATTTACAAATTAAAAATGAATGCATTAACAATTACAAATATTTAAAACCAATCAAATATTTCCCAATTTAAATAATGAAAAATTATATTTTTTTAAAGTACCTCCGAACATACTACCCCAAAAATGTAACACTCACATAACAAATTACAATATTAATACCTGGAGAAAAAAAACAATACACATACCTTTAATAATACTACATATGTTTTTTCATGATTAAAATTAATATACAAATAATTAAAATCAATTAACAAAGTTAATAAACTAATTAACAATCATAACAGTTAATTACCATTTTAATTAAAATTATCCATTGAATAATGTACAATCATGCACACTTAACTTTAAAACATATTACAGCACGACAAAATAATTAAAAGACACAAATGTATACAAATATTTTAAAAAGCGATAGTAAATATCTAAAAAAAAAACAACATTCTTAACATCTATGCTCTGTCCCATGATATTTTTTACATCACAATATTTTTAGCATATTAGTTGTGCCTTACACATGTTTTGGAATGATATTTTGTCAGAACACTGTTTGCCTGTGGTGGCTCTTCAAAACTGGGAAAAAGGAAACCCCTTGAACACTTGAGTGTCATTGGTAGTGATGGCAAGCAGTCACAAGCTCAGGGAGCTAATGTGGGGGGTTGCAAGCGCAGAACTCAACAATCACCTATCAGTGCAATACCCAACTGTCCAACTCTGTGATTTATTTTAGTAAAAGAAAAGTACTTTAATCTACATACGTAAAAGTGTAATTCTCCATGGAACATATAACAGGTAGAAATAGAATGAGTGCCGGTACCAGCTTTTGGTCAATGGTTAGCATATCATGGACAGAACATGCACGAGGGTTGCACACTTAAAACTTTGCCATTGAGTATTTGTAAAGTATTAATGGTTTGAACTGATGGTGTGCATTCTACCACGTATGCGACAATATTTAAAGGTATGTCCTCTCAGCAGTTTGCATCAGAGGATAATATTAGGTTAAAACTGCAAAACATCTTTCATTGTTCATTTTATAATGTTTACGTAAGATGTACCACAGTTTCTTATATACTTTAATTAAGCTTACTTAAACTTTAATATAAAACTGCAAAAAATGTTTAAAGTAAAGAAATGCATGCTTTACAACTGGGAAGAACAGCAGAGATTCATATATTGTTTTATTTTCGAGTCCATTTAGCTGTGTTTGTAAATATCAGTGTGACATACAGATGAATGTATACTTTATTCAGGGTATTTTTTTAGCACATCATGGTCCTAATGTTTCAACACAATATTTTGGTTTACTATTTTCAAGTTTTTGTGTGATGCTGATCCAGAGTCATAAGGTTTGATTTCCTAAATTTTCACTGCATGCAGAGCACGGCATAACGCTAATATTTTGTGTATTGTCCCATCATGGGTTTGGCTCAGGGTCACATGTTTTCAATCAAGCTCACCTGAGTGCTTAAAAGACCTTTGATTCACTTGTTCACGTTTATGGAGGACGAATGGATGACCTGACTGCTTGCAGCTAGCCAGCCAGCTCAGAGAGGTATATTGCAAGCCTCGTGTCACGTTGGCTAATGTTTCTTTCACTTGAAGTGTCAGTTTAATTGTTTCACTCTTTCACAGCATTTTTTTTATTCATGGGTCAGATGAGTTTTTCATTTTATTTGCAAAATGAAATTCACTGATCTTGTGATGTGATAACGGACTTTTTAAGTCTATGAAGATTATGTGAGTGCATTACGTGTTTACTAGAGCAAGTGTGGGTGGTTTCACCATACACAGAGTACGAATCACTTAGTGATACATTCAGCATGACGTGGAAGGTGCATTAAATATTATCACAGAGCATGAGTCACTTGGGTACTTGGTGGTTTAGTAGGGGGTCATTATTCAATGGGAATTTTACATGACTGTTTAGTCCTTGGTTGGTCCCTTCACAGGGTGTCATATTTAGAGATTAATTTAGGGAGTTAATGTGTAGCTGGACATTGAAACAGAAGAGTTTGGATTATCCTGTTGATTGACAACATATTGTTAACTGCTGATGCTGCTATGGTCTCTTTGTTTGTCTCATATTATTGCAGTTACCCCTGACAGAGGGACTTGTCCCGAAATGTATTGGGTTGATGTTATTACCACGGATCTGAATCTTGAAAATATCACATGTCAGAGCAATATTTGGTATGGATTACATGAAAATAAGAAATGGAATCATCATGTTTCGAATAAAATATTGACGTTTAAAATGTGTGCATTAGTAGTGCACCTGGGGTCTGGTGCACCGTGTGGGCACAAGCTTTTCGTCAATGTTTAGCATGTCTTTGACAGGACAGGCACACGATTCGCACACTTAAAACTTTGCCTTTCAGCAGTAAAGTATTAATGATTTGAACTGACGGTGTGTATTCTATCACTTATACTACAATACTTTGCTTCTGTCCTGTCGACAGTTTGCACCTGAGGATAATGTTTGGTTAAACCTGAATAACACGATTAAAGAAAACATTTTAAAGTCATGAAATGAGTGTATTTACAACTGTCAAGAACAGTGGAGATTCATATATCGTTTCATTTTCGAGTCCATTTAGCTATGTTGGTAAATCTCAATGTGACGTACAGCTGAATGTATACTTGATTCATGAATTATTTGAGCATGTCCACGGTTGTTATATTTCTACACAATTGTTTGGTTTACTGTTTTTAAGTTTTAGTGAGATGCTGATCCATAGTCACAAGGCAGAGAATGGCATAACGTTAGTATTTTAGTTAGTATTAACAAATACAATTTGGATGAGTATGGATTAAATTGGACTATTTTTGTCTTTTTGAATTAGTAGTGCTCCTGGGGACTGGTGCACCGTGTGGGCACCAGCATTTGGTCAATGTTTAGCATGTCTTGGACATAACATGCACCAAGGTCGCACACTTAAAACTTTGCCATTGAGCATTTGTAAAGTATTAATGATCTGAACTCACGGTGTGCACTCTATCACTTATACTACAGGTAGAAACACACTGGTGCTTGGGCTACTGTGCCATTTGGTCTGTCTTCATGTGCACTATACTAGGATTTTGTGTACTAGTGTTCTTCCTAAATGAAAGAAGGTTTGAGAGTTCTACTAATTATTACTGGAACGTCTCATGGGATTTATCAAATATGATAATCATCTCACTTAAATAGGGCTCAGTGGATTGAGAAATGGTTACAGTACAACTTTTTTCTTTTAATGCAGGTTGGCAAACTGACTGAGTCTTGGGGTCTAAAACTCTGACTTCTGTGTCTCTAGGAAATCTAAAGAATGTATCGTCTTTACTTCTTGAAAGCTGGAAGTCATACAGACACCAGCTCCGGCTGCACTGCAGTCCACTGAAATACTCTAAGTAGGACACCCTTTCCTAGTCAAAGTCAAAATAAGCTTTATTCGAATTTTGTGTTAAAAATCATAAAAGCATACAAAACATGATACAATGTCATTAATAAATTTAAATCAGGCATACATAAATAAGTTTAAAAATAAAAACCAGCACAGATTACATTGTGATCCACCAAAATAAATAATGCAATATATATATAAATTAATCTTTAAATAGCAGGATCATTTTGAGTAAACAGAGATTTCCTAAGACAAATCACTTCACATAAATAACTTGACAAGGTACAATAAATAATTGAAGTGGGTAGAGTTTGAAGAAACAAATAAGCTGGGAAACATCATACAAATGTTTATTTTCGCAAGGTAGGTAATATTAAACTCTTCCTCAAAACCTTGCAAAATGTACAAAAAAAAACAATATGCATAGTGCTCTGGTTTGAAGTATTATCACAAGGACATTTCATTAAAGTTTCAGTCCAGTCATTTACACAGGGAAAGCTTACCAGACAATGGTATATGTCCAATCTGAACAGAGTTAAAACAAACCTGTGACTAGCGTTATGTACAAGTTTTAGGTAGGGTTGCATACCGAAAGTGACCAACGTCATTTGATTTTTAACCACGTTGGGTTTAACAAGTTCTGAAGTCAATCTAACATCTTCGAACAATGATAGACAACCTTTTATAGGTCTTTTCTACTGATACTCTCAAATGTATATCAGGGAGATAAAAATATTCGGGATGTTCCGGATCCAAACAAAGTTTTATAATGTAATTCAGCCATGGAATTTGAATGAACGAGGACAGTTTAAGACAATCTCTGACGACCTTGAAGTTTAAAAAGGTGTCATTGATACTCCAAATCTTATGCCAAAGAAGAACTGGCTGCATTCTGGCTGTTTCAGATAGAAACGGAGTCCCAAGTTCAGAGTGGCAGACAAATGAGTAGCAGCTTTTAGGTAATGAAAGGAGATTCCTAAAAAGGAATTTACAACCAGTTGGAGGGGTTGACCATTGCTGTATCCCCAAACTCATGTCTCATACAGCCCTGTTGACAAACACTTGGCTTTGTAAATCATTAACATTTCGTTCAGGGGCTTCTTGCCAAGTTTTGTCGCAAGATTAAACAGTGCTGTAGTAGCTTTCATGAAGGCTAGCTTCCACAATTAGTAGCTTGTTTCCAGGATACATGCTTCTCAAAAAAATGCCCAAATGAACAAGTAAAATGAATCTTTGTGCTGTCGATAATATAGTCATAACACTTTGCCTATCTCTTTCCACATTTCATTATGTAAGTTTTACTTAAGTTAACTAAAAGGCCTAGATCCTGCATATAGTTGACAAAGCAGGTGTGTAACTAGTAAACCTAGGGGAGTACGGGCCATGAGTAAGGCATATTCTGCATAGACGAAAGCCAGGATCGGACGATGGCCGATTTTTGGGAGATCACTACAATTTTCCACTAAGACGGTACCCAGGCTGTTAATATACAGAGTAAACAGGAGGGGAGAGAATACACAGCCCTGTCTATCTCCCCTCTAAATATGAAATGAACGTGTACATTCTCCTTTAGGGCTATGCCGTACCATGGCCCTACTCCCCGAGAATAGCTCTCTTAGGAACTGTATTATAGGTGGGTTCACACTAAGCTCTGTCATAATAGACCACAATTTGTCATGCAAAACACAATTAAAAGCACTGGATAGATCAACGAAGGCTAAACACATCTGACGCCTTTTGATCAAAGTGTACTTCCCAATCAAAAGGTTAAGGTTTTAATCCCTGCTCAATTGTCCCTAAGCCACAATGAAAGCCATATTGAAGGTCGGAAAGAATCTCATTATGTTCGGCCCATTCTTATAATCTTGTCAGAAGGATACGATTTACAACTTTCACCAAAGAATCAAGTAGTGAGATGGAACAGTAGCAGGCTGGATTGGAACAGTCATATTTCTTGTAAATGTGAACAATTAGTGGCTCTGATCAGGTATTTAAAAAACCAGACCTATAGCACACCCCCAGCACCAGAGTGGACCAACCTTTCTATCACAGATAGGCTGTTGCCTGGATAACATTAGACATTTCTTAATCCCCTTTTTAATAGTGAAGAAGGCCTTAAGAGTATCGTTAGAGCTGCATGTATCATCCAAGCATGTCTCAAAGGCCTCAGTATATTTCGTTTCTGATCTTTCCAGGAAATCATTGGAAGTAACCTGTGTCCAGCATGAAGCAAAACCATTTTCTGTAGCTATCTCTGTCATCAAGTAAGCATGGTTTATCCAACTTTGCTTGCTTCGTCATGTGGCTAAAATTTAAATTAACACTTTGTGGATAGTGATGAGTCAGAGATATACTATGCGTGGTAAATTATCACCTCTTTCATTAAATAGTACACTAAAATGGAACTGAAGGGGCACACAATTCATTGCAAAAGACAAACTTACAATTAAACAGCAATTCATTTAATAAGTCACCATAACCATTGTGACTAAAATGGGATTGACCACAGTCGTGGATGTCCGTCAAACCACAGACCTGTTTTGAAGGCAATAGGCCCAAGTAAATGTTAAAATTGCCACCCCAAAGTATAGTAGATTTGTTCTTGTTGTTTTTACAGATGGACTTAAGGTCTCGATCCAACTGCCCAAATACAATCAATAAATAGATAACCAGTGCATTACTGTAAAGGTTGACCTACACAAGCAGATAATAAGACAACAGTTCAATTACAACGATTTGAAAATATGAGGTGGTCGTCACGAAAGAGATACAGCAAATAATTTGAAATATAAATGCATAGACCATCCTTAGTTCACCAAGTTTTAGCAGGCACAGCGGAAACATGAAATGTTCTGTAACCATTAATGTGGACAGACTTAACAGACCAATTCTCCTGGAGACTTAAAATCTGAAAATTAGATACAAATTTCAGCCATTTTAGGGTGTTAGCCTCTGCATGTAGACTTGCCACGTTCCAAAATAGAACTCTATAAATAAATTAATGTTCGACTAGGTAAGACATAAATCCAAGATGATAATATTAACCAAATTGTTTAAGGATGGAGGAGGAGAAGGACTTGGCATGTATTGGCAGTTTTCTGCTTCTAATGGAAAGTTTAACAGAGCCCCTCTATTCACTATGGATTGATCATTGCCAGAAAAGGGAGCCAGAGTTGACTCAACAACAAGTCAATAACGCTGTCTAAAGTTGTTAAGCTGTTAATACAGTTATAAGTTGGAATAAGAGTACAATTCAGGGGCGGTAACAGGTAGTGATCTAACAGACGGCCTAGAAACTCTAACAGTTGGCAATGGATGGTAAAAATAGCCAAGATGTAGAACTGATATTTGGTTTGGGAATACTGATAGGGAGATATTTCGATGCAGAATTGTGTCCACTAATCTTGGTGATTTCAAACAGAGGACAATACAATCACCAGATAGCGTTTTAATACCCCTACCAACCCATGTTACCCTTCTGGCCATTTTAATGTTGTCAAAGAAGGTCCCCAGCAGGTCTGTTCTATTGCCCAACCAATATAAGGACGTGTTTCTTAAAAATGTCCAAGATTCAGATTCTACTCTAGATAAAGTGGGTACATTTGCCAAGATGACGTAGTGAGTCAATTCAGAAGCCGGTCTAGAAAATCAGCTCTCCTACCTGTCATCTCTATGGCTAACTCACTGCGAGGTTGTATGTTGGAAAATGATGATGGGCTCTTGTGTTGAATCGTGGGCAGAATATTCGCGCCACAAACAGGAATCTGCATCGGAGTTTGAGCACCCAAATTGCAATTTATGGGCAAAACATCTACACCGGGAATAGAAATCTGTGGTGGTGGTTGATTGCCCAGAATATGAGGAAGAGTAATAAGAAGAGATAAGGAATGAACCACACTAATATTGGGTAAATAGGAGAGGTGGCAGGGTTATTTTAGCCATCAATAGATCTAAACAATCAGTAGTAAGGCTCTCCACGTGTGTCAATCTAGTATAAAGTGAATCTAACAAAGTCTCCACTGAGGATTCTAGTGCTTGAACTGTAAATAAGCAATTACTTGAAATCTTCTGTATGTATCCTGGGGTTATGGCTCTGGTCTTAGTTTGGAGTTAGTTCTTCTTTCAAGTGTCCTTTCCATGCTATTTGCAAAACACAACCTTTGTTTAGAGTGATGCTCCTAACACCAGGGTAGAATACGGACTGGAGAACCCAAACCAAAAGTAGAAAGAATTATGAGCTTTTTGCACCTTGCTATCAACTGCCACACTGAACAGTGACCAGGGAAGGGACAAAAGGCTTGCCTCACCCAAAGGGGTCCCTTACAATGTAACAATATAGACTGCAGTCCCACTCTCACCTCTACGACCTACCAAATGGCAGTGGTACAAGAAAACTAATCAGCAGCACCTTTCAGCAAAATGCCTAATTGTATTTCTAAAGTAGCCTTGTCTTCTCTGTCCCCATCCAGTGTCTTGGTCTGCAGACTTCAGTTTCAGGATTGTCAACAATACACATCCACAGTCTGAAAAAACAACCTCACCTCCATCTTGTACACAGTAACAGTAGAGGGACTTCCAAACTGCAAAAATGTATGTACTCAATCATACTCATACACACAATACAGGTACCACATAGACCATATACATAAACAAGCCCAAAGTCCACTTTGGATGTTAGCGCTAGGATATGGGTTTATGCATAGAAACATAACTTTACAAACGTTTGGCAGTAGGCCTCCACTCCAATGACAAGGATAGAAAAATCTGGTCACAACTATGGATTCACAATTTATGGTATGCTCCCCCCACTGCTCTACATGCATGGTTACCCCCACTTTTTGCTTGATGTAATACTGTTTCTGACTAGTCTGACTGAGATCCTGCTAATCAAGACCCCAGTCTCTCTGCTTTCTCCCGTAATTTTTATGCTAAGTACTTAGGTGCATCCCAGATTGGATACTGGGGTACCCTTATAAGTCCCTCGTATATGGTACTAAGGTACCCAGGGCATAGGTACCCCAGAGGTCCCCCATAGGCTCAAGGGTGTATTATGCCACCTATGGGAGACCATTCAAACTATCACCACAGGCCTGTCTTGCAGCCTGTGTAAGCTATTGCTAGCACAGCTTACAAAAGATATAGGTTTCCCTATGGTCACTGCACTTAAAACCAAAAAGTCACCCCTACAGCAGGCCTTTTCAATCCTGAAGGCAGGGTGCTTGGTTCCAAGTGTGAGGGTGCCCTGCATGAGCAGGACACCCCTACAGCCTTCGGAGTCCATTCTTCCAGGTTGTAAGTGAGACAGCCAGATATTATATAGAGGGGCACCGTTTCATTACACGATGACCATCTTGAAACTGGCTGTAACGAACCCTGCCCTGTTTGGTATCAAACATGTTGGAATCATACCCCCACACCATAAACATTGTGAGAGGTATGATTCCAAGCACTGTAAAGGCCCTCCATCAGGCCCTCAGTGCTTACGGTACCAGTCTTCTAGACCCGGACACGCAACATGGCTGCTGCCGACCAGAGACACGATTCAGCCCTCCTGCTACTGAGCCAAGCTCAAGCAGGGGATGGCAGAACAATAGTCATACTGTCACAGGGAGGTGTGACCACCTCCCAGACAGGGTTTAGTGTATTGGGACAGGGTGGAAGCATTTGCCAGCACCACATAATCTGCGTACATTGCACTTTTGGGGCCCTCCATGCGCAGTCCAGTTCAAACCAGTTCAGGAAGCAGTTGGTTCCCGCTCTGGCGCGAAGCTGGACAAAGAACAGGGGAGTATCCTCCCTCTTGTCTAGTCCTTCTTAGGGAGGGACCCCTGTATAATCCCCACCCTTTCCTTAGGCCAGTGTTTCCCAAACTGGGGTCCGTGAGACATACCCAGGGGGTCCACAGGCAGCAGTTTTAAAAGCACTGCAAAGTTCCTTGTAGAATTAGCAGTTTTCGAGCAACAATAAAAGTGTCAAGATAACACCAGTGATTAATGTACCTGCTGGAGAGAGATGAGTTTTGTCCAGTGGCATGTTTGACTTATCTAATGTAGCACAGAGGGTTAATATGCCTGCCGCAAGGAACGTGTGCCATGCATTTTAAAAAACTGTATTTTATGTGCATAGGTCAGTGGGTTACTGCTTTTGTCACAGATTATTTTGTTACTCTGCAGCTCATAAGAGACAATCATAATCTAGCACAGTGACCTATAAACTGTCATGAAGGAGCTGCTTACACACTGCAAGGTACAAGTTAGTAACTTATGTTTTTTCCCAGTCTTTCATTATCCTGATGCTGCTAAAGGGGTTTATTTGGGTGGAAATAAATTTTTATTGTTAGTCAGTGCTAACCACTGTGTTATGTTCTGAATCCTGAGTTTGTGCTTTTCCAGACCAAGCACTCTTTAGAAATGCCTACCAGTAAGAAAGACATGTGAATCCTACACCTTGTAGTCCCCTTTGCCTTATGTAACATTTTCTCTACACTGATTTATAAGTATGATTCATTGTCTCTATATGTGTGTGATGTAAAGTGCTCTGACATCCTACAATGGTATGAGAGTTGCTATAAAACAAATGAAATACATGTGACAGATGTGCTGTGGAGAAATGAGAGGCTCTGTTGAAGAACCCTAAAAAATATTGTTGTATCCTGGTGCACATAGTAAGGTCATCATTTACTATTCTTTATAAGCTAATACAATTCAATATATAATGATAAATGTGTTGTATCCTAAATTTTCTTGGGGGGTGGGGAGAGCCTCC
The DNA here is from genome assembly GCF_964204655.1 of Triturus cristatus. Classification (NCBI taxonomy): domain Eukaryota; kingdom Metazoa; phylum Chordata; class Amphibia; order Caudata; family Salamandridae; genus Triturus; species Triturus cristatus. The sequence goes on from NC_140592.1 coordinate 318,279,893, forward strand.
CAAATCCCCCTTTGTAGTGGTCAGGCTCACTCACTGCACTTAGTGTGCACTGTATGGGAACTGGTCTTAAAACACTTGCCAGGGCTGCTTTGGGCTTCCAGTCTGGCCCTGGCAGGAGCAGGAGCCTTATACTGCGAAATAAAACTAACCATTTAAAAGTTAATCACAGAGATGCAGCACCAACCTTCCCATTAAAATGTTCTGGTTTTTGCACTCTTTCAATATGAAATACTAAAATCCTTAGTAATTTGAGAATTTCTATTATGTGCACATGTGTTTATTTATTTTGGATTACTCTTTTAATGTTTGAAATTTAAATCACACAAATTGCTGGGGGTCCCCGGCTTCCAGTGGTGAGTCAATGGGGGTCCTCAGGAGTCAAATGTTTGGGAACCACTGCCTTATGGTATTTAAGTTCTTACCAGAGGGTGGGTCCCTAGTTTTGTCGTGGTACACAATCCAATTTAGACACCACTTCAACTTCGATCGTCTGGGCTGTCTGGACTTCACTGGACTTTGCTCTGGGCATCAAGGTTGCAACCGGGAAGACTCCTGCTGCTCCTGATCTCTTAGCCCTGCTTGTCTACTGTAGGCATCGAAGACATCTGAAGGAATCTCCCTTGAAGTGAAGGAGTTACTTCCCTGCATCTGCAGGCACCACAACTAAGCTCACCAGTCTTCAGATCCTGGGGTCCCACGGATGCCGAAAGGCTCAACAACAAAGGTGGTGGTTCTTCACATCACCCGAGGCCTGCCCTGTCCTATCATCAAGTTTGAGGCCAGTATCCCTCATCGGAGTTGCAGGAACCGAACCCCTGTGCACCGCATCGACTTGCCGTTGCAAAGGCTTGTTGGCACTCTTCCATCAAAATCTTCGGGCTCCAAGTAGCCCCAACCTCAAGCATCTCCAGTGACCAAGATATTTGTCCTCACCACATCCCTTACATCGTGGACCTGCATCTTTGGTGAGCTGCTCGAGGTCCTCGGTGACTCCAGTGCCTCCGGCCTGTGGGTCCTGTCGAGGGTCACCTTTTAATTCTTTTGGGCTCCCCTTATTGCTCTGGGCCCGCCCTGACTCCCCTGCTTGAGGTGAGTCTCCTGGACCTTGCTGGTCCCAACATTGCACCTTCTTCAACTTCCACGTTGGTTGCAATTGCCAAGGCTTGTTGGTGCTCCCGAAGGACACCAACCCCTCAACTTTCAACATCCAACGTGGGACAGCTGGTGTATGGCTCCTGGTCTTCCACAGAATCACCTGGTCCACACAGCTGCAGTTTCAAGGTCACCGTCAGCTCTCCTGCAACACCGACATCGGTGAGCATTTGTCTCCTGTGCCTCCTGGTCACTCCTGAGTGGCATAGACTCTGTCCCCTCTGCTTGCTTGTTCTTAATATCTGGAATCCACCTTTGGATTCCACTGGATACTTTCACCCTCTCCAGCAGCGGCATCTTTCTGAAGTCCTCCATTGGGTTCGACTGCGGTTTCCGACGCCACTTCACACCTATGCAACTGGCTCCCGGGTGCAGATATCCTGGTTCTTAAGGTATCCACAAGTGAGGTGGCTCTTTAACCTTCTGTCTTCCAAGGGGTTTCTTCGGGGTCCACTGGGAAAATTGCAACCACGACTTACCCATTGACTTGCATTGATTGGCGGTCGTGTTCCCACTCTGCACACAGCCTCCGTGGGGCTCCTGGTTACTTACTTTGGGTGGTTCCTCGGGTCCCCGGCACTTACACATCTTCTGGGTATAGTCTTGACTCCAGTCGTGGTTCGCATACCACTATTTTAGTATATGGTTTGGTCTCCCCCTGGTGACCACTGTGTATTCTGTGCTAATTACCTGTTTCAATCATAAAGTATTGTGTGCATTGTATATATCTCCAGCTAGGCTATATCTGTATATATTAGTGGGTGTCTTATAATAAATACATATTTTTATTAATACATTGTGTGGTTCTTTTTCACTTAATCCATACCTACAGGAATATGTTCTGGTAAAACAAGTTGCTTTACACTCCTTCTGGACTAAGCCTGAAGGCAGCTCTCCACAGCTACCAATTAGAGAGCTTTCTAAGGTTGTCTAAGACCACTAAAATCACCATAAGGATTGCCTGGACTGGTGCACGGTGCCCACTTGCATAAGTGTGCATCATATACCAGGCCAACCTCTCATAGGGACAGTAGACCACTATCAGTAAAAGACTTGGTGTGCCCCTCCAAGTTGTAGGGCAGGTCCAGCACCTCACTCATGTCAATGGACAAGCCGAGGCCTCTGCATACATGCTAGATAAGTGTGAGTGAGAGTCAAAATCAAAAACCAGGATACTCATGGTTGGGTACTTGGGACAGGAGAACATGGTTCTACACAAAGCATGGGGCATACCTGTTCCACTCGTATTGATTTATCAGTTGGTACCATACTTCTAGAAAGGACCGCCGCCATCGGCAAGTGCTCCTGTTTGCTGAATAAATCTAATCTAAATGATTTAAAGATGATCCGCCTTCGACTCCATTCTTGTCCATAGTCAAAATCCACACTATACACTCTTCCACTCTTCAATACCACTGACTTAGACCCTCAAAAAATTGAGAGGTATGGCATAATCAGTCAAATCAGTTTACTCTATGCCTGATGCCTAAAAAAGAGAGAGCATAAACCAGTTGCACATATACAAGCAGAACCGTAGACATTATGTCTTCAGCAATGGGGAATTTTACTAATGCCTAATACATTGGGCCTCTGTGTATGCTTTTTGCGTGGCTCTCATTGAGTGACACTAGCATGAAAACCAGAATCTAAATCTGGTCTGACTGATTTCGTTTACCAATGTGGTCTATATTTCTATGTCCCTGTCAATAGAAAAAAGTGGAAAAGCAGTAAAATCTAGTACTTTTCCCTCTTGAAATCTAAACCTAAAACAGCAAACGTGAAAAACTCAAAAAGTGTTTGAAAACTGCCTAAATGATTATAAAAACAAAGATAACAGCAATAGCATAAAAAAATACTGTGAATTGTACACAATTTTATTTTTCACTCAACAGTACAGTATAGCAAAACATAAACAAATGGCTTGTATTTTTTTATGAGAAAAGTGGCAGCTCAACACAAGTTGTAACCCATTGTTGCTAAGGCACAGAGAGAAGCAATGTTTTGTGCAGCTCCCATTTACTCCTCTGCCCTTGTGTAGTGGTTAAAAGCAGGAACAGATGATTTTGGGGGCCACTCATTACATAACATTTTACATGGGTAAAAAACATAATAACAGGGATGTTTTTCACATCAAGGTTCTGAGTGACCTCATAGACAACTTATCTCTCTTGTTGTCTATTTTATGTCAATCAGAAGCCTTTGATAAACATCCCTTTAATCACTGTTACCCATCTATAATTCTAAATATTATTGATGACAAAGGTTCCGGTAAACAGCTAAAATTGTCTTTTTTTTGTAAATCTGTTTTATTGTTTTGAACGCTGTTTTTAGTATAACTACCAATCTACAGATTAATGGTCGTTAATTACAGCTATCTATTACAAACCATCATTAACCATAGGCATGCTTCTACGAGATCAACATACTGCAAAGGCACGGAATTAGACAGCAAACAGAGAAGAAAAAAGAAGCAACTCCTGCCCTCGAGCAGAGAGAATCAGTCACCAACAATGACAATACAGTGAAAGTAAGGGGCTTAGGATAACACACTATGCAAGGAGGGAATACCTTGGATTTCTGTGTCAGGCGATTTAATCATTGTGGGTATCCTTGATGGGAGCCCATTCCCCATGGACCATACATGTATTGGGAAACTCTTTGAAGCTTATTTCTGACACTGATACCAAGACATTGATAAGCCCTGAAGAAGTTCAGAAAAATATTTTTTACTGAACGAAACGCGTTGGCTGGACAATCTTTTCATGTGAAAATTTCGGTTTTACAGAAGATAATAAAGGATTGAATTTATTTCTACAAATATACATAGTCTTGAATTTGATTTGAAAGAGACATATCCTCCTGGTGCACCATTCCACTGAAAGTATCAAGACCTGTAGTGATCACCAGTGGCATAGCCTGTGGGTGCGCACATCGTTGGGCTGGTGAGATCAACGGCATAATATAGTTAAAAGTTGATGTTATAATGCTATGCACTTTCTTTTCCCTGCTTGCCTGTTGTCATGGTGATATCTGGGTGTTCTAGAACTTGACCATGACACTGGCTGGAGAAAGATCATACTGAGGCAGTTGGGTGGATGAGCTGTTGTATATGATGCACCTAATAAACCTTAAGAAGAATCCTACTATCTCCTCTGATTATTTGGAAGATTTCACCTCTTTAACAGTGGCGACGACTGGGAACTTCTACAGCTTAACTCCAGAGGATCATCTTTAAAATATCAACATCTTACTCCAAGACTAGAATTTTTTTTTCACCACGTTTTACATCAAAATGAAGTAAGATCGTTCAATTTTTATTTATTATGGATGACTGTGATACCTTCTTATCTCAATACTAGTTAAAGTTGAAAGAGAACACTCTCTTCCTTCCAAAACGAATTGGACTGAACAACCAGGCTAAAATGTATTTGGACTTTGTGTGTTTGCTCGTTTAAACTATTTCATTAAAACTTTGGTGATAGTTACTGCAACGAAACACGAGCGCTCTTAGGTGCTTCCTGCATTAAAGTTTTATTTGGCCTGTAAAGGAATACAGATTTGTAAACTTCAAGGCAAACGTACAGTTGGGATTTACTTTTGTAATTGTCCCCGAGCTGCTTAGTGTCGTTTGTCCGCGTTGGATTCATAACGTTTCATTCCTGTCACTGAAACGCAAGCGGAGTTTCACTGTTGCCTAGTAACGAAGACCTCTTGGAGATACGTGTTGCACTGACGCCTCACCGTCACTGAAACGCGTGCGGAGAGGTTGCCTAGTAACGAAGATCTCTTTGTGTTTCACGTTGTACTGATGTCTCACCGTCACTGAAATGCGTGCGGAGAGCTTTTCCTGTTGTGATGGTAGATCATCATTCACGTAGCGCTGATGCGCACAGCATTCTGGGCATGAGAGCAAGTTGTTTACAAACAAAGGGGACAATATCAATATTAATTTCCCCGCAGCTTTATTTAAAATTGATTTGTCAACTTGCGCTGTTGCGCACTGCATTCTATCCCGCTGTTACTTTTTCGCCTGGTTTCTTTTAACGGCAAAGTGTGGGCATGTCGCGCTGATGCGCACAGCATTTTAGCCTGCTGATACTTTTTGTCAATATTAATTTCCCCGCAGCTTTATTTAAAATTGAATTGTCAACTTGCGCTGATGCGCACAGCATTCTATCCTGCTGTTACTTGTTCGTCTGGTTTCTTTTAACGGCGAAGTGTGGGCATGTCGCGCTGATGCGCACAGCATTTTAGCCTGCTGATACTTTTTGTCGTGTCTTCGGCAGCGAAGCCTGGTTATGTCGCGCTGATGCGCACAGCTTTATGGACATAAGGAAAATAAATATAAATAAATAAAACAAGAATAGGAGGTTTACTTGCGCTGATGTGCACAGCTTTGGGAAGAAAATTGAGTACAAGTTGCGTTGATGTGCACAGCATTATGGCTTTGAGCTCAAAATATTTGAGTGTGATCTTTTAGTCTTTACTTTGCGCAGATGCACACATCCTTGTAGTTTTTACTGTATGTATGTTTGTTTAGCCAGTTACTCAAAGAGAACATCAATCTTCCCATCACATATTTCGACTCTAATTTTAAATGGTATGATTAAAATATAGCTTAGCTTTATAGTGTACACTTTATATTGCTTATACAGCTTGTTAGTGCTTATTTTCTTACTGATTTGTTTCATTTATTTCTTAGTATTTTCTTCTTATTTTACTTATATTTGCTATACTCAAACACCTCCGAGCACTCAAAAATCCATGTTGAAAAAGTTCCAAAAATTAGAATCATCAGTTGATAAGATTCATCCACTGTTTATTCATCAGGACAGCAGTTCAATACAAGCGCAGCCGACACGTGTTTCGTAAAGTCATATCAGACTCACAACTTCTTCAGGGCTGCAATTCAAAGGCCAAATAATACATATAAGTACTCCACTCTAGGAGTATAGCATTCTAACAACACAGTTCAATTACAGTGGAAACACCTTCAACACTCCCAAGTCCCAGAAATGTGGTGTAAAGTAAAGATGACATAGACCCCTCCAAGGACATGAATGAGTCACCCAAAAGAGTGTAATATGTCCAAATGGCAGGCAAAATATCCGCATGCCAAATGTATTCTCATTTCGTACCAAATTAACATAACATTTATTGCCCATATTGATGTCAAATAGGCCCCAAGTAAAGAAACCAGAAATTAAAATTGGAATACAAAATAATTAGTTTGCTATAATGGTATGACGCGGTCCCCACCCCAAGACCACATCTCTGGACAAATTGAATTAAGAACTGTGAACTCCTACCTCTATATCACCTCTCTCATGGACTGGTGGAGGGGACTAGATATACTTTTGTCCAGAGATGTGGTCTTGGGGTGGGGACCGCGTCATACCATTTATAGCAAACTAATTATTTTGTATTCCAAAGGTGCGGTGGCATATGGATTTTGTGTAGCATCTTGAAGGATAGTTACGTGATCTCCAGCCGTCTCAACATCGCGGTATTGCGGAAATATGGACATTCATATTGAAGATAAGTTATGAAGCGGTGTACTGAGCAAGATTATCATTAGCGATTGTGTGGTCAGAGATGACTTTCTGGATAACAAGACCACTGCGCGCGATATCTGATTTAAAATTGAATCGTGTACGATTGGAATCCTGCGCGAAGTGTAGGACTTTTGGCATTAATTGAGATAAGAACGGGGGTAGGTGAATATTGTCCATACCAAGATGGCGTATGCTTTTGTTGAACATAAAAAGCCACTCTAAGATGGCGCCCGGTGTGGACGCCACCAGTTTGAACGAAGATTGGAGTTACCGTGGGTGAGTGAGTAGGCTGGAAGCTGCGAGTATAATTAACAGTATTGAATAGTGGATTTGGTGACTTATGGTGCGCTTTTGACTCTTCTTACAGGGCGCGTACTCGTGTTCCGATTTTGCATGGAAATTTGGAGAGCTTTTATTACGGTGAGGAGTAGTACAGTTGGCCTATGTTAAGACCGGACCGGAGGAAATCCACGTGGAAACTGAGTTATGTTTTTGATTTTTCTTGAGAATTATTTGCTGATTTACTTAAGTGGAATGAAATAAGAAGGAAGTAACTTGGGAACTCCTTAAGCAAATGAGGGTGAGTTGCCAATATGGATAAATCGTTTTTGAAGACACTAATATGGAATTATTAGGGTGACATTTACTACGTTCATTGTGTTATTATAGAGTGTATAAGGGTTCATTTACTGGAGACCGGATTGGATGGATAATATTTCTTCTTTTTGTGGACTTGAAGGAGCGCTAAGAATTGCTATTTCAGGTATGACGTGGAATCCACTTGAGTCACATCACTTTTAATTTCTGGTTTCTTTACTTGGGGCCTATTTGACATCAATATGGGCAATAAATGTTATGTTAATTTGGTACAAAATGAGAATACATTTGGCATGCGGATATTTTGCCTGCCATTTGGACATATTACACTCTTTTGGGTGACTCATTCATGTCCTTGGAGGGGTCTATGTCATCTTTACTTTACACCACATTTCTGGGACTTGGGAGTGTTGAAGGTGTTTCCACTGTAATTGAAATGTGTTGTAAGAATGCTATACTCCTAGAGTGGAGTACTTATATGTATTATTTGGCCTTTGAATTGCAGCCCTGAAGAAGTTGTGAGTCTGATATGACTTTACGAAATACGTGTCGGCTGCGCTTGTATTGAACTGCTGTCCTGATGAATAAACAGTGGATGAATCTTATCAACTGATGATTCTAATTTTTGGAACTTTTTCAACATGGATTTTTGAGTGCTCGGAGGTGTTTGAGTATAGTTCTGGACCACCTTGGTTGTCCTATTGGGGTTGTGGGAACCAATCCCTTCCTCCTGAGCACCATTTTTGGACTTGGACATTGTTGACTGTTTGACCTACATCTGCTGAGCGCTTGAAATAACTGTTTTCCCAATTTGTTGAATTTACTTATATTTGCTGTCACATATCAACAATGCAGAATGTTACGGCTGCACCATTTTTTCTACCAACACCTGGTGAACCTCCGATAAAGTGGTCTAAGTGGAAAAAGGTTTTTGAACGATATGCTCGTGTATGTGGCACGTCTCTCAGTGTTGAAAGGAAAACAGCCTTACTTATGCACTGTCTTGGTTCCGAGGGTCAAGATGTCTTTGACCACCTTCCCAGTGTTCCCGTTAATACTGCAGCGAGCCTCAACGAGTTTGACATTTGTATGTAAAAATTAGACCTTCATTATCTACCCATGGTTAGTACTATACTTGAACGTTATCATTTTGGGAAACGGATGCAAAAGGAAGGAGAAAGCATTGAGAACTACGTCACAGATTTAAGGAGATTAGCTTCCACCTGCAAGTTTGACGCGCTCATTGAGGAAAGGATACGTGATCAATTCATGTTAGGTTGTGTATCTGAAAAAATACGCGATGAATTGTGGTTAAAGGACGAACCAACGTTTTTGCTGGTGGCTAAGAGAATTGAGCATTCTGTTGAATGCGTTAAAGAAATCAAAAAAGATTTATGTAAAGATGTTGCGAGTGTGAATACCAATCCCGTCCCAGATGATAGTGTTAAATTGAAAGGGTCTCAATTAAAATCTCAGGTGAAAGACAAACAGCTCAAGAAACCTCATCCACAGTTTAACAAAGAAATGCTTTCGATGTAATAATATTGGCCACTGGGCCAATGACAAATCCTGTCCTGCTTTGAATGCTGTTTGCTCATACTGTAAAAAAAGGGGTCCCTTTGTTGTAGCTTGCAGGATTAAGTCTTCTAACCAAAGGGTAAATGACATAAGACAAGAAGATTCCAATGATAAACATGATTTTGAGTGCAGACAAATTATTGTTCAGGTAGGCAGTGAGGGTCCTTTGGATTACATTCTGGTAGAAGGTCAAAAAACGAAGGTGTTATTTGACTCTGGTGCTAAAATAACAATTGTATCAAATAATTTCTTTAATGAGAATCTCAGCAGCAGAATTAATCTGCTTAAGTCTGACATCTATCCTACTGCTTATGGTGGAGACCCAATCGAATTAAAAGGGTATTTCATTGGTTTGATTGAATATGAGGGTCGTTATGCATCTGGGAAAGTGTATGTCTCAAAGAAAGGGGACAGCCTCATTAGTTGGTGGCATCAATAGGACCTGGGGGTCATGTTAGATCCTAATAATGATCCTCCGATAATCCATAAAAGGAAAAAAAATGTGGAAACAGTTTGTCTTAATTCCTCCCTACAAGAACAATTTATGGAAGAGTTTCCTCGTGTGTTTGGTGATCAATTGGGGTGTTTGAGGGGGTATAGTCACAAAATAAAATTAGCTCCAGGTTCCACACCTGTTTCTAGCAAAGTTCGTAATGTCCCTTTTAGTGTCAGGGATGAGCTGTTACGGGAATTCCAAAAGCTTAAATCACAAGGAATTATAGAGGAAGTTGAAGGCACTTCCTGGTTGGCTCCGGTTGTAGCCGCAAGAAAATCGGATGGATCTTTGAGGTTATGTGTGGATCTCAGACAACTTAACAAGTGTGTGCTTGTAGATAAGTACCCTCTACCTAATATTTCGGAACTTTTAAGCATGGTATGTGGTGCTAAGGTGTTTAGCACCATTGATTTAACATCCGCGTACCTTCAAATTATGCTTGATGAATCTTCCAGAGACTTAACTTCTTTTGTGACACCTTTCGGAACATTTAGCTTTGTGAGGCTCCATTTTGGTCTCGTCTCTGCTGCTTCCGTTTTCCAGAGGGTGATGGAGAAGGTGTTAGTTAAAATTCCTGGGGTTTGTGTTTATCAGGACGACATCTTGGTGTATGGTCCTGATGAGTTAGAACATGCAAGGAGGGTTCGCTTAGTCTTAGGCAGCCTTACTTCTCATAATCTTACTATTAAGCGTGATAAGTGTAAATTTGGCTTGGACAAAATTGACTATTTGGGACATTCAATCTCTGCAGATGGTGTAGTTCCCAAAGCTGAGTTAGTTAATACTATTAGGGATCTCACTCCTCCCTCATCAAAAGAAGAACTAATGAGCTTCCTGGGAATGGCAGAATATTATAACAAGTTTGTTAAGAACTTTGCTGAGGCCACTCATAATATGAGGAATTTACTTAAAAAAGGTGTCAAATTTGTTTGGGATCAGTTCTGTGATAGAGAATTGTTGATTTGAAGGGCAAGTTACAAGCAGCTCCTAAACGTCGCAATTTTGATCCAAAAATATGTTCAATCATATCCACTGATGCTAGCCTCAAAGGGTTAGGTGCTGTGTTGTATCAAGAAGGGACCAACCCTGAGAATACCATAATGTTCATCTCTAGGAGTTTGAAGGGGGCGGAGTCCAGATATTCGGTTATTGAGAGGGAGGCCCTGGCAGTCTACCATCAAAAAATTAAAGAAATTTCTGTGGGGAACGTCATTTATGGTTAGGACTGATCATAAGCTGTTATGTGAGGTTTTAACTAACAAGGGGATTGACTCCATCTCTCCAAGGATCTCTAAGTGGGTTGTTGGATTACAAGGTTTTGATTTGTCTGTTAAACATGTCCCAGGCTCAAAAAATTTGGTTGCAGACACACTTTCAAGATTAATTTCTTCTGATCACTCTCTCTCTCATGATGACCCTGATTTTAATTTACCTCATGATTTTGTTTGTGGGATTGATTTTAAGATAATTTCCCAAGATCGTTGGTCTTCTGCATGTTTAGAAGATCAGTCTATTCAAGAGGTCTTAAATTTGATCCATGATGGGTGGCATCACAAGGAACAAGCAGGTTTTTCTGTGAAGGACTTTTGGTCTGTGAAAGATCAATTGTCTAATAGTGAAGGAATGTTGTGGAGAGGCCACAGACTTGTTCCTCCTGTTTCTTTAAGGGATGAGTTACTTAACTTAGCTCATGAGGCACATCTTGGAATTTCAAAAACCAAAGAGAGACTGCGTTCTTCTTATTGGTGGCCGGGGATGGACATTCAAATTGAACGGATGGTTAGGGAATGTGCAGAATGTTCTCTCAGTGAGAAGTCTCTGAAGATCAGAACTCAACCTATGGTTAAGAGGTCGCGCCCTTCTGGGCCGTGGAAAGACATTGCTCTTGATATTTTGGGGCCTGTACATGGTGATGGCTCTGATACCTTTGTCATTGTGCTTATGGATCTTTATTCTAGATGGCCGGAAATATCTTTTGTGAGAAACATTTGTACAAAAACTGTGATTGATTTTTTAAAGAACATTATCTCTAGAAAGGGCATACCTGAAAGTCTTCTAACTGATAATGGGGTACAATTGGTTTCTAAGGAGATGGAGAATTTTCTCAGTAATTGTGGGATTGTTCACAAGAAGTGTGCTCTTTACCACCCTGAATCAAATGGTACTGTGGAGAGGTTTAACAGGGTGATAAAAGAAACCATTTCTTTAGCGAAACAGAATAATCTCGATTGGAAAGAAGAAGTTTCAAAGAGAGTTAGTGTATATCGCTTTGCACCTCATTCGGCTACAGGCAAATCATCCTTCATTTTATTTCGAGGGAGGCAACCTGACACTTCCCTTGAACCTCCTTGGTTTAATAAACTTCTTTCTGACAAAGGTGTTTTTCCTGATTTGAGTTCATGGAAGGATAGGGAAGAACGTGTTTGTCAGAAAAAGAAAGAAAATTATGACCTAAGGCATGCTGTGAAAGATACTAAAGTTAAGATTGGGGATCTGGTCAAGATTAAGTGCCCTGGGTTTGGGATTTCTGGTTTCAAGTGTTCAAAGCCTTATAAGGTAGTTAAGGTGTTTCGAAATGCAGTCAGGACCTCTGATCATAAAGTGTGGAATTTGAACAGAGTGGCCGTGTGTGGCAAGACTAATGGGTTGGAGCATTGTTCTACTGATATTGGTGTTCAGATTCAGGATGGATCTCTGAGAAGATCTGATAGGCAAAAGTATAGTCCGTCATATTTAATGGACTATGTCACATGTATATAATGTTTTGTGGAGAACGCATATTCCTCTGCATTTAAAGGTTATGTCAATTTGTTGTTTTTCTTTTTAAATGTATTTAATGTTTTTCCTCTCCTTTATGTGTCATGTTATTGTATAAAGGAGGGAGATATGTTATAATGCTATGCACTTTTCTTTTCCCTGCTTGCCTGTTGTCATGGTGATATCTGGGTGTTCTAGAACTTGACCATGACTCTGGCTGGAGAAAGATCATACTGAGGCAGTTGGGTGGATGAGCTGTTGTATATGATGCACCTAATAAACCTTAAGAAGAATCCTACTATCTCCTCTACTATCGCAATTAAGGTCCTTTGAAATAATTGCAGGTTCACAATCACAGGGATGTCTACAGGAGTCATGTTTCATCTACAGCTTTTAGGGTTACAACCATGCAGGTGTGTAATGCCCATTGGGCTGAAAGGGTTTCAGCACCCATCCCATCCACACTCACTCCTCCCAGTTGTGTTCTGAAGCCTGGGATCAAGCTGTGTGGGTGTCTGACCCAATGAAAGCCTGGGCAAAGTACGGTTGGAGAAGAATTTGTCGTAATAAAAATGTTCTTGTCTCCCTCATATAGCTTACCTTGCTGCTTGCAGTGTTCCTAAAGTAGGCAAGGGGGGTGGTCACTGGTGATTCAACTCATCCACGACAAAATCCCCACAGTGGGAGTTCTAATTGTGCAAGGCAGTGTGCTTTACTGATCACCCTTTGTTTTGAAGAGAGACAATGCTTGCCCATTAACGCTGGTATGCGAGACCGCATCTGCTCTTTAAAGGTAATCTCTGCCATCTTTCTCTGCTTCCAAGAAAACAATGCACAAAACCCAAATTGTCTTGATTTACAATAGCATTTATATAGTAGTTACTGCTTATGTGAGGGGTAATAGGTGCTAAATAAATGCTAAAAAGAGAAGAAAGAGCTTTTTGCTTTTTAATCCAATAACCATCCATTAGTCCAGACTTTTCTATCAATATGGGGGGGGGGGGGGAGGGGGTTACAGGGTTGGGGTGTTAAGATTTGTGGTTTTGGTTCTAAAAGTGGCAAGTACTGACTACAACATAAAACATGCAAAATTATGTTGTCAAAATAGGGGTGGGGTGGATGGATAGCACAGAGGATCAACATTAGCAGTCCCAATCCTCTGGGTAAAATGTTCATGGCTACCTGTTGTTTTTTATTTGTGCTGTTTTCGTTTGAGCACACCCTGAACAAAGGCACCAGGGTGCTTTACATGAGCACGAGATTACATTACACAAAATCAGATTTTTGTTTAAGTACAGGGAGATTATGTGATTTGCCCAGGATCACAGGATGTTGAGCTGACGCTGGGATTCAAAACTCATTCCACCGTTCCAAAGTTACCAGCTCATGCTGTTAGGCTACATCTCAGTAGTTAGTATTGGCGTCAGTGGCAGAGCGTAATACCACACAGAAGTTTACCCCATTTTTTTAAAAATTTCCCTCACTCATACCAGTTCACATTTAGGCCCAGATTAACAATAATTGTGTACTGGGTTTGCGTCACAAACCTGCGCAGTTTTTTTTAAAATGTACTTCCCAGTGCAAAACCTGTTTTGCACTGGAAAGTTACCTGTAGTTTGTATGTAAATCCTTATCTTCTAACAATAGTAGACAGCGTTTTGAATTAAAATATGAACACCACTTGAAATCAGGCATTGAAAAGGAGAAATGCTTTTATTTCTCCTAACTTTTTCCAATTTGCATGTGTACTGGACTGTACAGCACAAATCCGAAGTAGGAAAAGTTTCAAAGTTGGTCAAAGATTAATATGTTGTACTGGAAGAGCACCATCTTCCAGTACAAAACCTATGCTAGATTCACACAGACAATTTAGCACTATTGCGCAGAGGTCTGTGTGTGGGGAATTCAGTAGCCTAATGTAGTAGTGCTGTTGGTTATGTATTGCTGGGCACTTGGAAGCCCGCATGCTCTTCATTCTCTTGTGTCCTTATTTGTGTACTTACAAAAGATCCTCCCAGCTCCTGCGAGGTGAATGAAGGTTCCAGTTCAGTTCTTGCTGGGCTGTAGTCACGACTAGCTGGTCCGGGCGCGCAATGGGCGACTTGAAGAATAAACCACTTTAAGAACTGTGGTCGTTGGCTGAGTCCAATTCTTCACTTCTATACCTAATTGTGTGCGAGCACTAGGTAGAGAGCAGGATGGTACCATAACTTTGTACATATGGTGTTTTCCTGCTCTCTCCCTCTCACGCAACGCAGCAACTTTGGGTGATGCGCTGCATTGTGTGAAAGTTTTGATAATCTGGGCCCTAATCTCTTTTCCTCATACACTCTAACAATCTCTCACTTGCTCAATCTCACTAATAGTCCCACTCACTGTTACTCCCACACAAACACGCTCATACTCACTGATTCTCATTCTCACTTGCTAACACACTTATACACACTCACTACCTCTGAACCCTGGTGCAGCTGCACCATTGATAACTAAACCCACGATTCCCTTCCACTCCATCTCACAAACTTCAATCAATAACACTTTCTAACACACTCACAAATACATAAAGAAATAAGATCTTTGTTTTACTTACCTGGCTTGCTTAGCTGGCAACTTGGAGGCTCCATGGCAGCGGCAAAGCAGGAATCTGGTGCTCGGCGTAGAAAGTAGCAAGCCATGATTCCCAACGAGGTGCCAGATGGAGCAGCAAGGGCAGGACTGAAAAGGGGAAGACTCACCTCAATACTGCTCTTAGCTTCTTGATAGGCAGGGCCACTGGAATTATGTGTCAGGGGACGGCCAAATTATGCTGCAGGGTTGACCAAATTATACAGCAAGAAAAGGCAAATTATGTGCCATTATGCGGTACATTTTGTGATAGTATTTCATCATTTTGTCATTGTTACACATATTAACACTTTCAAGGCATAGGTTGCACCACATTGGTACCAATTTAACACCTAAGTATAGAAAGAAGAAGCAGAAATGGGACCAGGCGGACTCACGGGGCGTGGCTTGGCGTCCGTCGGGGATGGCGGCGGTTCGCTGAGGCTCTCCGGAGGTCCCGAGGGAAATCGCGCTATACCACTGAGATAGCCTAAAAGGACAATGGTTTCCAGCAGATAAAGCCCTGGGGATCATTCTGGCATCCTTACAACCTGCATTTCTTACCAACAAGTATGTCTTTTAGCCTCCGTTGCGGTCGCGCTCTCCCGCGGCCGCCATTTTGTTTTTTACCGCGAATCGCGGTTGCGTGAATTCTTCCTCAAAGCTCCATATAATGTTAATGTTAAGCGCCCCAAACCTGCTTCCCAAGTATTTTCCACAAAAACTCACCTTATTTTGAGGAGATGCGCGCTTACAGACATACTATTAGAGGCTATCCAGGATTATGAGGTAATCGAGTTCGGCGGCCATTTTAAGACTCTGTGGATGTTTCTTGGAGATTCTCTGTGAGATTTCATTGTGCTGACTGAGGATTAACAGAGCGTTTTCCTTGTTTTGAACTTCTCCTGGATTTTGCATCAACGCATCTCCCTACCTTTCCACTCAATCTGCTTTTGTTCTCTACTTACGCAGCCTTACAGTGTGCTGAGGGATATTTGAGCTACTTCCTCACTGCTATTTTTTCCTTTCGGGGTGAAGATCCGAGGCAGCATTTGGGGACTCACGAGCTGCGACGCAAGTCTTTCACTTGATACATACTTTTTATGCGGTGGTGGTGGGTATTTTTGACCGGCATTCTATGGGAAGAACAAAAGGGACACGTACTTCTACACTAAAGAAGCACATTTTTATAAAGAATTCAAAGATCTTCACAGAATTCTCCAAACTTGATTCTCCCTTATTGTCTCCACCTTGCTGCTCAACTGCTACTATGGATCCTGCCTCTGGAGCTACTGGCAAATCCCAAACTAAACGCCTTAAAAAAGATCCTCCCTCGCCGACCAAGTCGACTACACCTGTGTCAATGGAGCTCTTACTTGAGGAGATTAGGGTCCTTCGACCTTTTATGGAAGAGACTAATACCAAGCTGCAATTCTTAACGGATAATTGGTCACAAATGGCTGCACGGATTTCGACTGTTGAAGAGTCTGTTTCCTCACTGCGGGAGTCCTGCTCAAGTGTTTCTCATCTACACACCCAGGTCTCCGTGCTACAGAAGCAGGTTGATGATTTGGAAAACCGCAACAGACGTAATAATTTGTGTATTTATGGCTTGGGAGAGGGAATTGAGGGATCGGACCCTATCGCCTTTTTCAAATCCTTCTTGCCCAAAGTTCTTCATCTACCAGACGAGACACAGTTTAACATCCAACGGGCTCATAGGCTGGGTCGCGCCCCACCTCCTTCTAATTCCTTACAGAAACCACGAGGTGTCATCCTCTACTTCTTGGAATATACAGATCTGATGAAGGTGATTTCTGCAGTTAGAGCTTCTCCGAGGATTACATGGTCCGGCTCATCCTTATTTTTTGTGCAGGACTACGCTAAAGCTACAGCTAACAGGCGCAAGGCTTTCCTCAGCATGAGAGCTGACCTGCGCTCCTTAGGGGCTAGATTCGGCCTTTTCCACCCGTGCCTCTTCAAAGTCACACACAATAATAGAACAACGACGTACGAAGACCCAGCTCGTCTTCAAAGCTTCATTAACTCTTGCAGAGCAGTTGCCATGGACTCATCGGATCCCTCCTCCTCATCGACCACTTAATTAATGTTCTTTTTCCTTCCACAGGTTCTTTGGACTTTGTTAAACTTTTAACTATTTTTAAAGTTTTCAGGAGCGTTTTCCTAGTGGAATTTGTTTATCTTGCCTTTGCTTCTACAAGGATATATTTTTCATGACTGGTTCTTTATTATTATTGTTGGTATTTTTGTCTTTGGTTGGTCATGTGTTTGTCTTATTCACATGTTTTAGTGCTGGTTTTACAGGATTATGTTTTATGTTGTCCTTGCAGATGTTCTTCGCGGTAGCGTGGTTTCCTCCTGGTCCTTCGTCTGGCTGACGTCGAACGTGCTGCCTACTCCGTGTGATTCCACCCTTCCCCCACATATTTCCGTCTCTTCTTTTGTAGGTATGTTCACTTTCTGTTCTTCTTTCACTCTTTTCTTTCTTGAGATTTTTGTTTGGCACTCTTCCCTTTTTTCCATTTACATTAGTAGTTTTTTGTCTGTGGATGTTTTCTGTCTACTTATCTTACTCTATCTGACCTTTTCCACTACTCTTTATGTCACAGCTGTTCCTTCATTCCCCGATTTTTCTTCCATTTGGCATAAACTTCTGTTTCTCATGTCCCTTAACTATCACTTCTTGCTTTGGTTATTTGATTTGTCTTCTTATTCTCACTATGTTGATGGACATTTTGTTTCCTCTATGTTTTACCTTCTTTTTACCCTACATTGCTCTTATGTTGAACTTAGCTTTTATATTATGGTTGCATTATGTTATGTTTTTGATTATCTATGTCTCTAAAATTGATTACATGGAACGTTAAGGGTTTAAATTCTCCCATCAAGCGGCAAAGAATTCTGACCCATCTAGCCAAGCTTGATGCGGATATTGTTTTTTTACAAGAAACTCACCTCTCTGAGGTTGAATCTTTAAAACTGAAAAGAGGTTGGGTGGGGGAAGTTTTCTTTTCTCCAGGTGATGGTCAGAGAAATGAAGTGATGATTTTGTGCCGCAAGTCCCTCCCTTTTTTATTATTGTCTCAAGATTCAGATGTCAATGGTAGATGGCTGAATGTTAAACTGTCCCTGAGGGGAGTTCCCGTATCCCTTTTTAATGTCTATGCCCCTACATGTGGTGACCCCTCATTTTGGTCCATGCTGGCTAGACAGATTGCTCCTTGCATGGATGAAACTTTATTCTCGCGGGCGACTGTAACCAGATCTTTGACCCGTTTATAGATAGAAATTCTAAAGTTCCTTACATTCCTAATAAGTCCCAAAAATCATTTTTAAGAACTATATCCCAGTATAAACTTTTGGACGCTTGACGTCTCTGCAATCCGGTGACTAAAGAATATACTTTTTACTCCCCATCGCACCAGACGCAATCAAGAATTGATTATGTTTTTGTTTCTCATTCCATCTCGCAATCTCTCACTCATGCGGAGATCGGTCCAATTTTATTGTCAGATCACGCCCCTGTTTCAGTTGGTCTCGAGATCTTACCTAAGGCCACAGGCCCCAAAAGGTGGCGTTTCAACAATGCTCTCCTTTTAGACCCGAAATTTACTGCCTCTTTTACTAACTTCTTTGAGGAATTCTTTGTTTTGAATCAAACTCAATCTATTCCCTTCTCAACTGTATGGGACGCTTTTAAGGCTTCTGCGAGGGATTTTATTATTGGCTTTGTTGCTAAGAGGCGGAAAATTTCCCGTAAATTTACTAAGGATCTTTTACAAGATATTAAAAAACGAGAGCATTCCTTTTACACCTCGCAATCGCAACAGACTCTCACAGCTCTAATTAATGCCAAGTTGCAATTTAATAAAAAATCAACGGAGGATGCCTCATTGTATTTATTAAAATCCAGTGCTAAATTTGATGGGGGTAAAAACAAGGCGGGGAAAATATTGGCCAATTATCTAAAAGTGAAACATAATAAACTTAATATTGAATCGATTTACGATGAAGGATTGAACCTAAAGTTCAAGGATGCTGATATTTTGCACGAATTTTCCCGGTTTTATAAGTCTCTTTATGCCTCGGAGTCACAACCCTCGGAGTATTCCTTATCCCACTTTTTCTCTAACCTTCAAAGATCACCTCGCCCTATGCCGGATTTGGCCCTTTTGGAGTCAGATTTGACACAGCAAGAATTTTCAAATGCCCTCCAACAGCTTAAAAAAGACAAAGCACCAGGACCCGATGGGTTCACAGTAGAATTTTATCAGCATTTCTTCAAACTTCTATTACCTAAACTACACTCTTTATTCACTTTATTTAGTTCATTGGGTAGTTTCTCAGGATCCTTCTCAGAAGCGCACATTTGTCTCATACCTAAAGAGGGTAAAGATCATAGGTATTGTAAGAATTATAGACCCATCTCCCTGGTAAATATTGATTACAAAATTTTCTCCAAAGCTTCGATCCGCATAACACCCTCACTGCTCTCATATTTTAGGGTGCGACCTCAGATTCTGGATATTCAGCTTGGTACAGAGGTCACCAGCATTACGGCAGGGTCGTCAGTAGGGCCTATGAGCGACAAAAATAACTCCAATCCCCCTCATGGTGAGGATGCACTTGGGCCGGCTGTATCGCCAGAGACTAGCTCTCTAAGGATTGTCCCAGACGAGGATGAGGCGTCCCAGCCCAGGGGGAGCGGACCCCTCGCAGCCCACAAGGGGGGGGGAAGGGGGGGCTACCAATATGATGAGTGGTGACCCCTCCGAAGGGGGGGAGGAAATCGGAGGGGGGGGTTTAGAGACTCTCCTGAATACCATGAGGGAGGAGATTAGGTGTGGTTTTGCCCAGTCTAAATCTAATCAGAACGAGATCAGGGCAGTCTGTGAGGCTCTCGAAAAGAAGGTGGATGGCCTCTGCGAAAGAACAGATCATTTGGAAATTTCAGTGGGGCGCCTGGATTCAACTCTGGAGTTAGCCGAGACCAAAATTCAATCCTTGGTAAGGGAAGGTGACGTGATGAAGGAGAGAGTTGAATCCTTGGAGAATTACTCCAGAAGAAATAACCTCCGTCTTCTTAAAATTCCAGAAGGAAAGGAGGGCAGTGATATTAAGGCATTTGTGGTGGATCTATTAAAAAGTTCACTGAATCTCGATGAATCGGCAGAAAACCTCGACAGGGATATCCAGAGGATCCATAGAGATCCATTCCGCCTTAACCCCGGGAGAGTGAAACCAAGAAAGATCCTGGTGAACTTTCTTACTTATTCCCTGAAGGAAAAAATCCTCAATCTAGCTCTAAAGGCGAAGTCAGTGACTGCCACTGGTTTCTCCTTTGAGATTCGCTCAGACCTGTCAAAAACCACCTTAGACAGACAGTGGGAGCTAGGTCAAAAAATGGACAAGTTCAGAGCAGTAGGACCAACTGTGCAGATGAGATTTCCCGCTTTTCTAAAGGTGATGCATAACAACAAAATGCATAACATACGATTGCCTCAGGAGGCAGATGACCTAATAGCTTCCATTAGTCAGAAGCACTCCTGATGTATGCTCCAGGGTCTTAGGTTTCAAAAGGGGCGGAAGGTGACGAGGTATGAGGTATGAAGTATGAAGTATGAAGTTAAAAAAGAAAAAAAGAAAAGGGGAAGGCAAGGAAAAAAAGAAAAAAAAGGGGGGGAGAATAAGCAGAAGTATCTCACAATTCGCCCCAGAGTGACAAAGTCTTTATATTTAGGGGGTAGAAAAGTTGCGCTAGATTAAATAACCGACATGAGGTAGGCGGGTTAGTGATATAGCACAGTACGAGGGAGGGACATGGAGAAATGAAACAAGGTACATTGCAAAAAGTTAAAAGTTAAAAAAAAAAAAAAAAAAAAAAAAAATTTGATAGTTAAGTTGAGCACAAAAGGGTGAGGTCTCCTCTCTTTTTTTTTTTTTTTTGGTTTTGAATACATTGTGTCATCACCATATTTTCTGCGTTCCTCACGCCATACATTTTGAGGTGGCGGAACGCTGACCTTACTTAGTTCAATAGGGGCTTAGGTATGGTCTCTTTTCTGACGCAAACTGGCAATACATCTGGCCAGCATCAATAAGGGAGGGTTTTCCAGGGGGCGGGGGTGGGGGTGGGGGGGTGAAGGAGGGTGGCAAAATTTTAAAAGTCCTCACAAGTGTGTCCCAAGGCTTCTTATGTTTAATTTATTTCCCTTTATCGGACCTCAGGATGGGGGACGTCGGTTGGACGGTTCCAGAGAGTTTGGTTCTGGGGATGGTATGAGGGGAGGAAAGACTGATTTACCATGATGGGGCTGCAGTTTTTATCATGGAATGTCAACGGCTTGCGGGTGAGAGCTAGAAGACATAGAATCCTCCAATATTTAAAAGATTCTCCTGCGCAGGTAATAGTTATCCAGGAGACCCATCTACTAAAACATGAGGTCATGGACATGTTGAAAAACTTGAAGTGGGTGGGCAAATTTATATGCACGGATCACAATGCCAATATACGAGGGATCCTTATATTATTTAAAAAGCAGATCTGTGTCCAAATTGTGGAACAGAAAGAGGACCTTAGTGGTAGATGGCTAATAGCAAAAGTGCAGATAGAAGGGGCAGGGTATACCCTAGTCGGTTACTACGGCCCGAATCATGATGATCCATCATTTCTGAATAAAATCCACAACATTTTGATTTCATGCCAGGACCCCATTGTCTGGGTGGGAGATTTTAACATTGTGCTAAACCCTAAGCTGGACAAATCTGTCAACTCAAGAGCTGTAATTTCTTCTAAATCCAGGCAGACACTTGTATCTATGTTATCGAATTTGGGGTTGGTGGACGAATGGAGGCAGAGAGCGGGCAACATCCCAGGCGTTTCATTTCATAATCACAAGTATAAACACAAGTCAAGAATTGACTACGCTTTCTTCAGTTATAAGCTGAAGGATGACTTGAAGGATATAATATACATCCCTTCCCACCTCTCTGACCATTCTGCTATTGCTTTCACCTTGCTACACCATAATCAGAGTAGGCAAAGTTCTTGGTCCTTCGACCGGACGATTCTGCTTGAGGAGGATGAAATCTGCTTTCTTGCAGCTGAGATATGCATCTTTTTAGATACTAATATTAATTCAGCTTCAATCACCATTGTATGGGAAACATTGAAAGCTTTCCTAAGAGGCTGCATAACAAACAGAGCCTCTTACAGGTGCAAAACTTATAGAAATACAATCTCCAACATAGAGATGGAACTTAGTCGACTTGACTTGAATTCTGGCCTACTCTCAGCAGAGGATCAGGCTAAGCGTGTAGCACTGAAGGTAAAGCTTGAAGATCTGCTCCAGGACAGGGTGGCCAAGAGATGGGAGGCATCCAAGCTTTCAAATTTTGAATACGGAGAGGCGGCTGGCAAAATCTTGGCGTGGAAAATTAAAACAGACCAGGCCAAGAATTTTATTAAGGAAATAAAACTGGCTGGGGAAGCCAGCGTCAGATCTACCACTACAGAAATAGGGAATGCCTTCCATGAGTTTTTTCAAAACATATACAAGGAGGATATCGCTGATGACCAACTTGCTAGCGAGGCTAGGGAGGTATGGTTAGACCGGGCCCACCTCCCTACCCTTTCTCTAGTCCAGCGCGACCGCCTGGAGACCGCTATTACTGAGACCGAAGTTAGCAAGATCATAAAACAACTGAAGCGAGCAAAAGCCGCAGGCCCGGATGGCATTCCAGGGGAGGTATACAGTGCTTTGGGTTCAGCCATAGTTCCATCTTTGACCGTCCTTTTTAATGCTATATTCTTAGACGGTATGGTCCCGCCAGACTCATGGAATGACGCCACGATTGTGCTGATCCCTAAACCCGGAAAGGACCCGGCCGAGTGCGGGTCCTATAGACCAATCTCTCTCCTAAACAACGATTACAAGATCTTTGCGGCCATTCTTGCGGGAAGGTTGGGGTGTGAGATAGGCTCAATAATCCATGAGGACCAAAAGGGATTTATAAGAGGGCGTCAATTAGCAGACCTTACCCATGACCTGGTTGGAGCAATAGACATAGCTACCTCTTTCGGTCACCCATTGGCCACCTTCACCCTGGATGCTACTAAAGCCTTTGACAGGGTCAATTGGCCATACTTGGCCGCGGTATTGAGGAGGTTCAATATAGGAGACAATTTCCGTCGTGCCATCTCGCTTCTGTATAATGACCCAAGGGCCAGACTTTTAGTCAATGGAGTACACACCGAACATGTTAAAATCACTAGGGGTACCAGACAGGGTTGTCCGCTCTCCCCCCTTCTATTCAACATGTATATAGAACCTTTAGCTCAAATTCTGAGAGATGAAAATGACATCCCCTCTTTCGAGTTTGGAGGTTGGGTTAAGCGGATAGGACTCTATGCGGACGATATAATAGTGTATACATCGGACCCTGTGCAGGCCTTTCCCGCCATCATTAAGAGAGCTAGGGAATTCGGGCAGATCTCAGGTTATGAAATAAATGAAGGGAAGACCGAGGTAATGACCTGGAACATTCAAAACCCAATGATGGTCGTTACCTCATCCATGCGCTACCTGGGAATCAGGATCACCCAGGATTTAGATAAAATTGCTTCCACGAATTTGGAACGGGTTTCACGAGATTGTAGGGCATTACTAAGATCCTGGGCCTTTCTTCCACTGACAATCTTGGGAAGAGTCAGTCTAGTGAAAATGTCCATCCTTCCCAAGTACACGTTCATTTTTAACACCATCCCTCTAGCGTTCTGTCAGAAACAAATATACAAATGTCAACAAGACATAAACTCATTTGTTTGGAACTATAAAGCTACCAGACTAGCCTGGAAAAAACTGAGAAGGAGGAGGGAGAAGGGGGGGCTCACACTCCCTGACCTACAATATTACGCCTGGGCATTTCAGCTATCATACTCCAGGATGTTGTTAAAGACCCCATCAAGTACTTCGATTGGCAAAATGTTTAAGGCCATGTTAAATGGGGCTGATTTGCCACCTGATGGCTTTCTTTTTAAATTTGGAGACCGGAAATTCTTCAAAAGGGTGAGGCTAAAGATCCTCTCATCACTGGCCAAGGTTTGGAAAATGATCAGAGATAGGGTGGGGCTGCCTTACTATTCTCGGCTAGCCCCAATTTGGGACTCGCCGGGGCTCCCTCCCTGCCTTAAGGACGGTCTTGCAACACCTATTAGAAGGGCAGGGATAGAAAGGTGGGGTCAGCTACTAGTGGAGGGGGCTTTGGTGGGTTGGGAGGAGTTATATGAGAAGGTTGGCCCTACACTATCCAGATTTAAATATATACAGTTGGTCAGTTGGTCCCGGGAGCTGACTAGGAATAAGTCACATCTGGGGAGAAGTTGTCTTCTGGAAGAACAGCTGGTAGAGAGACAAGTACAGGGGAAAGAGGTAGCCTTCTGGTACTGGGCAATCTTAGAGGAGGTGGATGGGGAGTTTACTCTACCTGATACACAGTGGGGAGGGCCCATGGGGATACAGTGTGAGGATATATGGATAAGATCTTTCACTCTCCTGTATAAATTGGTTAAGCCGGCTTGGCTGAGGCGTAATCACCTGTATACCCTCCATCGAGCTTACTTATCCCCCCAAAAGCTATCTAAATATCAGCCCGGAAAAGCTTGTAACAAGTGTAATCTTCCAGCAGCCTCTGATGTGCATATGTTTATGGAATGCCCATCGATCAGCACTTTTTGGGAGGAAGTTAAAATTACTTTGGACTCCATCCTCGAGAAGTCTACTCCTATTACTTTGGCGCTAATCATATTTGGGGTGGACGATGACATAGCAGGTCAAGCAAAGAGTTTTTTGTTTTATGCAATTCTGCTGGCCAGACGCCAGATCTGCAAATTCTGGGTAGACAAAAATGCACCATCACACGCAGGTTGGCTGGAGTCCTTGTATGAAACTTCAAAGGTGGACATGGCCAGAATGCCCCAGAATCGTAACCTCTCCTTTTGGAATTTGTTGGTCCAGTGGAAATAGTTGGCTCCGTTGAGTCTCCGGGGGTTTTTTTTTTTTTTTTTTTTTAATTTTTTTTTTCCCCCGGGTCCGATGATTATGCCATTATACTCCAGGGGTCTTGGTGGTTTCCTTAAAAACCTTTCCGATTCTAAGTTGGAGTACTGAGGGGCTGTGAGCTCTCGTTTATTTCTTTTCCCCTTCCTACCACATTACTAACTTGGAGAACGTCTCCCCCCCCCCCCCCGGTTGACGTTTGTATGTCGTCTGGGTTTGGGTTGGAATAGTAGCCAGTTTTTTCTATTTTTCTCAGACGACATCAAAGGGGAGTGGCGTCTTTCCTAGAAGTTTGTGGGGCAGGCAAATGAGGACACAAAAAAAAAAAAAAAAAATTTCTCCAAAGCTTTAGCCACGCGACTTGACTCTTACTTGCCTGATTTACTAGGTAAAGAACAATCTGGTTTTGTTAAGGGTAGGTTTAAAACTGACAACACGAGACTTCTTTTCAATGTTCTTTCTAAATCTTCTCACGTTGAACACTCTCTTGCAGAAATTGCACTTGATGCTGAAAAAGCATTTGACAGGGTTGAGTGGGCCTATCTGTTTTACACTCTCAGATGGTTTGGATTTGGACCTAAATTTATATCTTTGATTTCTCTTCTTTATTCTAACCCACGTGCGGCTATCTGCGCTAATGGCTTAATCTCTTCTTTTTTTGCTTTGGGCAGAGGAGTACGCCAGGGTTGCCCTCTTTCTCCTTTCCTTTTTAATTTGGCTTTGGAGCCCTTTCTCTCTAAACTACGTCAGAACCCGAACTTGCATGGTTTTCAAACTACACATTCTCAGATCAAATTAGCTGCTTACGCGGATGACATCTTACTTTTTATGTCTAATCCCAGTGACTCGATTCCGGCCTTTCTGGCAGTGGTACAAGCTTACTCAGATATATCTGGGTATAAGTTAAACAATGACAATTGTGAGATCCTCCCCTTGACTAAGTACACCTTCAAAGCAGAATTTACTGCCTCAAACTTCACATGGAGCCCATCTCATATTAAGTGTCTTGGCTTGCATGTTACTTCTTCAATATCGGACACGGTGGCGCTCTGCTTGAATAGATGTACACAAAAAATAGCTGATCTCGCGGCTAAGTGGCACCCCCTCTATTTATCGTGGTGGGGTCACCTGGATACTATAAAAATGATGTTGTCACCTATTGTACTATATACCATCTCTAACATTCCAGTTCCCATTCCTGCTAAATTTTTCAAAAAGATAAACTCTACCCTCTCTTCCTTTTTATGGAACTCGAAAAGATCTCGAATGTCCCTATCCAAACTAGCGCGTCCTAAGACTGAAGGAGGAGTTAATTTTCCTGATTTTCAGGTTTATCAAAAAGCTTTTCTCTTGCGTCAAGCCTCCCTCTGGCTGCATGATCCCTCGGTGGATGATCCCTTATGGCTCACAATTGAACGTCTTTTTTTATCTCCTTTCTCGTTCTCTGAATATCTTTCTTTTTCACGTAAGCCGCAGGCTGTGTCTACTCCCATATTAAAGCTGACTTCTAAACTTTTGATCTCTGTACTTCCTCCTTCCCCCAACACTCTGGACTCTTTTTTGAGTTCAACAATTTGGCATAACAAGCATTTGGTTATTCGAGGCAGACCAATCTATTGGAAGTCTTGGCGACAGAAAGGTTTAATATGGATACACCAGCTATTTTCGTACTCGAACTTCTTACCCTTCTCCTCACTCAGACAATTATTCAATTTACCTGCCTCATTTGCACACAACTATAATCTATTAAAGTTGGCCGTGATGGAGAAATACGTTCAATTGTCTAATACACCCACCGCTTCAGCTCCCTGCTCCCCCCCTTCACAACTTTCCACCCTGCTTAAAACTAAACCCACAGCCTCTATTGTATACAAACATTTACAAGGGAAAGACACTGTCAGGCAGAAATCTAAAATAGAAGAAACATGGGAGCATGATCTTCAACTCTCGTGGCCGGTAACTTTATGGAATAATTTATGGGCTAAGTTGCGTAAATCCTCAAGGGCAGCTAGTATAACCCAAACGTTGTTTTTTGTGTATAATCGACTTTTGCTAACCCCCAAAGCTCTGTATAGAAGATTTCCGACTACCCCGGATGTTTGCTGGTCGTGCTCTTCTCCAAAAGCTGACCTATTACACATGTTATTTTCCTGCCCATTTGTAGACAGCTTTTGGAGGCAAGTATGGTCCCAAAATAATTAAATTTTTGGCACTAAATTCTCGTTCTCCATTATCAATGTTTTCTTAGGGAGTCTTTCACCTTGCTGGGAAAATGTTACAGCCAGTGTTAAAATTGTTGATCTGTTACTAGCTGTTGCCTTTCAGCAAATCACTGCTAACTGGAAGGATTTCGCAAACATTTCTTATAAAGCGTGGTGGTATGCTGTTTGCCATAATCATAGATTGGACACTTCTTTTGTGTATCCTATAGAGTTAGCTGCGAAACGTTTGGCTCTGTGGTCCCCTGTTACACTTTATCTTGATGTATGTGCTAAACGGTGTTTCCAGTTATCTCCTTCTCAGCAGGAAGTTCAACAACCCCCTTGAGCTCCTTGTACGTTCCCAGATCATTTATTATTCTAATGCTTCTATAATTTTCTTTTAGTGTATCAATATCTATCTCTTATCCATAAGCCTGATTTGGATTTGTGTAATGCAACCTATTGTAGTGAATTGCATTGTATTGACATGATTTAACGGTTGTAACTCTTGTAATGCCACTTTTTCTTTCTATTAATAACATTTTTCTTTCTGAACTTAAAAAAAAGAAATGGGACCAGGCAACCTTTGCCGCTAGGCAGCAACATGTTGCTGGATTTTTAGCATAATTGGAACCGTCTGAGCTAGAAGCATTTTTTGGGGTAAAATCTAGAGATTTACAGCAGGTCACGGATCAAGTGGCAAATGTGGCAAAACCATAAATATGTGAAAATCGCCACAGCAGCACAATAGCATATTTCTAGTGGCCGTTAAAAGAACTGGAAGCAGAAGCCTATAAGAAGCTGGGATAGTACTGGGATCCAGTTCCTGCTGCACTTTGCAGCTTTTTATTGTCTTTAGGGATGCACTGATGTGTGCCATGAAAGCCCCATTTTAGCAAATATACTGTGCTGCCTGAGACTTCTGCAGTATGTCTGCTAAATAAAATGGATTGTGCCTGTATTAGGGGATCATAGTTGAACTACACCCCTCAGACATCTCACAGTGCACCTCCCAGAAGGTCCTTGTGTGGCTCTTGCCCTTTTTTGTTTGGTGGATAGACATATAATAGACTGAAGGGACGAATCAGATTGATACTGTGGATAGACAGCACCTGGAACTTCTACCAGAAAAGCTTTTGTGCCACAGCCAGCATGGTTTTCCCCAGACTGCTCTGCCCCCGTGAGTTCTACCTCTTGATCATCCTTACCTTCTCTGCTAGTGGCAGTTGGTGGTCGGAAACTTTGAGCCAAAGATAGAACGATGCCTGCTCCAAATCTAAGAAACATTCCCATTTCAAAGGATCCAAACGAGTAAAGTGTAGACCCGTGGATTAACACCAGAGGTCGAAGTGGGCGGGAGTGGAGGGGCACAATGTGCCCATACTTTTTTCATTTATGAAATAACATTCCTCTACTTTTTGTAAAAAGACAACCGTCCTGAGACAATTAATCCTGATAGTTTAAATGCTTCAGCTGAAGTGTCATTCAGTGAGTCTCTTGTGCTGTGAAAGGGAAGCCGGGGAAAACAGCTTAACAAGCCTTCCTGCCAGGGTGCCTGCTTGCCTGGAAGACGTGCAAATGTGTGCAACGTGTTATTCTGCAAATTAAAAGGGTAATCTACAAATGTAAAGGATGCTTGGGAGCCGGTACTGGTTTTCATTGAGTGAACCACTCAAAGCTTTGTGATGACAAAGATTTATTCTTTTTGAGTGGTAGTGAAAAGAGTCAACAATTGCGCTGTGAAGTGCATGCTTTTAATTTTAATTGTAATTGTATTTATACAGCGCTTACTACACCTGGAGGTGTTGAAGGGACAGTAATATAAAATATTTGCATTATGTACATCTGGGTATTACTAAAATCTACATTTTGGAAGCAGCATGTTAACTGACACCTTTTTCCGCATTTTGTAGCAGTCTATCTTATACTGTGTGTCACAGGCTATGATCTTGTAGCACTAAAAATACACAAGTCACTACACGGCGGAAAAAGACCAAGAAAGGTACAGAATATATATATTGTTTTTATCCACCTATGACCTCGCCCCCATGCTCAGTGACCCCGTCCTCACCGCATGCAGCATCACCATTCCCAAACTTTTTTTTAATGCACTTCGCCTGCTGATTAACACACCTACTTCAGAGACATGGTCCACCTGACTACCCTCTTTCCAGAGTCCACATGTTATAATGCTCAAACTTGGTGCTCAGAGACAAGATTTCAAATGATATGTTCTCTCTTTAATTCTTCTTTTCTGCTCAGGCCCGCTCTTTCCTTCTCATGTGCTACTGTGCATTTTAACTTTCAATGCATTGCATATACGTAGGCTCCTGGACCTCAGCACTGTACATCCTGCCCTATCTCCCTCTTGTCACTCTCTTCACGATGCTGCCTTCTCTCCTGTTACCTGTCATCCTCCCTTTTCATTTTTCTCAACCTTCCCCTATCCACCCCATTCGCCTTTGTCTCATTTCATATTTAACATTGTCCATTTGTTTCCTGCTCTCTCTAAATTTCCTTACTACAAATGTAGACAAAGTGCCTGCATACATAGTGCTGAGCCCATGCACAGACAGAGCAGAGACCGTGTACCCATAGGTAATTTCTTTTATTGAGATGAAGTTAGGTTCCTGTATATATAGTACTGTGAACATGGGCAGACAGACCTGAGCTATTCCAGGTATGCAGTTGAGCTCTATTTGAGTTGTGGGCCCCTGCGCAGACCTAGATCGAGAAGACCCAGTTCACAGCCAGAGTTAAGCTCTTTCAGCATTCATTCCTATAATGTAAAACCAGAAGTTCTGTGGAACCTGAGGAACTAGGACCAGCTATTATTCTGTGGGAGCATCACACATCTCTCACCCAGGTTAATCTTCCTGATAGAGAGTGAGGTGGAGAAGGTGGAAGGAGCATGACAGTGAGAGAGCAAGGATTGGGGGAAGTGATTGAAGAGAAAAGGTAGAAAGTGAAATAATTTTGCATGTTTGCAAATATGAACAAAAAGGTGAGAAAGAAATAAGAGTGTCACTGAGAGGGAAAAGAACAAGACGGAGTGTGAAACAAGAGACAATACAGTGAGAGATGTATGAACACCACAACAATTATGCTAGGGCATAATGTATGTTATTTTATGTTTAGTTATGTTAAGGGTATTTGTGAAGTGCACAACTCACCCTGGAGAGTATCCTGGTGCTGAGAAAGCAGGGGTTATGTCGGCTGAGACTGGGACATATCCAGGTGAAGGGCCATTTTTGCAGTTTCTTGCGGAGCTCAAGTACTGAGGAGGCAGCTCAAATATGTAGGGGCAGGTCGTTCAAGGCTTTGGGCATTAGGCAGGGGAAAGCACAATGGCCAACTATGGTTCTTAGTATGTGGAGGTAGTATGCCAACAGGATTCTGGCTGAGCAGAAGTGTCTGGTGGCTGTGTTGCATGTGGGTAAATGAATGGAGGCGTCAGTGGAAGTCTTAGTCGGACAAGGTGCTGTGAACAGGGGGAAAGCGTGAGTTTGGCTGCTGGGTTTTGTATGGTCTGTAGTCTTCTAGCAGTTAGACAGTGATTACAATGGCGTGTGCTGCTACAGTCAAGCTTGGTTGTGATGAGGGCTTGGGTGACCATTCTGCATGTGCTGACTGGGAGCCATTCGAAGATTACATTGAGCATTTTAGAGGGGGTGGAAGTAGGAAGTAGTGATAACGCTGACTAAAGCAAACATTACAGCATGTCTCGCCCATATTTTGTGCTCCCTTCATAAGAAGTCTGCCTTTCATTGTGTCAATGGGCAGTGCTGTTTGTGGATGGTGCTGATACCAATCTCCAAGGAAACATTTTGGTCACCAGCACACATTTTTTTTAGCCAATTAAGCACTGGGTTGGAGTGTAGGTGTTGCGCACGTGACAGATTGACTTGGCAGCTATATTTTAGAATTGTAAAAGGTGGTCTAGTAAATTGTGAAATTGTGTTTCACGTGGAACATCAATCGTAAACCCTTCAGATACTGATGGAGTTTGGCGTTTTATATATTCACTTCCCTGGCGTGGTTGAAGCAGGCAAACCCCAAAGTGAGTGGAAGGAGGAGCAAAGCATAAAGCTTGAGAGGGCAGGTCAACTTCAAGGCTGCAACAGGATGGATTTCTTGCGGGAGACTTTGTTAGTGCATGCGTGCTAATCGTTAATGTCTGGCTTGGTTGCACCACAAACAAAGAGAAGGACTCCAATCATAGTGGCCTCAGTGGACAAAAGCTCTGCATACTCCCCTATACTGTTAGCTGTACCTTCCATCTTCCTGCAAGAGAGAACCAGGCATTTGTTTAGGTGAAGGAACATGGACTCCGCCCTGACTGAGGGTGCAAGCGTTGTGCACTGGCTGGAGCTACAGGAGCCATATGCAAATCTTTCCCACACGCATGGGTCCACTCACAGGTCTCTTTCTGGCTATATCAATCGAATCCTGCAGAGGGGTCTTATGCCGTTAATGCTCACCAACCCTTCACTAATGTGGCTCCCAACACTACTTCCTATGAGGAATTTCTGTTGCAGCATGCACACCTTTAAATCTGTCTAACCTTCTTTCATTGGAAGAGAAAGAAACAGTGACTGAGTGTAAGTTTGGCTTAGGTGTAAGTGTATATTTTTATAAGAAAATGTAGTTAGAGCTAACAAAATGGGAACTGGCTGTATAGTTGTAATTTACAATACAGTCTAATTTCTCTCACAGCAGTGTTTAGACATTTTAAAGACGTATTCCAGGGCCAAAAACTGGAGAAAATAAATATTCAACTGTTAGAGCACTACCTTAGATAACCGAAAATATTGTATTAAAAAAGATACTCATCCCCACCATGATGCACACTGATGGGTACAATGGAGTTTATTGAGAAGTCGAGTAAAAATGCGTGTTTTGGTGCTTTTATTGCACAAAAGGCAGTGCTATTAAACCCACATACTTTTATGGAACTGTAAAATATGGAAAATATTTCACAGTTAAGTGGGAAATACAGATGTCCCCACTGTGCAAAGGTTTTATATTGTTCAAGCTACTAGTGTTATGCAGCTTAGAGGACCAAGATTATAGAAATTATGCAACAAAAAATGCAAATTATGTAGCACTTAGTTTGGCGGTATTGTTTTCATCCCATTGGAGCTGGAAAAAACTATTTTGGTGAAATCTGCATATTTGGGAAATTATGTGGCAAATTTAGCAAATCCATAATTATGCTGTAAAATCTGGAGCCACAGCGTCACATAAATCCTCTTATCTTACTATTGCCCCTCAAGAATTTATGTGTGACAGGTAAAGAAAACCTCAACATTTTAATACCAGTCAATGCCCATTGTTAGCTGCACTTTGAATAAAACAGCTTGGAATATAAAAAAAATACAAAATAGGTATCTTGCCATTGCCATCTCAGACTTCTGGTGACATTTACAAAACAAATTTTAGGGCCAAAGATACCACCAGAACCCCTCAATGGTAATATTGGACCAGATTAAAGTCACCCATTATGCATGTCCTGTATGTACTTAACTTTAAACAATTGTCCATATACCATTAGGTAAACCTCAACCTTAAACAAGAGACAACTCATTTAGGTGCTACCCATGTATAAAATGTAAATGTCTCACTAACTAGACAGCATGAGGTATGCGGCCTAATGGCTATGAACATTAGTGTTCACAAGGAGTGGTGTAATTTGAAGTTTTTTTTAAAGTTCTAATACATCAACTAAGGAAGAGGTGTGGTCTAGTGGCTAAGCTGTTGATCTGAGGACCTTGATTTGAATCCAGCTTTGCACTGACTGGAAACTGTTCAGTTTTGGACAATAACTTAATCACAATGTCTATAAAACGTAAATGTGTGACATACTAGTGTAAGTGTGTGTAACAAAAAGATATAAGCCACCACTTGATTATTACAATCTCACCTCCCACAATGGGCAACACTCTGTCGCTCTCTGGTTAGGTCCATGATATAGAAATATCAACGCATGCATGCTTTTACATAGTTAACAAGTATCCAGCTTCTCATTATCGGTTGATATCCCGTCCTTTTGAGCTCTTGGTGAGCCCACCTCATTTTGTGACAGCTAGAATGAAACTCACACGATTTTCTTTATCTTGGTTTATTCTTCACACCTCAAGTCAAGTTCTCAATGTCTGTGGGATCAAGTTGTTGGGCACACAGAGATTTACCCACACACACACATATTGTTCCCTGGAAGCATTTTCCTTATGCAGTTCATATAACTTTTATTCAGATAAGACACTTTTCTAGTAAGCTTTCAGTGCTTTCATAGCTGACATGCACAGGATTCGCTTGGTACCAACCATCTTGCAAACATCCGATGCTCGTAGGTCTGGTGGAGACACTGAGTTCCAGCAGTTCTCGGTGTCTCACGGGAATGCATTGGTGAAGACAAAAGATCTGGCTTTAATGTGCTACTGCAGGAAAGAACAGGCATAGACAAATGTATTTTCCATGTGTTAGTCCATTAAACCCGTCCCATTGGCCTTCCAAAGGTGTATTCTAATACTGTCTCTGCTCCTGGTGTGCGAAATGATAGCCCCACCAAAACTGTTTAGTGCTACCACCCCCCCAAACGAAGTTTGATTCGAGTTGTGCCCCTGCAACCATGTATCCCACATGTTTATTCCCACTGCTCCACGTTTCCTTTCTGCACAGCATGAAGAGTGTCCCCCTCCACCTCTGTCCATTTAAGCAACTCTTTGGTCCAGTAGTTGAAATGTGTGGCCTGTGGTGACTTCAAACCCATGGATACCTGCCTCTTCGACAGAACGCATGCCAAATCAGCAAACCTGACTTCCATTTTAGATGTCATTGCTTGTTTATATAAACCCAAGATATTGGCCTAAAAACTGCAGATGTAGTTTCTGTCAGTGACTTCCCCGATCCAATCACAAACCGATCTTCAGAATTTTAATCAACAGGGGAGTAACTGTAATGAAAGCGGCTGACTCTGGAAAGGTAGTTAACATAAGGCTTTATTCCAATAGAAACTTTCCCCACGAAGGTCAGCGACAGGTCGGCTCAGAAAACATGGATAAGTGACTCGGTCAGCTGGTATCTTTGCCTACTGCTCCCTGCCAGCACGGGCCATTGCAATGCACTTTTAAATGAAAACCTAACTGAACATAAACATGTGGTGTGACTCGGGCCTGTGAGTATATAAGAGCCAGACACGCTGCGAGTCACACAGCTAAATGCTACACTACATCACCTTCCCCCTGAAAAAAAGAAAAAGGAGGAGATGACAAAGGAGTGAAACAAAACTAGTGGATAACGCTACTGTGTGAGTTCCACCAGTATGATTATGTGAACTCCCATTAACATTGATGATTGAATAGCGACATGGAAGAGACACCTCGCAACCCATTGCAGGTTGTACCCATTGTGTCCAATCCAAATCTGTACCAGAACCTTTCTTGTGATTTATTATTTTGGCTTGCTGATGGGACAGTCTCACAAGGTCTGCACGTTCCACCAGCCTTTGTCTTCCAACATAACTGAAAACTTGCTAACTTAACACTTTATTTGGGAAAGAAAAAATTAACTCCCCGTTCCTCACCATGATGCGTTTTTTAATCAAAACATAATCGTCAACCTTAGGGTAAATGTCCCAAGTGAGAGTGTGGCTCCCAAACAGTGTCATTTTGGCCTGTTTCTCCTCAACACGTGGAACAACCTTCTCTTTAACCATCAAGGTAACATCAGTCTCTTTGGTTGTAAATTGATCCTTCAGCCATGTTGTAAACAAAGTGGAGTGAACTCCTCTCCCTCTCAACAACATGAATGGATTGACTCCTGTGGTGCAATGTGGTGTTATGTTATACTCTCAAACCTTCTGCTTGAGAAACTGCTTCACATCCAACCTTGCTGCAGTGGCTGTAGGCACAGCTTCTTTATCACCTTGTTCCCTCTCTCCACTTAACCGTAGAAAGATGGTGAATAGACAGCAACGCGTAAGTGTTTGACATCATGTTTCCCCAGTCAAGCATTTACCCTCACACGAAATTTAATTCTTTGTCTATAACGAGAGATCTGGGTGAACCCTCTATGGCAAAAAACGTACAAAAGAAAAATATTGCCACTTTGAA
Source organism: Triturus cristatus (assembly GCF_964204655.1). Taxonomy (NCBI): domain Eukaryota; kingdom Metazoa; phylum Chordata; class Amphibia; order Caudata; family Salamandridae; genus Triturus; species Triturus cristatus. Next base: position 318,315,026 of record NC_140592.1, read on the forward strand.
AAATAATCGACCAAAAAAATGGCATATCTCACATTTCGTGGCAAAGAAACATATGGTATTGAGAAATCAAAACCTACTTCATCACAGGGTGTGTTAGGAAAGGGAACCGGATGTAAAGGTGCTTTGTTTGATTTTCAATGTTTATCAGATAGTAAGCACTCAGGACACTTGTGCACAGTGAGCCTAACATGGCTATCCAAGGCAGGCCACCAGTAATGTTCCTTAATGCATATGTACATCTTAGTGGTACCTAGATGCCCGTGATATGCTTTAGAAATGATGGAAGGACGCATTTTAGTGGGAGGAACATATAAATCACCTCTTAAGATCAATCCATTGAGAAGTGAAAAGCTCACTTGCTACCTGTGTGTATGTTTTTAAATCACCCTGTAAACATCTAATACCAGGCCAACCTTTGACAATGTAAGCACCGACTTGATTTAGTACATTATCCTTCTGACACGCTTTCAACCATTTATCAGCAGTAAATGTGAAATCACCACTTTGCACAGCATGGGAAGCATCAATGGAAGCAACACATTCAATGTCATCATTGTCATTTTCTTCATCAAACTCTGGCAAAGGCATCCAGGAAAGACACTGTTAGCTCTACATTTCTTACTCCCAGATACATGACTAATGGTGAAAGTATGCTTGTGTAATTTTGATACAAGTCTCCATAATCTGGCCGACACGTTGTTATGAATGCCCCCTGTGAAAGGGTTTATGATCTGTATGAAGCTCAAAACACCTGTCCCAGACATACCTCCTAAATATTTGAACTGCCCAGATGCATGCCAATGCCTCACGCTCAATGGTACTATACTGATTCTCAAATATCCTGAGTGATCTGGAGGCAAACGCGATGGTTTGTTCTTTGTCTCCAACTATCTGGCTCAGAACAGCACCCAACCCATACAGACTGGCATCGACGATGATGAGTGAAGTGCAGTCTTCTCTGAAAGCAGATAGCACTGGTGCCTCCACAATTAAGTCTTTACCTTTTCAAAAGCAGTTTGAACTTCCCCAGACCACGTGAATTTCTGAACTTTCCTTAAAAAAACGTGAGGGGTTCCACTGCTAAGCCGTAACCTGAAACAAATGGTGCGTAGTACTCAGCGAGACCTACGACAGAGCGAAGCATATCACGATCTTTGGGTGCGCTTGCCTCCTTAATGGCCTTCACAAAGGAAAATTGGGATTTGATGCCAGATTCAGATATGGTGTGTCCCAAATATTCGAACTCTTTTTTAAACTTTATTTATAACTTTTCATCACAAACTGAGCGGTCACTTACAGAATCCTTCGAGACAATATCCATAGGCTTGTTTACATTTTACACATTACAGCCCTGGTCACATAGCACAGATAAATACACTTTACACTTTTCTGAAGAATAATATTGTGTTCTTTGAGGGAATTTGCAAAAACTAGTATGTCATCCTGATAAGCCTGAACACCTTTTATATACGCAAATAAGACGTCCATGAGTTTTTGAAAAACACTGGCAGCTGATGCCAGCCCGAATGGCAACCTTAAATATTTGTAGGCACCAACAGGCATGACAAAAGCTGTCAGATCCTGCGAGACTTCACTGCCTAGGTTAGCCAACATCTCTAGGCAGGGGATGACAATCCACTAAAATGTTAGCGCTTAAGGTTCTCAAGTCCGCACAGAGCCTGATCGCGTCTGTCTTTTTTCATGCAACTACAACCAGAGCCACGCACCAAGATGACACTACAGGTACTATGATACCTTGTGTACAAAGATCCTTTAGCATTTGTTTAAGTTCTTCCCTGACAGATAAAGGAACCTCACGCACTTTGTGAACAAATGGTGTAGCATTAGGGTTTAGCTTTATATAGCAGATAAGGTATTTCAGCTTTGACCGGCATGATACTAGCGCACAGCTCAGCGCAGCGCTGTTTGTAGTACTATTTTAAATCTCCTCTTTAATATTTGCGTTTAACTTTTATTTAGTTTTTCCTTGCTTTTAATTGCGCCGTTGTCCACTTACCTGCACCTTAAATTGTTTGAGCACCGCTGTTTGGCGGGTCCTGTCCTTCTGGGGTAGCGTCGGGGAGTGTTTGCTCGCCATCTTGGATTGGGGTAGTGGTGGGACTTTGCCGGACGCCATATTGGGGGAGGAGACCTGCAGCCTATGCTCGGTCGGTGCATATAAGGCGGGCAGTTGCACGGGTCACCCAGATAAGGTATTTCAGCTTTGACCGGCATGATACTAGCGCACAGCTCAGCGCAGCGCTGTTTGTAGCACTATTTTAAATCTCCTCTTTAATATTTGCGTTTAACTTTTATTTCGTTTTTCCTTGCTTTTAATTGCGCCGTTGTCCACTTACCTGCACCTTAAATTGTTTGAGCACCGCTGTTTGGCGGGTCCTGTCCTTCTGGGGTAGCGTCGGGGAGTGTTTGCTCGCCATCTTGGATTGGGGTAGTGGTGGGACTTTGCCGGGCGCCATATTGGGGGAGGAGACCTGCAGCCTATGCTCGGTCGGTGTATATAAGGCGGGCAGTTGCACGGGTCAGCCAGATAAGGTATTTCAGCTTTGACCGGCATGATACTAGCGCACAGCTCAGCGCAGCGCTGTTTGTAGTACTATTTTAAATCTCCTCTTTAATATTTGCGTTTAATTTTTATTTCGTTTTTCCTTGCTTTTAATTGCGCCGTTGTCCACTTACCTGCACCTTAAATTGTTTGAGCACCGCTGTTTGGCGGGTCCTGTCCTTCTGGGGTAGCGTCGGGGAGTGTTTGCTCGCCATCTTGGATTGGGGTAGTGGTGGGACTTTGCCGGGCGCCATATTGGGGGAGGAGACCTGCAGCCTATGCTCGGTCGGTGCATATAAGCCAGCCACCTGCACGCGCAGCGGTGGGCGCCTTCGCTGCGCCTGAGTCGCGCCAGAGTCCTGCCCGTCTGCGCCCGTCAGCGTCTCGGAAGCTCCGGAGCGAGGGTGGACTCTGGCCCGGCCAGCCTCAGCGGAAGATGATTTGCTACTCCTCGGCGACGCTGCGCGCCCTATAGACATTTTCTTGCTCCTGTCGCTCTGTGTTTCCGGGCCGTGTTAAGGGCAAAAGGCGTTGCCCGGGCTGTGGCTGGTCCCCTATGTGGACTTCGGTCACCGGTTGCCGACCAGCCGCGGCTCGTGTTAAACATCTCTGCCTGCTGCTCAACACGAGGTCAGTAGGTAGCCATGCCCTGTACATTTATGATCTTCTTGTCAGGGAAAATCCATTATGTCTGCTACTGACTGAAACCTGGCTAGGCGAGGCATCTAATCCGGACATCTTCTCTGCCATCCCGCCGGCGTATAACATCTTTCGGCAGGACAGAGTGAAGGGTCGGGGTGGTGGGGTTGCTGTGGTGGTGAAGAAGAGCGTGTCTTGTTCTGTGCTCCCCCAGATTTCTATCGGGGGTTCTGAGTCCCTTGCTTTCACGCTCAGATTGTCTTCATCCCAAACCGTGAAGGGGTTATTGGTTTATAGGCCTCCTGGTCATATGGGCTTCTTTTTGGAGGACCTGCAGACTGCTATTTCTGATCTGGCGCTGTCCACACAGCATTGTGTGGTGGCAGGCGACTTCAATTGCCACCTCGATGTGGCGGGGGATGCGGACTCAATTAAACTGCTGGATATTACATCCTCGATGGGCCTTGTACCTTTTGTGGTTGGTCCTACACATGAGAAAGGGCATACCCTGGACCAAGTGTTTTCGTCGGTCCCGATTGCGGATATTGAGACTCTGCCTGTGCTCTAGACGGATCACAGGTTGATCAGGTTCTCCGTGGTGGAGAACGGGCGAACGTACAGTAGTGCCCCCATACTGCCCAGAACAGCTGCGAGAGCGCTGCATAGAGTAACGCCCGATATGTTGGAGCAGGCGCTTGTGAATCATCCTTGCCCCTTTTCGGGCGCTCTGGAACAGGACACTGAGGCTCTGCAGCTTTGGCTGACTGAAAGGCTAAACGATCTTGCCCCTGGAACGGCCCCCCGGTCCACGGCAATCCGGCGATCTGCACCGTGGTTTACGGAGGGGTTGCGATTGGCGCGCAGCCAATGTAAGGTTGCGGAACGGGCCTGGCGCCGTCAGTATGACGAGAAGGCCAAATCCACCTATAGGCTGGCTATGAAGGCGTATCATCGGGATATCCTGTGTGCCAAGAAGGATTATCTCGCTAGGAGGATTGAGGAGTCGGGGAACTCCTGTAAGGAGATCTTCACGGTTGTGAAGGAGTTCACGACCCCCAGTTCCAACCTACCCCTATCAGTCTCACCTGACCTGTGGGCGTGTGATCTGGCCAGTTTCTCTACTGACAAGATTAAGGCGATTCAGGCTTCTTTCTTGGACAGGCCGAAGGAGGGGTGTTGCGGCCCCAGGGCCGGTTGCGGTCCACCGCCCATATCTGCCGCCGCACTATCGGTTTTTCCATCTGTTTCCAGTGATGCGTCTCTGTTGCTGCTGGCCGGCCTGAAATCAGGCTCGCCGTTAGATCCCTGCCCTGCCAAATTTTTGGCTAGGATGGCAGCGGTGGTGAATCCACTGGTTAATCCTCTTATTAATGCCTCTTTGAGGGAAGGGAGTGTCCCACGCACCTGGAAAAGGGCGATGGTGATCCCCCTCCTGAAAAAGCCCGGTTTGGATACTGAGGTCCTGGCCAATTACAGGCCTATTTCTCTTCTTCCGGCTCTGGCGAAGATCACAGAAAAACATGTGCATGGCATCTTGTCGGGTTTTCTCGAAACCAACAATCTACTGCACCCATCCCGATCTGGGTTCCGCCCTAATTTGAGTACGGAAACGGCTCTGTTGGAGGTCTCGGAGGTTATTCGCAAGACTCTGGATATTGGAGGTAAGGCCATGCTTGTCATGCTGGACCTGTCGGCGGCCTTTGACACCGTCCCCCACGTGGCGCTCCTCGCCAGGCTCCATGCCATCGGCCTCAGGGGGACGGTGCACAAATGGTTTACATCTTTTCTTGAGGGCCGCCGCCAGACGATTTGGGTTTCCCAGAGCGCCGCCGAGATGCCGCCATTGGGAGTCGGAGTTCCACAGGGTTCTGTGTTGAGCCCGACATTGTTTAACATCTTCATGTCTCCCCTGGCGGCCTTAGTGGAGGCTCATGGGGCCCAGATCGTGTCCTACGCAGATGACACGCAACTCCTCTTCACATGCGGGAAAGATCAGGCATTTGATGGAGAGAGCATTCGGGGGTGCCTGGGGATGGTCTTCGACTGGTTCCAACAGAATAGCCTGAAGGCCAATTCCAGTAAGTCGGAGGTCCTATTCTTCGGCTGTGCCACCGACCCGGAGTGGCAGGATTGGTGGCCGCCGGATATGTGTCCTCCTGCAAAGTCATCGCTGGTTGCCAAAAACTTGGGAGTTAAGCTGGACAATAAACTTTTGCTGAGAGCACATGTTCTTGGTTTGGCTGGCTCCTGTTTTGGCATTCTGAAGATGCTCCACAAGTTTTTACCATTACTTTCTGTGGAGCACAGGCGGATTACTGTGCAAGCTTTGATTGGATCCAGGCTGGATTATGCGAATGCCCTTTTCCTTGGTCTCCCGGATTATTTGGTACAGCGCCTGCAGGTGGCCCAGAACTCTGCTGCTCGTGCCATTTTTGGCCTTCATAGGCGAGCGCGAGTATCTGGGCTGCTGCAGACGCTCCACTGGCTCCCTATCCGGAAGCGGATTATGTTTAAATCCTTGACGCTGATGCACAAAGCACTCTTTGGCACTGGTGCAAGATATTTGCAATGGAGGTTGTCTTTTTACCGTCCAGCCCGTTCACTGCGGTCAGATTCTCTTTTTCTGGCCGTGGTGCCGCGGGTTAGGAAGGCGTGCTCTGGGGGGCGCTCTTTCAGCTTTAATAGCAAAAAACAAGATGATGCGAAGGAACAGATCAAATAATATTTTTCACAAAATATGAAGGAAACCACAAATTACTCCTTCACAGAAAGTTATTTATATATTGAAATAAATCATCTGCTAATCATATCATTGTCTGGACACAGTTTCATTTGATAAATCTCTTTTATCAACATATAAATAAAGTTCCAAATATTCATTTCATACGTAATTCAGTGAACATCGGTCCATTACTCAAACAAAGAGCATAAACACAAACAACAAAAGGCATTTACTCCTTTCCTTATTCCCCTACAAATAATAATGGATGTTGACACTATTATCGTGAGCATTCCATTGTTTGAAGTCGCCCCATTGGGTAGTACTACGAGGTAATAACCGTTATACCTCTTCCACAATTTATTAGTACTATATATTTCAATTCAAACAGTGATTTAAATTCTTCCGGGGCGCTTAATATTCAACAGCTTTATCAGCTTTAAGGTGCCCCAGCTTTGGAATTCGCTTCCGCTGGCTCTACGCAGCTCTGCTAATTTGCTGCAGTTTAGAAAGAGCTTGAAGACCTGGCTTTTCAACCTTTAGGTTTCTCTCTCTCCCCTGGTGCCTTGTGCTCTGCTGTTTGTTTGTTTTGCTGTGTTACACTGAGCTGCCTGTGGAAAGCGCCGGGACACTCCTCTGGAGTAGCCGTGCGCTATATAAACACACTATAACATAACATAACATAACATATGGTGCACGAAACCCTTGACCGTCTGTTATATCTTGGTTTGAGTGCAATGCATCTTCCCTGTTTATCTGTGTTGCTGCTCAGCCAGTGGGGGTGAACAGTGGAATGTTGGTATGTGTGATGAGATGATAGAATGTTGGGGATGCCTGGTGGATGAGGGTCAGTTGAGAGAATGGGTTGAGCAGCAAGGGAGCTGCTCCTGGTGGGGCTTCTATGATTCTGTAATTAAGACCTAAACTTCATCAATAAACCTACTTAATTACTATGGAAACAATTTACATGTGCTTTCTGATGGACTATTGGATTTTGAAATATCCTGAAGCAACTCTAAGGTATGGATTTCTTTTAACTACATCTACGCATTTAGAGGCACACTGGCATCCTGCGAGCCCCACAAGTGACCTTCCACCGGTCACCCACAACTTTTATGTGCCAGTCCCGGCCTGCACACACCTGAAGGTTGCCAGTCCCTGCCTGCACACATCTGAAGTGTGCCAGTTCCAGCCTGCACACAACTGAAGTGTGCCAGTCCCTGCCTTCACTTCAATGTATTCTATGTTCTTCCTGCCTGCTGTAATCTGCCTTGCAATACTACCACCCCTTATGTGAGGAAGAGCGCCTCTTGTTTTGCGAAGGGTGAAGCCTATAATTATTTTGTGCTTTCTACTTGTGGCGCTGCCTTTTCGCCTTGCTGCATAGTTGAGCTTCTAAGGATTGTACAGTGGTTTGAGCTGCTCGTTTTGTGAGGTGTGGAGCCTTAAATCTTCTGCTGCTTTCCTCTCCAACTTCCTAGATCACTGCTGCCTGTAACTTCATCTGTGTTTTTTCTACGGCACGGTTTTGCTTCTGCTCTGGCATTCGTGAAACGAAGGAGATTTGAATTTTTCTTAATTTTTACAATTTCAATTGTACTTTGCCTCTGTATGTGCACTCTACCATGGCAGTTTAACCGCCATCTACCACATATTCAAAAGTCTCGAGCACACACAGAGCCTGCTCGTGCTCTTACCGTCATTCCTGCTGCTTTGAGAGTCCTGTCTTCATTTCCTTGTGACGTCTCCTGCAATTAGAGCTGCGTTGTTTCCTCTGGACCCCTGCATGCATCGACGTGCCTGGAGCCTCCCGGCAAGGCATCACGCTACGTGCCTCCATCTTGTCTGGCACCACCGGAGCACATTAATGTCGAGGTGCTCTAAGTCTTCCTATTTTCCAGCGTTATTCTGCCAACCATGCCAACTACTTTTTTCAAGCTTTTGACAACGTTGTCACTTCGTCCTGACCTGCACATCAGATAGTTCCATTCCTTTTTGATTGCCAATCCTGAGGTGTTTGCCAGATTCCGATTGGCACTTTAATTTGATCTTCAATCTTTTTGCCGGTTGGTGGGAGTACAATCTCTTATTGTCAAAGCACGAAGACCGTGAGTACAGCATTTGCAGTTTTGTCTACGTAACAGTGCCACCTAGCGATTATTTACCACCACTACACCTCAACAAGGAAAATAAAACATTAATTCAAGTTGTCTTCGTGAAACTCGACTGTGCCTGAAGTTCCCCACAAGGGTTACCTGTCTTGACTGCATAGGCATCAGTTCTCTTCCTCGTAGATGCCACCATCAAATAATATGCTGTGTACTTTTCTTTCATGATACCTTTACGCTAATTTTTAAAATAAGTACTTCATGATGCTTTTACGCTCATTTTTAAAATAAGTACTTCCCGATGTATTTTAACAGTCATATTTTTTTTTTATAACTCTTTATTATAAAGACATCGACAACAAGGCATAGCTTCACAGTGTCACAACATAGGCAATGGCAAACACAAGGTTTCATACATAGACAATATACTTTTGCCGTTGGAGTTACGGGGAAGGGGAGACATCTAAATCGTTCAATCTGGGGGGGGGCACATATTTCACCTCTATACAAATTCCAAGGCGACCAAATCTTAGACCACTTCCGTGGGCAACCCCTCTCAATGTAGACCGATTTTTCCCTTTGCATGCACCAATCAAGGTCCTTTTTCCATTCCGCAATTTTGGGTGCTTGCGGGGCCCCCCAGTGCTGTGCAATATTTCTTTTAGCTATCATACAAGCAAGCGTGACCCATTGTATGGCGTAGGCGTTGAGGTCCGTGGGTTCCCAGATATTAAGGAGACACCTAGGAGCCTCCGGCCAGAGTTCAACCCCCAGGACTTCACCAATAATAGAGTGTATCTTCTGCCAGTACTCCTGAATTACCCCACAATGCCATATGATGTGTATGAAAATACCTGGCTGGGTGCATCCCCGTCTGCAGGACCCATCAGTTTGCCTCCCCATGTGCACCAATTGCGGCCCTGTTAAATATATTCTGTGCAATATTTTGAGTTGCACTAGGCGGAGCCTTGCTGATATTGCAACTGTTTTAGGGGATGAGACCGCTGTCTGCCACCCCTCATCATCTAGTTCCACACCGTCCCCAGCCCACTTCTCTCTCAGTATGGTTAAAGGGTCCCGCATGTTATTGATCAGTTTCCTGTAAGTCAGGGATATGGCCCGCTCGGCAGGTGTCCATCAAGGAGTCTGTCTTCCAGAGGGGTGCTATCAGGTGGTGAGGTGTCTCCCGGCAGCGCGGTCCGCAGTGCATGCCGGACCTGGAGATATCTGAACTGCTCGGAGTCAGCAAGTGCGTATTGAGTCTGCAAAACACTAAACGGCTTTATTCCCCCCGCCTCCCAGAGATCACCGATTTTGGAAATACCGATCAGGTCCCACTTATCAAACCCCTTTGAGTTTCCCAGGTATCCCAGTGTTGGTGAGTCCCATAGCGGGGTAGCAAGCGTTAATCTGTTGGCCCAGCCCAGTGACTGTGTCGCAGTGTGCCATACCCGGAGTGGAGCATAGTGCTCGACCGTACGCCCCACTAGGCAGGAGCCAGCTGTCCATATGATATCCCGGGGCATCGGGGGGGCCGTAGGTGCCATGATTTATCGCGATCAAATGAGCTGCCCAATTACAGTCATATTTAAAATAAGTACTTCATGACATTTTTACAGTCATATTTAAGATAAGTGATTTCAGTTATATTTTCAAATAAGTACGTTGCAATATATTTTGTTGTTTCATGTGGTACAATCACATCTTATGCGCATTTTACATATTGCAATTATGTTGTTCCAGGTTGTAAAGGAATTTTCATTCAAGTATACGTTTGATAGCCTGTGAAATTTCACTTATGCGTGGATACGTCCCCTACATTATTACTGCATGTTATTCAACTTAACTGCATGATAATAATTTAGATTAATTGAGTTATGTGTTGGAATAGCCTACTGGCTATGTGACCTTCCAGCTTTGTTTAAAATTATTGCCCGTGGATTGGTCACCTAAATTTTTAGTGCATGATGTTTTATTTTAGTTTACAGTGCTATGTGATAGCATTTAAGCATGTGACCTTCCACCTTTGTTTACATTTTTGCCCGTGGATTGTCACCTATACGGTTCCTACATGTGATTTATTCTACAGTACTTTGTTCATAAATTTCTGTATGGGAATCGTTATTAATTTAGGGATGTGTTGTGATAGCTGTTAGCTCCGATTTTATGATAGTGTGCTTTACACTTTCATGGTACCTGTGAGTGATCTCACACCTATTTTAATCCTACCTACACTCCTTATTAGGACTCGCGACCTGCGTTGCACTGCACAGCAGTGCACACGCAGGCGAGAGTCCTTTTGTCCGGGGTTCAGAAATGGACCCTGGAATCGCACACGCTTGTGCGTGTGTTTTCTGTTTTGGGGTCTGTAATTGGGCTTTGAGTGCGTGTTTTGTTTCAACAGAGCACGCAATAGGCCAAAGGCGAGCGCATTGCTCCGCCCACGGCCTATTGGTGTCTGTTATGCGCACCAAAGTCCATATGTTTTCAATTATTGTGCCCAGACACGGCCGCGATAATTGGAAACATATGCCTCGCAGTGGCACGCGCGCACCACTCGCGAGCGTGTGTTTTTTTACAATAGCGATCGCGAAAGCGATCGCTCGGTGCCGCTTGTTTTCATTTACTTTCTGCTGTCCCTTTTCCTAGAGGTTGTGAGAGTTTGAGCTTCTGCCTCTTTCAAATAGAGGGAGACCTGAATTCCCCTTCTCTATTCCGTGTTACCTTTAAAAGGAGTATCAGGCTATTTAAACCAGACAAGGCGAATTACCGCTCCTTTAAGTGGCTTGGCTTACACCCTGATTAAAGCAAGAACCAAAGGAAATGATGGACGGAGTGTTGAACATTGCAAGCACTCAACCCCAGTCAACTGATCTGGGTTTAATCCATCACTGTTCTTTAGCCCACTCTGCCACCCCAGTTCAGACATGGCCATATGCAAATCAGTCTGACCCTGTGCCTCATGGGAACAGTCCAGCCCGAACTGCCAAGCCATGTCTTCCCTGGACCGGAAACAAGCTTCCTAGGACCGGTTTCTGGCATTTCAGCCGTCTTCAGCCAGGCTTGCTTGAATCCAGTGGCAAAGTGAGCAAGGGACTCACGTCTGAGCATACCCTGCCAACTTATGGCGAACAAAGCAAAAACCAAAGGAAATGATGGACGGAGTGTTGAACATTGCAAGCACTCAACCCCAGTCAACTGATCTGGGTTTAATCCATCACTGTTCTTTAGCCCACTCTGCCACCCCAGTTCAGACATGGCCATATGCAAATCAGTCTGACCCTGTGCCTCATGGGAACAGTCCAGCCCGAACTGCCAAGCCATGTCTTCCCTGGACCGGAAACAAGCTTCCTAGGACCGGTTTCTGGCATTTCAGCCGTCTTCAGCCAGGCTTGTTGGAATCCAGTGGCAAAGTGAGCAAGGGACTCACGTCTGAGCATACCCTGCCAACTTATGGCGAACAAAGCAAAAACCAAAGGAAATGATGGACGGAGTGTTAAACATTGCAAGCACTCAACCCCAGTCAACTGATCTGGGTTTAATCCATCACTGTTCTTTAGCCCACTCTGCCACCCCAGTTCAGACATGGCCATATGCAAATCAGTCTGACCCTGTGCCTCATGGGAACAGTCCAGCCCGAACTGCCAAGCCATGTCTTCCCTGGACCGGAAACAAGCTTCCTAGGACCGGTTTCTGGCATTTCAGCCGTCTTCAGCCAGGCTTGCTTGAATCCAGTGGCAAAGTGAGCAAGGGACTCACGTCTGAGCATACCCTGACAACTTATGGCGAACAAAGCAAAAACCAAAGGAAATGATGGACGGAGTGTTAAACATTGCAAGCACTCAACCCCAGTCAACTGATCTGGGTTTAATCCATCACTGTTCTTTAGCCCACTCTGCCACCCCAGTTCAGACATGGCCATATGCAAATCAGTCTGACCCTGTGCCTCATGGGAACAGTCCAGCCCGAACTGCCAAGCCATGTCTTCCCTGGACCGGAAACAAGCTTCCTACGACCGGTTTCTGGCATTTCAGCCGTCTTCAGCCAGGCTTGCTTGAATCCAGTGGCAAAGTGAGCAAGGGACTCACGTCTGAGCATACCCTGCCAACTTATGGCGAACAAAGCAAAAACCAAAGGAAATGATGGACGGAGTGTTGAACATTGCAAGCACTCAACCCCAGTCAACTGATCTGGGTTTAATCCATCACTGTTCTTTAGCCCACTCTGCCACCCCAGTTCAGACATGGCCATATGCAAATCAGTCTGACCCTGTGCCTCATGGGAACAGTCCAGCCCGAACTGCCAAGCCATGTCTTCCCTGGACCGGAAACAAGCTTCCTAGGACCGGTTTCTGGCATTTCAGCCGTCTTCAGCCAGGCTTGCTTGAATCCAGTGGCAAAGTGAGCAAGGGACTCACGTCTGAGCATACCCTGCCAACTTATGGGGAACAAAGCAAAAACCAAAGGAAATGATGGACGGAGAGTTGAACATTGCAAGCACTCAACCCCAGTCAACTGATCTGGGTTTAATCCATCACTGTTCTTTAGCCCACTCTGCCACCCCAGTTCTGACATGGCCATATGCAAATCAGTCTGACCCTGTGCCTCATGGGAACAGTCCAGCCCGAACTGCCAAGCCATGTCTTCCCTGGACCGGCATGGTGAACAAAAAAACGATGGATTTAGGCCCAGATCTCTGTACTGGGGTGAATGTATGACATTGTTCTGCATTCAGTCCATCAATTGTTGTTTTTGCATTTGTCACCCCGAGTGGGAAGGGTATGCTCAGACGTGAGTCCCTTGCTCTCCATGCCACTGGAATCAAGCTATCCTGGCTGACGCGGGCTGAAAGCCCGAAACCGGTCCTAGGATGCTTGTTTCCAGTCCAGGGAGGACCTGGCTTGGCAGTTCGGGCTGGACTGTTCCCATGGGGCACAGGGTCAAGACTGATTTGCATATGGCTGGGTTCAAACTGGAATGGCATGGTGAGCAAAAAAACGATGGATTTAGGCCCAGATCTCTGTACTGGGGTGAATGTATGACATTGTTCTGCATTCAGTCCATCAATTGTTGTTTTTGCATTTGTCACCCCGAGTGGGAAGGGTATGCTCAGACGTGAGTCCCTTGCTCTCCATGCCACTGGAATCAAGCTATCCTGGCTGACGAGGGCTGAAAGCCCGAAACCGGTCCTAGGATGCTTGTTTCCAGTCCAGGGAGGACCTGGCTTGGCAGTTCGGGCTGGACTGTTCCCATGGGGCACAGGGTCAAGACTGATTTGCATATGGCTGGGTTCAAACTGGAATGGCATGGTGAGCAAAAAAACGATGGATTTAGGCCCAGATCTCTGTACTGGGGTGAATGTATGACATTGTTCTGCATTCTGTCCATCAATTGTTGTTTTTGCATTTGTCACCCCGAGTGGGAAGGGTATGCTCAGACGTGAGTCCCTTGCTCTCCATGCCACTGGAATCAAGCTATCCTGGCTGACGAGGGCTGAAAGCCCGAAACCGGTCCTAGGATGCTTGTTTCCAGTCCAGGGAGGACCTGGCTTGGCAGTTCGGGCTGGACTGTTCCCATGGGGCACAGGGTCAAGACTGATTTGCATATGGCTGGGTTCAAACTGGAATGGCATGGTGAGCAAAAAAACGATGGATTTAGGCCCAGATCTCTGTACTGGGGTGAATGTATGACATTGTTCTGCATTCTGTCCATCAATTGTTGTTTTTGCATTTGTCACCCCGAGTGGGAAGGGTATGCTCAGACGTGAGTCCCTTGCTCTCCATGCCACTGGAATCAAGCTATCCTGGCTGACGAGGGCTGAAAGCCCGAAACCGGTCCTAGGATGCTTGTTTCCAGTCCAGGGAGGACCTGGCTTGGCAGTTCGGGCTGGACTGTTCCCATGGGGCACAGGGTCAAGACTGATTTGCATATGGCTGGGTTCAAACCGGAATGGCACGGTGAGCAAAAAAACGATGGATTTAGGCCCAGATCTCTGTACTGGGGTAAATGTATGACATTGTTCTGCATTCTGTCCATCAATTGTTGTTTTTGCATTTGTCACCCCGAGTGGGAAGGGTATGCTCAGACGTGAGTCCCTTGCTCTCCATGCCACTGGAATCAAGCTATCCTGGCTGACGAGGGCTGAAAGCCCGAAACCGGTCCTAGGATGCTTGTTTCCAGTCCAGGGAGGACCTGGCTTGGCAGTTCGGGCTGGACTGTTCCCATGGGGCACAGGGTCAAGACTGATTTGCATATGGCTGGGTTCAAACTGGAATGGCATGGTGAGCAAAAAAACGATGGATTTAGGCCCAGATCTCTGTACTGGGGTGAATGTATGACATTGGTCTGCATTCTGTCCATCAATTGTTGTTTTTGCATTTGTCACCCCGAGTGGGAAGGGTATGCTCAGACGTGAGTCCCTTGCTCTCCATGCCACTGGAATCAAGCTATCCTGGCTGACGAGGGCTGAAAGCCCGAAACCGGTCCTAGGATGCTTGTTTCCAGTCCAGGAAGGACCTGGCTTGGCAGTTCGGGCTGGACTGTTCCCATGGGGCACAGGGTCAAGACTGATTTGCATATGGCTGGGTTCAAACTGGAATGGCATGGTGAGCAAAAAAAACGATGGATTTAGGCCCAGATCTCTGTACTGGGGTGAATGTATGACATTGTTCTGCATTCTGTCCATCAATTGTTGTTTTTGCATTTGTCACCCCGAGTGGGAAGGGTATGCTCAGACGTGAGTCCCTTGCTCTCCATGCCACTGGAATCAAGCTATCCTGGCTGACGAGGGCTGAAAGCCCGAAACCGGTCCTAGGATGCTTGTTTCCAGTCCAGGGAGGACCTGGCTTGGCAGTTCGGGCTGGACTGTTCCCATGGGGCACAGGGTCAAGACTGATTTGCATATGGCTGGGTTCAAACTGGAATGGCATGGTGAGCAAAAAAACGATGGATTTAGGCCCAGATCTCTGTACTGGGGTGAATGTATGACATTGGTCTGCATTCTGTCCATCAATTGTTGTTTTTGCATTTGTCACCCCGAGTGGGAAGGGTATGCTCAGACGTGAGTCCCTTGCTCTCCATGCCACTGGAATCAAGCTATCCTGGCTGACGAGGGCTGAAAGCCCGAAACCGGTCCTAGGATGCTTGTTTCCAGTCCAGGAAGGACCTGGCTTGGCAGTTCGGGCTGGACTGTTCCCATGGGGCACAGGGTCAAGACTGATTTGCATATGGCTGGGTTCAAACTGGAATGGCATGGTGAGCAAAAAAACGATGGATTTAGGCCCAGATCTCTGTACTGGGGTGAATGTATGACATTGTTCTGCATTCTGTCCATCAATTGTTGTTTTTGCATTTGACACCCCGAGTCGGAAGGGTATGCTCAGACGTGAGTCCCTTGCTCTCCATGCCACTGGAATCAAGCTATCCTGGCTGACGAGGGCTGAAAGCCCGAAACCGGTCCTAGGATGCTTGTTTCCAGTCCAGGGAGGACCTGGCTTGGCAGTTCGGGCTGGACTGTTCCCATGGGGCACAGGGTCAAGACTGATTTGCATATGGCTGGGTTCAAACTGGAATGGCATGGTGAGCAAAAAAACGATGGATTTAGGCCCAGATCTCTGTACTGGGGTGAATGTATGACATTGTTCTGCATTCTGTCCATCAATTGTTGTTTTTGCATTACACCCTGATTAACCTCCTTCCTTCAGCGGCGTTCCATTTCTCTAGCACTTGTATTTTAACCTCTTTAAAAAAAATTAAAAAAAGGTATTTGGGCCCGGATAAATTATTCATCACTTTAATGTTCATTTCCCCGATCTGAAATATCAAATATTAATTTACTGAAATGGAAGTCAATTGAAGAGCTGAAATTCCATTCAAATCCTAGTGTTTTTTTTATACAGTTGGAGTATTGTGTGAATTAATTGAAGAATCAAGAGCCTTATACAGGAAAGTACGCCGCACGAGTCCATGTTTTGGGCACTCAGATCACATAATAAAAGATCAGGTTTTCATTAGACTTTTAAACCTTGCCTCCATAGTCCGGCCTCTTAGCAATTGTTATGAAGATGATAATGTTAAAAACAGTTACTAGTGTGAAGAATTGTTGTGATGTCGAGTTGCGCTACAGTTCTTGTGAGAGTGCAGGAAATATAGCAAGTAAAATGCTAGAGATGTATGCACTGCAAATATAGGGTAACACGCTCTCTTCGAGAAGCGAGGTCAGTGGTAAATGCCTCCAAGTTTTTCGCTGTTTTCCTTCATTTATTTGCTCTGGACCCAATGAAAACAAGCATTGGAAATGCAATAGGTCTCGCATTTTGTTGTGTTTCTGTTTTTTGCGTTTTAATTTGCAATGTGTTTTACTTATGTGTTATGATTGTATTAGCTGCTGTGTTTTGGAATGATGATGATTGTATTGGAATTGTAGGATGTGGAGGAGCATGTAGTATAATGAAGGAGACTGAGGAGGTTGAGATCAGTTTGATGAAAAAGCAAGGATAGCAATAAGAGCAGCATGAGGTCCTAGGAAGGAGAGTGCCACAGGAGCATGAGGTAAAGAAAGGAGAGTGAGGATTAGAAAAGCAGCGTGAGTGAGTAGGAAGGGCGATGAGAAGAGCAGTATGATTCAGTAGGAGGGAGAATGAGTAAATGTGTGTGAGTGATAAGGAAGGAGGATGATGAGAGCAGCGTGAGTTACAAGGAAGGCAAGTTAGAAGAGCAGCGTGAGGCAATAGGAGGAGGATGATGAGAGCAGCGTGAGTTACAAGGAAGGCAAATGAGAAGAGCAGCATGAGGCATTAGGAGGAGGATGATGAGAGCAGCGTGAGTTACAAGGAAGGAGAATGAAAAGAGAGGCGTGAGGCAATAGGAAGGAGGATGATGAGAGCAGCGTGAGACATTAGGAGGAGGATGATGAGAGCAGCGTGAGTTACAAGGAAGGAGAATGAGAAGAGCAGCGTGAGGCAATAGGAAGGAGGATGATGAGAGCAGCGTGAGTTACAAGGAAGGAGAATGAGAAGAGCAGCGTGAGGCAATAGGAAGGAGGATGATGAGAGCAGCGTGAGTTACAAGGAAGGAGAATGAGAAGAGCAGCGTGAGGCATTAGGAGGAGGATGATGAGAGCAGCGTGAGTTACAAGGAAGGAGAATGAGAAAAGCAGCGTGAGTCATTCGGAAGGAGGATGATGAGAGCAGCGTGAGTTACAAGGAAGGCGAATGAGAAGAGCAGCGTGAGGCATTAGGAGGATGATGAGAGCAGCGTGAGTTACATGGAAGGCGAATTAGAAGAGCAGCGTGAGGCATTAGGAGGAGGATGATGAGAGCAGCGTGAGTTACAAGGAAGGCGAATTAGAAGAGCAGCGTGAGGCAATAGGAAGGAGGATGATGAGAGCAGCGTGAGTTACAAGGAAGGCGAATGAGAAGAGCAGCGTGAGGCACTAGGAGGAGGATGATGAGAGCAGCGTGAGTTACATGGAAGGCGAATGAGAAGAGCAGCGTGAGGCATTAGGAGGAGGATGATGAGAGCAGCGTGAGTTACATGGAAGGCGAATTAGAAGAGCAGCGTGAGGCATTAGGAGGAGGATGATGAGAGCAGCGTGAGTTACAAGGAAGGCGGATTAGAAGAGCAGCGTGAGGCAATAGGAAGGAGGATGATGAGAGCAGCGTGAGTTACAAGGAAGGCGAATGAGAAGAGCAGCGTGAGGCATTAGGAGGAGGATGATGAGAGCAGCGTGAGTTACAAGGAAGGCGAATGAGAAGAGCAGCGTGAGGCATTAGGAGGAGGATGATGAGAGCAGCGTGAGTTACATGGAAGGCGAATGAGAAGAACAGCGTGAGGCATTAAGAGGAGGATGATGAGAGCAGCGTGAGCTACAAGGAAGGCGAATGAGAAGAGCAGCGTGAGGCATTAGGAGGAGGATGATGAGAGCAGCGTGAGTTACATTGAAGGCGAATGAGAAGAACAGCGTGAGGCATTAGGAGGAGGATGATGAGAGCAGCATGAGTTACATGGAAGGCGAATGAGAAGAGCAGCGTGAGGCATTAGGAGGAGGATGATGAGAGCAGCGTGAGTTACATGGAAGGCTAATGAGAAGAGCAGCGTGAGGCATTAGGAGGAGGATGATGGGAGCAGCGTGAGTTACATGGAAGGCGAATGAGAAGAGCAGCGTGAGGCATTAGGAGGAGGATGATGATGAGAGCAGCGTGAGTTACATGGAAGGCGAATGAGAAGAGCAGCGTGAGGCATTAGGAGGAGGATGATGAGAGCAGCGTGAGTTACATGGAAGGAGAATTAGAAGAGCAGCGTGAGGCATTAGGAGGAGGATGATGAGAGCAGTGTGAGTTACATGGAAGGCGACTGAGAAGAGCAGCGTGAGGCATTAGGAGGAGGATGATGAGAGCAGCGTGAGTTACAAGGAAGGCGAATGAGAAGAGCAGCATGAGGCATTAGGAGGAGGATGATGAGAGCAGCGTGAGTTACATGGAAGGCGAATGAGAAGAGCAGCGTGAGGCATTAGGAGGAGGATGATGAGAGCAGCGTGAGTTACATGGAAGGCTAATGAGAAGAGCAGCGTGAGGCATTAGGAGGAGGATGATGAGAGCAGCGTGAGGCATTAGGAGGAGGATGATGAGAGCAGCGTGAGTTACATGGAAGGCGAATGAGAAGAGCATCGTGATGCATTAGGAGGAGGATGATGAGAGCAGCGTGAGTTACATGGAAGGCGAATTAGAAGAGCAGCGTGAGGCATTAGGAGGAGGATGATGAGAGCAGCGTGAGTTACAAGGAAGGAGAATGAAAAGAGCAGCGTGAGGCATTAGGAGGAGGATGATGAGAGCAGCGTGAGTTACATGGAAGGCGAATGAGAAGAGCAGCGTGAGGCATTAGGAAGGAGAATGTAAAGAGTATTGCGAAGTAGGATGAGGGGAGCAGCGTATAAACGTAATAAACAAATGTACCATGTAAAGCTGCGGCTTGATCAGAGCCACGGTGCCTCTAGCGTCACAAATTAAGCAGTAGGAAAGCAGCTGTAGCTAAACACATTGTAATTGTAGTTTATATGTTTTAGGTAATGTAAATTATAAGAAGAAAAACGCAGTCTAAAGCTGCTGCCAGATAAAAACACCGGCACTTACTCTGTTGCAAATTAAGCACTAGAAGTGCGGCGGTAGGTATGTGTTTCGAGCTCTGCAGAAAGGATTTGTAGCGTAGGTCTACATTAGCGAATAGTTATTCATTGTATGTCTTAATATTCCATGCTTCGTCAACACTCAGAGGCTATTAAGTACAACTACGCAATGCAAATTTTATACAAACTAGTACCTCCAGTTTTGGCCTTTAAACTACATGCCATCCCACTAAAGTTAGTAAAAAAAACACGAAGTAAGAAGCACACAAAAACACTTGATTTAAGAAACAACAAATGTAGAGTTACATGCATGTTTGTAGTAAAATACATATACAATGTAAAGCTGCTGCCTATTTAAAACACCGGCACTTCCTTTCTTAAAAGGAAGGCTGGAGCTACGTGTTTGCAACTAAACTCAAATTCTTTGGGGAAAAAAGGCAGCCTGAAAGTCTACTGGAGTGTGACTTTATGTGTAAATCCCTACACTTGAGAAAGGAAACCAGGACAGGCTAATGAAGGTCGAAGTAGCTGAACGAGAAAGATTGTAATCTATTCGTCTGCAGCATCTGTGGCATGCAAATCAAGGACAGCAGGACGCTGGGGTTGTTAAAGCATCAAAGGGCACCACTAAAGTTAGGAGAAAAACAAAGTTCGCTCGGAGTTTCACTCAATAAAAAATAATGTACTGTATAAAGATGCTGCATAATCCGAAACACATGTTTAGCCTTTACACACTATCCCCTCCCCATTTGTATTAACGTTCGGAATATTTGGATTAAGCAGATTAAACAGAACACAGGCTTTGTAAAATTGCTGCCAAACGTGCGTTCCGGGGACCGCTGGTATGGACGGTGCAAGGGGTAACCGAGAAGCAGGATGTGGTAGGGAAGCGGCGAACGAGGTGTGGGTGATGTGAATAGCAGAAAAAATGAACATGAAGTAGATGGAAAAGTTGCCGTAGGCTGTGACAGAAAGGAAACTGATTAGAAGGGAGGGGGTAGTGTGAAAACAGCGGGGAGAGAAGGGAGAAGCAGGACGTGGTAGGGAAAGAGGTGTGGGTGATGTGAATAGCAGAAAAAATGAACATGAAGTAGATGGAAAAGTTGCCGTAGGCTGTGACAGAAAGGAAACTGATTAGAAGGGAGGGGGTAGTGTGAAAACAGCGGGGAGAGAAGGGAGGGTGTAATAAATAAAAAACAAAGGAGCCAAAGCTATAGAGAAGGGAGGGGGGAGTGGGAGCAGCTGTGCACGTGCATGTGATCGTGCACTCAAGGTTTAGGCCAGCCAAAAGACTGTGGGTAGCACTTCGAAAATCCCACATACAAAATGTCTCTTCGAGCCTTTGGCTCACGAGACCGAAAAACGAAACTGAGCAAATTCGCAAAAACAATTGTGAATTCGGAAATACAGAACTATCGGGCATGATCTTAGGTTAGTGACTGGTTAACATAACTTTCGTACCTAGTCCTCAGGACTGGCACTAAGGTTAACCATGGCAGCAAAAGTTATGAAAAGGAGCCCCTTTTCTGTTAAAGGGGAGAGCCCTGGAAGCAAAAGAGGACTTTGCCTCGAGCGCAGTAAACCATATTTTTGCCAGCTATGTGCAAATTCTAAATGTCATGGGTTCCATGCAGAAATGGTACCTTATTCAATACCATTACCGATTAACACTTTTTTTTGCTACACCATGTACGTGTAACCTATGCGGCTTGTGTCATCTAATTATTGAGTGGTCTGTGAATGAACATGGGCAGGAAAATTGTAAAACAGGATTTTATTTCCTCTTGAAAGGTTTTTTCATCTCAGATGTACCTAGTGACAATTCTAATACGGATACATTCTTCCACACTTTCCACACCACTCACATCTTAGATTGTAAAATGTGGGGACTACATTGAAAACTTGAGGGGATACTCATCAAATTAGTACTATTTGAGCATTCACCTTTTTTGCAGTGTATTTCCTTGCAACTCCCCTGAGGAAGCCATCTTCTGCACATCTACTAAAAGCATTCAAGTGCAGAATGACTCCGGGCCTTGGTAATGCACCTAGATGTAAATGGCACCACTGCATATCCAATGCTTTTGGATTTGAACATTACCAGTACCGTAGGTAGGTGGACAACTACAACCTTTTCAGGATTAAGGCAAAATATACTGGAAAAACAATCCTTCACCACAAAGCCAATTTCTCTGGTCTTGACTGCCACCCTTTTGTCTTTATGAAGGTTTGTTTTGTTCTGTGTTGGTTTTTGCAAAACTTTCTTTTGAAGGAAGCTGCTGGGCCCTCTTAATTTTAGGGAAAGTAAATATTGGTTAAAAAAGAACACGTTATTATATTAGACCCTGTCACTGAATGGAAGCACCTTGTGCGTGCATGTGCTCATTATGAAAGGGCAGAATGCAGTCACTCAGTGATTTTAGCAAATTGCTGATGTGGGCTGACCTATTGCCTCATACTGTGAGCTGTGGTGGTCAGGAGAAAAATGTGAATATCACCATTACTGAATAATGGATGTACAGGGGTGGCTGCAATCCCATATAAGTAAATACGTTATTATCATACATACATTTTTTGTAAAATCAAAAGGTCCTCACTGAAGCTAAAACTAAGAAGTTTTAAGTGGCTGCTAATCATCTAGAAATCAATAGAAAACACTGCCTAGGGGCATGGCCACGATTGTGGCTGAGTGTGTGTGTTGTGCTTGTGGTTGTGTGTGTGTGTGGTTGTGTGTGTGGTTGTGTGCGTGTGGTTGTGTGTGTGGTTGTGTGTGTGTGGTTGTGTGTGTGTGTGGTTGTGTGTGTGGTGTGTGTGGTTGGTTGTGTGTGGTGTGTGTGGTGTGTGTGTGTGGTTGGTTGTGTGTGTTGTGTGTGTGTTGTGTGTGTGGTTGAGTGTGTATGGTTGAGTGTGGTTGTGTGTGTGGTTGTGGTGGTTATGTGTGTGGTTGTATGTGTGGTTGTGTGTGTGTGGTTGTGTGTGTGGTTGTGGTGGTTATGTATGGTTGTGTGTGTGGTTGTGTGTTTACACATCACATAATTACACTGTATTCAATACAACATAAACACTTCCCATACCACTCAGTACTACATAATTGCACGTCACATAATTACTCTCTACTTAATGCAAGATAAATACACTCCACACAATACCACTCTGTGCCACATAATAACAACACATAATTACACTGTACTCAATGCAACATAACTACACACCCTTCACTCAAGTTCGTGCTATATAAAAAATAAATAAAAATACAATTGCAATGCAATAGGTCTCACATTACTGAATCTTTGAGCAGCTATTGGTGTTGCATTATTATTAACAATGCCAACAGCTCAAACTTTAATAATGCGAGACCTATTGCATTGAAAATGCTTGTTCTTTTTCTGTGAGTAAGAATTTTACTTCTTGGTGGTGTCACTTTTTAGGAGTACCTTCTTGTGCTTTTCTTTCTTGCGCTTTTCTTTTTAAATGGTTGACTTTCTCTGCTTGCCATCTCCATGCTAGTCTGGCCAACTGGTATGTCCTGCTGGTAACGTAGAGGTCAATTTCTTGTATTCTTTCTACAACTTTTATTGCAAGATTTACGTTTATTGAAACCATAGTTTGACGTTTTGCATTTCCTTATGACCATTTTTTATTTGCTTTGTATAGGGGGGGGAAGAGGTGGTCATGTGTCATGTCAATCTTTAGTTAATTTATTGCATTCCTTTATGGATTTATCGCAAGTTTTAATTTTACTATTACTATGCTCACTACTTGCATTATTCATTTGTTTCTGTTCCTTAAAGGGGGAAGGTATGTTGTATCTTGGTTTGAGTGCAATGCATCTTCCCTGTTTATCTGTCTTGCTGCTCAGCCAGTGTGGGTGAACAGTGGAATGTTGGTATGTGTGATGAGATGATAGAATGTTGGGGATGCCTGGTGGATGAGTGTCAGTTGAGGGAATGGGCTAAGCAGCAAGGGAGCTGCTCCTGGTGGGGCTTCTATGATTCTGTACTTAAGACCAGAACTTCATCAATAAACCTACTTAATTACTATACCTCAGCTACATCATCCACTTATTTCACCGTCCCAACCTGTTAGTTGAACACCTCTTTGTACTCATCCAGAATTGTTTCAACCGGTTCCTCTATACTACATAGCACTTTGTCAGGTATGTTACCTGCGACAACTGGAGTAAGAGAACCAGGAACAAGGTATAGACGCATCTTGGCTAGGTCCTGCCACCCAATATTGTTCTTACCTTCGATGGCAACATACCCTTTAGTAAGAGTCTCTCTACGAAGACACTGTATTTTTGCTATAAAGAAACCAAACATATCAATGGGTTTCTCACCAAATGCTTTGGGATTTATATCAGGTAAAGAAAGAACTTTCCCTCTGCCCCATTTGTCATAAAATGTGGTGTCATGAATAATAGTAATTGGCGAGCCTGAGTCCGCCATAACCTGTAAAGAAAAATCATCAATTAAGGCATCACAAGTTGGACCTTTCACAGATGTGCAGTGTCACATTCAATGGTTAAAACTACATTGCTGAAAGAATCTGTATTTGGGTCAACATCAATATTACTGATGCGCACAGGTGCTTTACCACCCCTGCACACAATTTAGAAATGACCAAATGTTTTGCAAGACATGCAACGTTTGCCCACGGCGGGCCAACCAGGAAATTTGCTAATGTGATTTTTATAACCACAATAGTAACAGCAAGTTGAAGATTTCCAGGTATTTCCATTCTGTGCAAAAGACTTTCTTCTACTGACTACTGCGCACAACAAATCATCTTCATCTTCAGAAATTGTACTTGAAACGAAATTCACTGTAGAAGCAGGATTTAAAACTTTTGAGGAGATCAATGATCTTTCTTTACTTTTGGCCAGGTCTATAACTTGCAACAACTGAGTAAACGCTCCTGAATTTTTCTGGACACGCAATTGAAAATGAACTGGTCACAAATGTATGTATTCACATTGGAACCAAACTCGCATGTGGCTGACAAAATTCTCAGAGCAGCCACATACTCCTCAACTCCTTCCTCAAGAAGTTATTTGCTTGTAACAAAGTTATGTCTTTACAAAATGATACTAGGTTCCTCAGCAAATTGCTTACGTAACCTTACAACTGCCTCTAAATATACATTCCATGTATCATCCCCGGAAAAATTTGCTGCGCGGTCAAACCCAAACTACTATATGGTAGTGTGAATTTATGTTCATGGTGATAGCTGTCAATGGCCACCAGGTGATTTTCAAACATGGAAAACCAAATTCCCACCTTAGTGTAGGTTTACCTGGCTGAGACAAAAAAGGAGGAGGCTGTATAATTTGTTGTGGTGCAGCCATAATTCAACATGCAGCAAGAAATATCCAATGAAACTGTAAGGTTTCCCTCAGTGCAAGTATGAGAGAAAATAAAATAGAATGCACGACTCACCACAAATGCACAGTTCGTGTGGTAACCAAGTAAAGTTGAAATAATTATTACACAAAGTGTTAGGACTCTTCTTAGCACCATCGGCAAATTAGGATCCTTGCAATTGCAAACGTCGTTGAAGATCATTGAAATCAAACACAAAATAAAGCGTAATGCTATGTACACACAAACTAGACCCCGATCCAAGACGGCTGCTGAGTGTTACATCACCACGTAGCTTCCCGAGTGCCCATGTTGAGGCGTTGCCAAGAAACCCAAAAGCTTCACCAAAGTATGCCAAGGAGGCTGCTGAAGAACGAAGAGAAAGCGCAGGCGTGACCTAAACCAAGAACAGGGATAATGCATTGAGAGCGCCATGCGGAAACAGTGAGCTGAGTGAAGAGCAACCAGGCAACTCGTCACAAAGAAATGTCGTGAAAAAGCAATAAAATACAAATGCCGAGGGGCGTTAGTGGGTGAATGAAGATTGTCACCAAATGTAATTAAATCCGCTGAATCCGGAAAGGTAGTTAAAATATGGGTTTATTCCAATAGAAACTTCATGCATTACGGCAGTGACCGTTCGGCTCAGATCCCAGGGATACCTGACTCTGTCAGCTGAAATCTTTTCCCATCGTCCCCTGCCAGCACAGGCCATAACATACTTTTAAATTAAAACATAACTGAACATAAACTGGCGGTGTGACTTGGGCCCGCGAGTACACAAGCGTTGGACACGCCGTGAGTCACACCTCCAAACGCTACACTACAGTAACCCTGGGGCATTTCTGACTGTGTTGGCTTGACTGCTGGGACGGAGAGAGGGATATATATATATATATATATATGCCAGCCACAGTTCAAAGACTGCTGCGCAATCCAACCAGTATTTTTAATTATTCGAATTTGTATTCGTTTGCAAACACGATCAATAAAGTTACTGACAAACGCGTTTCAGCCTCCTGGCCTTCGTCAATGTCAGTGATTCCCTGCTCACACCTCCTATATAAACAAATCATTTCATTGGTTAGCAGGGTTTCCAATCAGAGAAAAAGAATGTGCAGTAATGAAAAAGTAAAAATAGAAAACGGTCCTGCAGAGACTAAATACCGCTTTGAGGAAATGTCAGCCATTTTAACATTGTGTTCTCTACCATTAAACAGAATGACAGTCTCATGTTATATACCACGTTTTCACAGGATAATCTAACGAAAAGCAATAAATTAATTCCTCAAATGGAATTTAGTCACAATATAGCATTAGCCTGTCTCAAATCATTCCTTGCTGATCATTAGAAAAAAGTGAGCCCCAATGTACTTATTAGATTTTATAAACCCCTGTCATTCTGCTAACCAATGAAATGATTTGTTTATATAGGAGGTGTGAGCAGGGAATCACTGACATTGACGAAGGCCAGGAGGCTGAAACGCGTTTGTCAGTAACTTTATTGATCGTGTTAGCAAACGAATAAAAATTCGAATAATTAAAAATACTGGTTGGAGTGCGCAGCAATCTTTGAACTGTGGCTGGCGTGCATTCGCGAGTTTTCGTCCTCGCGGCTGGGGCACCCGCTGTGTTGAGAGCAGGGAGTTGACGGGAGAACGTGGTGAAAAACAATATATATATATATATATATATATATATATATATATATATATCTCTATCTATCTATCTATCTGAGCATGGATGAGTGCTGTCTGAATGAAAGAGGAAAGCGATACCAATATTACTCCTGAAGCTTTTCCTCATGTGACAAAAGGTTTCAAGTCCCGTTTTCCAGCGAGGCGGGCGACTTGGAAAAAGGTTTTGTGAAATTATGTGAGAAAACGCATGGATCGATCCATCCTCATTTGTTGCAACGCGCTCATTATTAAAATAATACACATCAAATAATTGAGTGAAACAACGCAAGAGGAACTAGAAATACTCCTAGAAGAGAATTCAATACGAGACCTAGCATTTAGCCTCTAAGCTATGAAACTATGACCACTATGAAATTGCTCTAAAAGGGCTTCTATCTTGGCCTGAAGAATTCTGAATAGATTATAACTATATCATGGAAGCATGCATTTACTACAACCCAATCCTGTCTCTGTAATTAGAGTGTGACTACAAAGGACACCACCCCCTCCCTGACAAGTTCACAGGTATCCCCCTAAAGCCTAGGGTAAGGTGTAGTAGTTCTAATTTGTATGTATATATAATTTGTTTTAAAAAAGGAGAGGAAACTTAATTAGTTGGATGATGAGAAGACACACCGGTATCACTGGTGTCTTATGGTTTGCATGTGGAGCTGTAGTCGCTTCGCACCTATCCCACTTGTCACGAGATAATGTACAATGACATTATCTTGTTTCGTCACGTGTTGGGTTTTTATCACTCGCCATAGGTGAGATTTTTGGAAGCTATCCAAGCAAATCCCTTCTGCTGTATATTAATTTTGTGAGAGAAATTCTATTGCATCCCATTATTGATGGCAAAAACATGTTTGTGATTAGTAGACAGGTTTCAGCCATTGTGATCTACTTACCCGCCCAGAAAGGTTTTAGACATATCTTGAGGCCTCACTAATAAAGGCGATAACCGAGGAACTCTAAGGTATTTTTTAGATTATCTGGATTCCGCTTTGTCCAGTAGTTTTATCTAAGAACTCCCTCCTGCCGTCAAGTCTTTGTGGAGGTTGAGTCCGCCCTGGTAGTACCATCTTACCAGGGTGGGGAGAGGATGCTGATGATGAAGCATGACACTATTAGGTGTGTGAGACTTCCTCTTCCATAAAGATGGCCTTCCAATTTTAATTAAAATTATGCTTAATATAGCATAAACAGACTGACCTTACCTATAGTATAGGTTTGTCTCTCTCTGTCAAATGAATCCAGATCTATTTTGCAAGCTCTGTACTTTAATTTCATATACTAATAACCGACTCGTCAGCTGGAATCTTTGCCTACTGCTCCCTGCCAGCAAGGGCCATAACATACAATGCACTTTTAAATTAAAACATAACTGAACATAAAAATGAGGTGTAACTCAGGCACCAAAGTACACAAGCACGGGCAGTGGCGAAGCTGGGGGGGCACAATTTCAGGGGCAGGCCGCGTGGCACTGGTGGCCCGTTGCGGCTTTTATAATTTATTTGGGGACACTGTGTACCCAAATAAATTATAAAGGCCGCCGCAACGGGCCACCAGTGCCGCGCGCGCGGCCCAGTTTGAAAGTGCACGCTGCGTGCACTGACCTGCTCAGCTGTTATTATAACTGCTGCTAGTGCGCCAGCGGCAGTCACAGTGATTCCCTCTTGACTGTTGGTCCATCCCAACCTCCAGGGCCGTCATTCCCGTCAATCAATCTTGTAGCGCGCGAGCGCTACCAATGACGGCCCTGGGCGACATTACAAAAAGGATTTATTTTGGCCAGCCCTGTCCTCGTGATGAGGACGACGTAGCAGTGATGCATCACGCGCTTCACCGATACGCGCTCTTGCGCTCATTCTGGCCTGGCACAGTCAGTGGCAGTGCTGCTCTCTGGGCAATTTGCTGGCTCTGGAGACTGCTGATTAAGTGAACCGTGAACGAAGTTCGAACCAACCACCCCTGCCTGCCATAGAGACTCTGGAGCGAGTCTCAAGTGAGGTAAGAGGAGAGTTTTCAGAGGGGATATTTAGTGAGTGGCAGA
Organism: Triturus cristatus; assembly: GCF_964204655.1. Classification (NCBI taxonomy): domain Eukaryota; kingdom Metazoa; phylum Chordata; class Amphibia; order Caudata; family Salamandridae; genus Triturus; species Triturus cristatus. The sequence continues at coordinate 318,343,268 of NC_140592.1, forward strand.
GTGGCAGCATAGCTGCCAACAGGGCTTTAAGTGGGATGAAAAAACTGTGGAGTCTCTCAAAGGGGGGTGGCCGATTTAATTAAGGGCGTGGCTTTAAAACACTTACACTAAAAATCTATGTTTAGCATAGTGTGCCACCTGACTTGTATTTTGCTGTTTCTGTCATTGCATCTAGATATGTGATACAACAATTAACATCATACCTACAACCAGGCCCGGTTCTAAAGGGTGGGCCAGGCCCACCCAAGGATTGCCCTGGCCCACCGTAGGCCATTGTGAACTGGAAAATGAGCGTTTTCATCCTCGTCTCACAGTGGCTTGAAGCCCCATTGTGCCCTGCGGCGTTGTTTTATTTAATTATTAACCATTGACATGCTCTCATTTCAGGCCTGGGGACAGGTGTGAAATCAGCAGGGATAGTAGCTGCTATGATGTGCAAATGAACTGCACAAACATCCTGAACACTTTCACTCACTCCCACTAAAAAGGCTGCAGGCTCCCATCACAAGCTACCTAGGAGTTGCAAAAAGTGATATGACAGAAACGCTTAGCAAAGGATTTTCTTTTCCCCAAAAAGTTCGTGAAAATGTGTTTATAATTAGCATATAGATTTACTCCCGTGTTTTTTAAATGTCTTCCTACTCTGAGCCCATTACTAACTTGCAGTATTACATAAAAGATAAATTAATGGAAAAAATAAAAAACTAAAATATGTATTATCTTTCCATTGGCTAAATGAAAAAAACATTCTATTCATCATTAATTCACACCACAATAATTTGAATGTCGATTGTTACAAGTGATAGAATGATTCCTTGAGTAGGGACCTATGGGCACGGCCACTGGAATTATGTGATTGTGCTGGCGTGGCATTTTTCTCATAGCTATGGATTTGCAGCATTTGCCACCTAATCTATGTCTAGTGTTAGCAAGCGCAAAAATATCAAAATAATGAACTATTACTATCACATAATGTGCCGCATTATGCTGCATAGTTAGCTTTTTCTTGTTGCACAATTTAGTCAACACTGCTGCATAATTTGACCCATGCTTCAGCCTGAATTTTCCGCATCTACATTTTAAAGTTCTGACAAGCAAAGTCCTTCCCCTTTCCCAAAGCTAGAAGGGCAACAGAGAAAGCGAAGTCAGTAGCTCTTTGGGTGGTAGTTATTGTCTTAAAAATGTCAAAAGAGGACAGATGCCAACACCTAAAATATCGAATATCTGAAATACTTACTGGAACCCATGTGTCTTCATGGCCCACCCATGGTTCTTTATGGCCTACCCAAAGAAAAAATCCTAGAGCCGGGCCTGCCTACAACAAGTCAGAACTATTGGCTTTGTCAATGGTTATTAGTTGCATATGATAAATAAGCTGCAACTATGGCATGTTACATATAATATTGAAAAAGCTTCCACTTAAAGCCCTGGTGATTATGCCACAATGTTGCTGCTCTTGTGTTTCAAAAAGAGAAGGGAAATCCAGAGAGAAAATGACTCTTTAAAGGATTTCCCTTCCCCCACAATGCTCATCTGGCATGACGTAATGCCGTAACTTCTCCACTAGTGAGAAGTGAGCAGTGTGAGCAGTGCACATCGATGTGCTTGCTGTCTCGAAATGGGTCTCTAGCGGGCTGTTTGGCGCCCTGGCACTTTTTTCCGGACTGCAAAAACAGACCGCCTGTGCCAGGGCTCTAAACTCCGGACATCTTCTTGATTTTTTGCCTTTCTGTAGCAGGCTCTCATGGCCCCTTGTGTGCTTGTTTGATAATTTAATGCCTGCCAGTCAGCTATTATGATCACGCACATTTGTTTTTATTAGGTATATCATGAGTGCATTTAAGCCTATTATGAGATTTAACAAATTAGATGTTGCTTTGGGGTTGTGCTAAAAAAGTGGTGCAATCCCAAATCAAAATCTGGTCCTCAACTAATTTTACATTTTTTTTTAAAAACCCTGTGTTAGACCTGTCAGCCCTTTGGGTGGTCCCTCCTCATCATTATTTATTTTGTCCCACTTTTGCCTCAAACCCTGTTTGAATTTTTCCTTTTTGGGAACCACCAGACTTCTTTTTAGTGTTGCTACAGATTCAGGGAGCCATTTTAGCTACCCCTGAAACTTCTGTCTGAGGGCCTGAAGCACAAAATGGTGGCCTCCCATGACATCACCAGCATCCACTGGAACCTACCAGCACCTTCCAGAACCTTCCAGGAGATTCCAGAACTGTGTGACAGTTGGAAACCGTTTAGAATGTTGGGAGGATAAGAGAGGCAGTTGGCAGTTGGAGCTGGCAGTTGGCACCTGACTGGTGAAGAGAGAGGAGCACAGCAGTGAAGGAGGAAGGAGTGAAGCAGCAGGGGTGGAAACTTGTGCCTGGAGTGGGGTCCATAAACCCACCCTTGATACTTGTCCCTACTGATGGATCCCAGCCTATAGCCCTGTGTGGGAAGAAGTCAGAAGAAAACCATCCTAAGGACCTGGACAGCAGGAACAGGCCTTAGAAATAAGAAGACAGCAAGATTCTGACCTGAGAACTGGTTTCCCTGGAGCCTGGCGTCGAGTAGCCGAAGACCTGGAGCCCGAGGTGGGGAAGCGGCGCTGACTGAGGTAGCAGACGTCGTACCCGGAGCCGCCTGAGGTCGTAAGAGGGCGCCGGCGGAGGTCGAGTGGAATACCAAGGGTCGAGAAGGAGGTGAACCGAGGTCGAGTGAGCGGCGTCATCGGAAGGGTGAAGTCCGCCTTCCGGAGTCGTCGGAGACCGAGGTAGAGGAGCACCGGAGGTCGGGAGTGAGGATCGCACTCCGGAGTCGCCCGGAACCTGTAAGGAGGAACACCGGAGGTCGGGGGTGAGGATCGCACCCCGGAGTCGCCGGAAGTCGACAGCGAGGCCAGGCCGGCCGACGTCATCGGAGCCGAGAGCGCCATCGGACCGGAGCCGCCCGAAGTCGACATCGTGTGAAGAGACTGCCCGACGCCGTCGAATCGGAGGTCGAGTTCGAACCGAGGCCACCGACATCGGACCGGAACCGCCTACCGGCGTCGTCAAAGAACTGACACTGTGCCGAGGCCGCCGAGACCGAACCGGAACCGCCTCACGGCGTCGACACGACTCCAGCGGCGTCGGAACATCAGAAAAGGGCAGTAAGTGGAGTAGAGGGCGCCTAAGGCCCTGTGGAGACCTGAGAGACTACTCTAAGGGGCTAGGGAGGTGCTGAAACCCACCTGACTGTGCCTGGGGTGAACTGGGACTAACCTAGAGAGGTTGTGTGGAGAGGGAAGCCAGGGCATTGGAATTTCCCCCCTTTTTGATCTACCTCAGTTTAGGCCTCAGCCTTTGCCTCAGCCAGGGAGTAGCCCCCCCTCAAGCCTTCCACACCCTACAAGCTGTACCTGGGCCAAATCAGCCCTTAAGAATTGAAGTGCCATCTGATTCACAAAGTGTACTGTATACTTCTAATTATTTATTGGGGATACTGTATTTATTAAGTTCTTATCTATTTATTGCTGCACTGAATTTATAGGTCCACAGGACTTGTTGGTGTACAGTATTTATTGGGACAGTATTTATTAGTACAGTATTTATTACCTCAAAGTATTTGACTGTATATATTGCACTTGTATTTATGCCCTGTTATTTATGATCACCCCTATTTATTTCAGCAAACAGCCAGTATTTATTTGACCTGCTCTATTTAAAATGTATATACTGTGATTGTTATTTATTTTCCCAATCAGCAACTAAGAGAAGAAAGATAAAGAAAGCATATTTTCATAATTTTTACGGTGTAGAGTCGTTTTTGGAACGGATGCACGCATGGTTATTGTATGGGTATATTGTATGCTTAGCACTGCGCCTGTTTCCTGACCACTCGAGCCAAGCTACCCCGTTGTGTCGGGAAGGTCCACCACCACCCTGCGGAGTGGGAGTGGGCTGTTTCCAACATAAATTGGTGTTCAGTGGTGGGATAGAGCTGTGCCTACATATACTCAACAATAACTGTGGGTAGTCCATAGGCCTACACCGGGAGTTTTCTCACAGCGGCCTTCCTAATTGTGGGTTTTTGTTTTTTCCAAATTTACTCTGGTGGTGGGAGGAGGTATTATTAAAGGTACCCCCCTGCATTGTTACTGCACAAAACCTGTCCTCTAACCTGAGTGGGCAAGATGGAGTTTGTTCTTGAAAATCTAGACACGTACACTGTGGCCCAACTCAGGGAGTTTTGCCAGCGAGAGGGGGTGTACTGTCCCCCAGGAGCAAAGAAGGGTGCACTTCAAACCAGCTTAAGGGCTTGGGGGGAGGCACGCAGGGAAAGCAAGGCTGAGGAAGAAGACAGGGATGGAGAGCCTGACCCCGAGGGGGCTGAGATGTACCAACCTGAGGTGGGGAACCTGTCCGCAGGGCCCAGGACACTTTCTAGGGGGGGCAGCCGTGCCTCTAGCGGGGGCTTGTCTGAAGTGGAGTTAGCAGACCGGAGGGAGAAAAGACAGCTCACATGGGACTTAGCAAAGCTGGAGAAGGAAAAGGAGGAGCAGAGGATGGCCCATGAATTGCGCCTGAAAGAAATAGATCTTCAGATTTTGCGAATCGGGGCACAACCTGTTCCCAATGGTGGCAGCCAAAACCAAGAGTCCACCAGGGAATCCAAACCTTACCTGCCAAAGGACATTGTAGCGAGCTATGGGACAGGTGACGACATCGCCAAGTGGCTAGCAGCCTATGAGGTCTCATTGAGGGCCCATGGGGTTCCAGCGAAGTATTGGGGAGGGGGACTGTATAAATACATGCCTCCAGCTGGTAGGGATGCTTTATTGGCCCTCGAAGAGGATGAGCAAACCCACTACCCCACCATGAAACTGGCGCTCATCAGGAAGTTTGGACTTACTCCGGAAAAGTACAGACAGAAGTTCAGGGGTAGTCACAAGCTGGGCACGCAGAATTGGGTGGACTTCCTGGACTATGCAAAGAAGGCACTGGAAGGTTGGATTCAGGGCAGTGAAGTAAGGAACTACGAGGAGCTGTTTGACCTAGTGTTGAAGGAACACCTACTCGAGAAATGTTTCCCTGAACTGCGGCAACACCTGGTGGATAGCAAGCTGACCAGTCCCCGGAAGCTTGCTGAGGAGGCGGACATTTGGGCTAGTACCCGGGTGTCCACAAGGGGGACTGGAGGGGATACTCAAAAGACCGGACAGGGCGCCCCCCAGAAGAAAGAAGGAGGGGAAAAGAAAAAGGAGTTCTCCAAAGGCCCCCAAAATAACTTCCAAGGGAAGGGAACAGGATTCACCTCTAAGGCTAACCCTCCCAGAAACCCTAATCCTGGCCAGAGTCAGCAGCCAAGGGTTGTCCATTGCTACGAGTGCGGTGGCGTTGGACACTATAAAGGAGATCCGAAGTGTCAGAAACGCTCACCCCCTCCCACTGGAGGAAAGCCCCCCGGAGTAGCTAGTGTAGTGCTCGGGGAGGAGATGCCCTTAACTAAGGGAAGGGAGTGGGCGGGTGTCACTTTAGTGTCCCTGGGAGAACGGGAGATGGTTCCTAAGATCCAGGTGCCCGCAAATACTGCAAAGTATGGGCAGTGGATCACCATCAATGGCCAAAGAGGGGAGGCTCTGAGAGACACAGGAGCCAGTATGACTATGGTACGTAGCCAACTGGTGTCTCCAGAGCAAGTCATTCCCGGTGTACTCCACCCAGCCACGATGGCTGACGGCAGAACCGGCCACTATCCCGTGGCTGAGGTTCCCTTTGAATGGGGGGGGGTTGCAGGTTCACTTCGAGTTGCCGTAAGCCCTGCCGTGCCAGTCGATTGTCTGCTGGGCAATGACATGGAGCACAACGCTTGGAAGGAGGTGGAATACCGGACTCACACCGAGATGCTGGGTACACCTGACTGGGCCTGTGTTAGCACAAGGTCCGAGACTACCCGAAGAGGGAGCTCATTCCGGCTGGAGCCTGGAACAAAGGCCCAGCCAGCTGCCAGTCAAGGGAAGAACCGAGGACAGGAGGAGCCTGCCTCGGCGTCTCCACCCCGTAGGACGGATAGGCCACCGGAGGTGGTGGACCAGGAGTCTGCGGAGGGGGACGTTACCAACCTGGAGGACCTACCCATCCCGGCCGAGTGGCACGTGGAGGGAGGCCCGTCCAGGGAGGAATTCTGCCAGGGCCAGAGGGAGTGCCCTACCCTTGAGGGGCTGAGGCGACAGGCCGAAGCCCAGGCAGCAGGGAACGTTGAAGGGAACTACAGTGTTTACTGGGAGGATGGCCTCCTCTACAGTGAACCCAAGGCACCCCTACATGGATCGTCACGAGCCTTGGTAGTCCCTCAACGTTATCGAGCCTTCCTTTTAGAGTTGGCTCACGAGATACCATTGGCAGGACACCTGGGGCAAGACAAGACCTTCGCCCGTCTTGTCCCACACTTTTATTGGCCTCAGATGAAAGTGTCGTCCGATACCTACTGCCGGACATGTGTGTCTTGCCAAGCCAGTGGGAAAACAGGGGTGAAGCTGAAAGCTCCCCTGGAACCACTTCCTGTCGTTAGCACCCCCTTTGAAAGGGTGGGCATCGACATTGTGGGTCCATTAGATCCACCAACTACAGCTGGTCACAGGTTTATCCTGGTTCTGGTGGATCATGCCACACGGTACCCAGAGGCAATACCTCTGAGGACCATAACAGCACCTGTTGTGGCTAGGGCCCTGATGGGAATCTTTACCCGAGTGGGTTTTCCCAAGGAAGTTGTGTCCGACAGGGGGACCAACTTCATGTCAGCATATATGCGGGCAATGTGGAAGGAGTGTGGAGTGACCTACCGGTTCACAACTCCTTACCACCCCCAGACCAATGGTCTGGTGGAGAGGTTTAATAAAACCTTGAAAGGCATGATCAGAAGTCTGCCTGAAAGCCTGCGGAGGAAATGGGACGTCCTCCTACCCTGTTTACTCTTTTCTTACAGGGAAGTGCCACAGAAGGGAGTGGGCTTCAGCCCCTTCGAGCTTCTGTATGGGCACCCTGTACGTGGACCTCTTAACCTGGTGAGAGACGGATGGGAAAGAACTCCCAGAAAGCTTCCCCAGGATGTGGTGAGCTACATGCTGGCCTTCCGGAGCCAAATGGCTAAGTTGTGGAAGCAAGCTTCTGACAACTTGGAAGCCAGCCAAGCAGTAATGAAGGCGTGGTATGACCACAATGCTCACCCGGTGGAGTTGGAGCCTGGCCAGAAGGTGTGGGTGATCGAACCAGGAGAGCTTAGTGCCCTCCAGGATCGCTGGTCAGGACCCTTTGAGGTGTTGGAGAAGAAGGGTAAGGCTACCTACTTGGTGGACCTGAAGACCCCTCGTCAGCCCCTGCGGGTGCTGCATGCCAACCGCCTCAAACCCCACCACGAGAGGCCCGAAGTCATCTTGATGATGGTGACTGACGGAGGAGAGGACGTGGAAAGCGAGCCTCTCCCTGATCTGTTTGCGTCTCAAGAAAAGGATGGGTCGGAGGAGGGAGTGATTCTCTCCCCATCTCTAACTCCTGAACAGCAGGAGGACTGTCGCCAGGTCCTGGGGCAGTACTCCTCGTTGTTCTCCCTTGTCCCGGGTAGGACTCACCTGTGCGTCCATGACGTGGACACAGGAGACAGCCCACCTGTGAAGTCCAAGATCTACCGGATGTCAGACAAGGTGAAGGCCAGCATTCATAGTGAGGTCACTAAGATGCTGGAGCTAGGAGTGATTGAACCTTCTAGCAGCCCCTGGTCCAGTCCGGTGGTGCTAGTACCGAAAGCTGCACCACCGGGTGCCCAACCAGAACTGAGGTTCTGTGTGGACTACCGGGGACTGAATTCAGTGACAAAGACTGATGCACATCCGATCCCTAGGGCGGATGAATTGATTGACCGGCTGGGAGCTGCCCAATATCTAAGTACCTTTGACCTTACTTCAGGGTACTGGCAGATCTCGTTGACTGATGGAGCAAGGGAAAGGTCAGCCTTCTCCACACCCAATGGCCACTACCAGTTCTGTGTGATGCCCTTTGGGCTCAAGAACGCACCTGCCACGTTTCAGCGCCTGGTAAACCAGATCCTCACCGGAATGGAGAGTTTCTCTGCTGCTTATCTGGATGACATAGCCGTCTTCAGTAACAGCTGGGAGGATCACTTGCGTCACCTGCAAGCTGTTCTCCAGGCCCTGAGACAAGCTGGATTGACGATCAAGGCCAGCAAGTGCCAGATCGGGCAGGGGTCGGTAGTGTACCTTGGACACTTGGTGGGTAGGGGAACGGTGCAACCCCTCCAGGCGAAGATCGAGGCCATCATGGCCTGGGAACCCCCCAAGACACAGACTGAGGTCCGAGCATTTTTGGGCCTCACGGGATACTATCGCCGCTTCGTGAAGGGGTACGGTACCATCGTAGCCCCTCTCACGGAGCTCACGTCCAAGAAACAACCTCGACGGGTAGTCTGGACGGAGGCTTGTCAGCAAGCCTTTGAGAAATTGAAGAAAGCCATGTGCGAGGCCCCGGTCTTAAGGGCCCCAGACTTTTCCAAGGAGTTCATTGTCCAGACAGATGCATCAGAACATGGCATTGGGGCAGTGTTATCGCAACTCAACGAAGAGGGTCTGGATCAACCCGTGGTCTTCCTATCCAGGAGACTACTTCCCAGGGAACAGAAGTGGAGTGCAATAGAGCGTGAAGCCTTTGCAGTGGTATGGGCTCTGAAGAAGTTGCGGCCATACCTGTTTGGCTCGCACTTCCTAGTTCAGACCGACCACCGACCCCTTCGTTGGCTGATGCAAATGAAGGGGGAGAATCCCAAGTTGTTGAGGTGGTCTATTTCCCTACAGGGGATGGACTTTCAGGTGGAACATCGGCCTGGAGTGGACCACGCCAACGCAGACGGTCTCTCAAGGTATTTCCGCCTTAGTGATGAGAACTCCCAAGGGGTTGGGTAGCTCTCCCCACTTTCAGCTGGGGGGGACGCGTGTTAGACCTGTCAGCCCTTTGGGTGGTCCCTCCTCATCATTATTTATTTTGTCCCACTTTTGCCTCAAACCCTGTTTGAATTTTTCCTTTTTGGGAACCACCAGACTTCTTTTTAGTGTTGCTACAGATTCAGGGAGCCATTTTAGCTACCCCTGAAACTTCTGTCTGAGGGCCTGAAGCACAAAATGGTGGCCTCCCATGACATCACCAGCATCCACTGGAACCTACCAGCACCTTCCAGAACCTTCCAGGAGATTCCAGAACTGTGTGACAGTTGGAAACCGTTTAGAATGTTGGGAGGATAAGAGAGGCAGTTGGCAGTTGGAGCTGGCAGTTGGCACCTGACTGGTGAAGAGAGAGGAGCACAGCAGTGAAGGAGGAAGGAGTGAAGCAGCAGGGGTGGAAACTTGTGCCTGGAGTGGGGTCCATAAACCCACCCTTGATACTTGTCCCTACTGATGGATCCCAGCCTATAGCCCTGTGTGGGAAGAAGTCAGAAGAAAACCATCCTAAGGACCTGGACAGCAGGAACAGGCCTTAGAAATAAGAAGACAGCAAGATTCTGACCTGAGAACTGGTTTCCCTGGAGCCTGGCGTCGAGTAGCCGAAGACCTGGAGCCCGAGGTGGGGAAGCGGCGCTGACTGAGGTAGCAGACGTCGTACCCGGAGCCGCCTGAGGTCGTAAGAGGGCGCCGGCGGAGGTCGAGTGGAATACCAAGGGTCGAGAAGGAGGTGAACCGAGGTCGAGTGAGCGGCGTCATCGGAAGGGTGAAGTCCGCCTTCCGGAGTCGTCGGAGACCGAGGTAGAGGAGCACCGGAGGTCGGGAGTGAGGATCGCACTCCGGAGTCGCCCGGAACCTGTAAGGAGGAACACCGGAGGTCGGGGGTGAGGATCGCACCCCGGAGTCGCCGGAAGTCGACAGCGAGGCCAGGCCGGCCGACGTCATCGGAGCCGAGAGCGCCATCGGACCGGAGCCGCCCGAAGTCGACATCGTGTGAAGAGACTGCCCGACGCCGTCGAATCGGAGGTCGAGTTCGAACCGAGGCCACCGACATCGGACCGGAACCGCCTACCGGCGTCGTCAAAGAACTGACACTGTGCCGAGGCCGCCGAGACCGAACCGGAACCGCCTCACGGCGTCGACACGACTCCAGCGGCGTCGGAACATCAGAAAAGGGCAGTAAGTGGAGTAGAGGGCGCCTAAGGCCCTGTGGAGACCTGAGAGACTACTCTAAGGGGCTAGGGAGGTGCTGAAACCCACCTGACTGTGCCTGGGGTGAACTGGGACTAACCTAGAGAGGTTGTGTGGAGAGGGAAGCCAGGGCATTGGAATTTCCCCCCTTTTTGATCTACCTCAGTTTAGGCCTCAGCCTTTGCCTCAGCCAGGGAGTAGCCCCCCCTCAAGCCTTCCACACCCTACAAGCTGTACCTGGGCCAAATCAGCCCTTAAGAATTGAAGTGCCATCTGATTCACAAAGTGTACTGTATACTTCTAATTATTTATTGGGGATACTGTATTTATTAAGTTCTTATCTATTTATTGCTGCACTGAATTTATAGGTCCACAGGACTTGTTGGTGTACAGTATTTATTGGGACAGTATTTATTAGTACAGTATTTATTACCTCAAAGTATTTGACTGTATATATTGCACTTGTATTTATGCCCTGTTATTTATGATCACCCCTATTTATTTCAGCAAACAGCCAGTATTTATTTGACCTGCTCTATTTAAAATGTATATACTGTGATTGTTATTTATTTTCCCAATCAGCAACTAAGAGAAGAAAGATAAAGAAAGCATATTTTCATAATTTTTACGGTGTAGAGTCGTTTTTGGAACGGATGCACGCATGGTTATTGTATGGGTATATTGTATGCTTAGCACTGCGCCTGTTTCCTGACCACTCGAGCCAAGCTACCCCGTTGTGTCGGGAAGGTCCACCACCACCCTGCGGAGTGGGAGTGGGCTGTTTCCAACACCCTGCCACAAAGAAATTGGCAACAAGGAGAAGCATGTTAGTAGATATTTTAATCTTAATTGGTTACAAAGTCTGCATTTTCTAATATTTTTATAGGGTTAAGGCATCTGCTGCAGAGGTGCCCAGTAACTATCGGAATAATAAATGGTGAGATAACCCTGGAGGTTAAAGTATTTCTTGGAGAAATTTCTGTTTTGTGTAGTCCCAGATCTGACTAAAAGTAGTATAGAAGGGTAATGTGCCTGCAAAGCACTTCATGTAATATGCAGATGACAGATTTTTTTTTTAATGTAGCTAGGTAAGGTTACTTAATACTTTGAACACAGATCCTTTTGTTACTTACACTTAATAAATAGTAAGCCTTTTAAAATAGCACAGTGAGCTATGTAGGATATGTTACTGCCACAACTTTTAACCCTCACTGACTCATGCAACACATCTTGTACACTGATTTACACGCTTGCATGATTTATTTTCAATCTGTAGGTTATGTAAATCGCTCTGACACCCTGCATTGGGATGTGTAGCGTTATAAAAAAAAAAAGTAAAATAGTGCTATTTAAATTGTGTGTAAATACTGGGACAGACCAACACATCCGAGATACTTACAGTTCATGCACTTATATAAAGGGGCCTAACAAAGTCTAAAGTCATGTATGTGCATGTAACTTGCATGATCGAGGTAACTATTAGAGGCGATACTACGTTTCTCTCGGACCTCTTTCAAGTGCTCGCCGTCCTTTTTCCCCAGCACCCCAGGGGGGTGGCAATCTGAGGGATAGCCCCGGGCGCCACAAGCTCTAGCTACACCTCTGAGCACGGGACACGCCACGAGTCACACTGCTAGATTGCTAAACTACAGTTACGCATGGTGCTCGCAACCCCTATAGCTGTGTGGCTGTGTGTGTGTGTGGGGGGGGTGCTGGAGGGGCCCCCTCCAGCACCCAAGCAATACCCGAACAATCGAGCAAAATAAACAAGCATTTGCAATGCAATAGGTCTCGCATTTACGCGAGTTTAAGCTATTGGCATTGTAAATGACAATGCCTTTTGTTTATGTTTTAAAAAACTAAATATAAATAAAAGGCATTGTCATTTACATTGCCAATAGCTCAAACTCGCGTAAATTCGAGACCTATTTCATTGCAAATGCTTGTGCCCTAAGCAGGCTGGTAATGCAGAGAGACATGCCCTGCAGGTCCAAGCAAATGCAAGACCTTTTGCATTGCAAATGCTTGTTTTGGAATTTTCTCGTTTTTTTGCTTTCTCTGTAAACTGATGCCGTGACTTGGTACTCTTTACTTTTGGCCCTTATTTCAACCCTGCACAGGTAGTGGCATGGGCCCTCTTACACCTGTGTCAGGGAGAGAGCGAGCACGAAGTACCCTACTACTGCGGAGTCTGTCACACAGGGTAGTAACTGCAGAGAAGCAGTGCAAAGGAAAGTAACAGGGTGAGACAATGAGGGAGATATGATGGAGGAATAGAAGGAGATGAAGACAGAGAGGGGGAGAGGTGCGCCAGGTGGTAATGGGAAATGATGGGTGGGATAAAGGAGAGAGTGGGCATAACAAAATGCAGGGTGTGCGAGACAGGAAGGATGAGGACAAAGAGAAGGGCTGAGTGAGACGTGGGTGCAACAGTAAGAGATATGGGAAGGGGATACACATCTGGGAGGGAGGGAAGATGAGGGGCAGGAATGTTAAGAGATTAAAGAAACGTTGATGGAGAAACAGGAGAAGAGCGAGAACGGTAGAAAGGGAGACAGAAGGACCATAGAGAGGGGAGATGAGGGAGACATGATTCATTCAACGTGACAGGGTTTTCGGTCATGAATATGTTTTACTTTGTCAGTTAATTGGCTCAGGCAAAACATATGAAAATGTCACCAGGGAAGGAAAAATAGACAGAGAGAATTACTTATTAATATAATTCTCTGTGCCTATTTTTCCTTTCCTGGTGACGTTTTCATATTTTTCCTCCTGAACCAATTAACTAAGTAGGTAATATACATCAAATAACAGATGAATGACTGTGGAATGGGGAAGTTACTGGTAGATTAATGCTCTTGACATGCTTTGCAAAGTTTTTATGTTGGGAGCAATTGTCTCCTAAAAGCCCGGACGGCCCCTTTGAAAAGAATCCTCTGAAGCCATCTGCTTAGTGTCATGAAAGCGCACTGCGTCAGTGAACTACCCGATGACTCTGCATGCATGGGGCAGGGAGCAAATGAAAACAAGCATTGGCCGTGAAAGTGACACGACCGCGCGAATAACAAGCCGAGGTGACAAGGGCTGGGCGAGAAGGGAGGGGGGGGGGGAATGCCAGCATCAAAGGAGCCTGAAGCTGACGAAAAGGGAGGGGGAGAAGGGAGGAGGGAGTGCGAGCAGCAGCTGTGCACATGCACGCCATCGTGCACTCAAGCTTTTGGCCTGCCAAATCATGTGGGTAGCACTTTTGAAAGCCCACTTACAAAATGTTTCAAAGAGACAGCTTGCGCTGTCTCAGCGATATGGGAAGGGGATACACATCTGGGAGGGAGGGAAGATGAGGGGCAGGAATGTTAAGAGATTAAAGAAACGTTGATGGAGAAACAGGAGAAGAGCGAGAACGGTAGAAAGGGAGGGGTCGAGGGAGACAGAAGGACCATAGAGAGGGGAGATGAGGGAGACGCGATTCATTCAACGTGACAGGGTTTTCGGTCATGAATATGTTTTACTTTGTCAGTTAATTGGCTCAGGCAAAACATATGAAAATGTCACCAGGGAAGGAAAAATAGACAGAGAGAATTACTTATTAATATAATTCTCTGTGCCTATTTTTCCTTTCCTGGTGACGTTTTCATATTTTTCCTCCTGAACCAATTAACTAAGTAGGTAAAATACATCAAATAAATGAATGACTGTAGAATGGGGAAGTTACTGGTAGATTAATGCTCTTGACATGCTTTGCAAAGTTTTTATGTTGGGAGCAATTGTCTCCAAAAAGCCCGGACGGCCCCTTTGAAAAGAATCCTCTGAAGCCATCTGCTTAGTGTCATGAAAGCGCACTTCGTCAGTGAACTACCCGATGACTCTGCATGCATGGGGCAGGGAGCAAATGAAAACAAGCATTGGCCGTGAAAGAGACACGACCGCGCGAATAACAAGCCGAGGTGACAAGGGCTGGGCGAGAAGGGAGGGGGGGAATGCCAGCATCAAAGGAGCCTGAAGCTGACGAAAAGGGAGGGGGAGAAGGGAGGAGGGAGTGCGAGCAGCAGCTGTGCACTCAAGCTTTAGGCCTGCCAAATGATGTGGGTAGCACTTTTGAAAGCCCACTTACAAAATGTCTCAAAGAGACAGCTTGCGCTGTCTCAGCGAGACCTAAAAACTACAACTGGTTACCTGTCAAAAGCCTGCTCACAAGTTTCACAAGTTTAAGTTTATTATGTTTTGGCTCTCAAAGAGGGCCACATAAAATAAAGACACAATTATACAACAATACTTACAATAAAATCACAGACAAACAGATGAGAAGAAGATACATCATATACACTGGTCTGACAATTGACAGATATTTCTCTATATTTCATTCAATAAATATTTAAAAAACCTAAAAAAAAGTTAAAAACTTTAAAACAGAACATTTCATTTGGAGGACAGTAAAGTGCATGAAAAAAAGTGTTTACATTTAAAATTCCTAATTGTAAACAGATAGGTTTCAACCATTTGTAACGCAATGGGCGTAAAACAGGACAGATAAACAGAACGTGATTACGATCCTGTACAGCATTATGACAAAGATTACATATAGGAGATACACCATACCATTTAGCTAAAAGTGGATTTAGTGGAAGCAAATCTTGTCTTAACAGGTACCAAAACCTACGGACTCTGTGGGGGATATTCCATGTGAGGTATTGTTGTGGCAGCTTTAATGTATATGTGTTTAAAAGAAGTTGCCTTTCCGATTTTCCTTGTTGGGCAATCATATCCAATTTATAACTGAGCTCCCAAGATGCACTTTTTAATTTAGATTTTAGTTCGGAGGGAGTAAGTAGGAACAGAGTACTTACATCCAGCTCTAACAGAATTACTGCTTCTCTAAAGTTTTTTACTAACAGGGAAAACTCATTGAAACTGCCCAGAAGCTCATTTTTTATGGCTTCCCGTAAGGAATCCTTTTTACCTCTAGCTATGCAAGCTACCCACCTTACCAGAGCTATCAGCCCCTGTACCCAACAACTTCTGAGTCCGAACTCCAATCTACATGAGGATACAGAACAAGCTGTATTAATGGAAGTAATTCTTCTTAATATCTTTCCTTCCATTCTATGTAAAAATCCCCAGTGTTTTAACTCTACTAATTCTAACCCATACAATAAAGTTGCAGGGATCTTTGCCCTAAATACCTCCATAAATAGTGTAAGGTGTCTCTTCCCTGTAGCCTTGTACAAGGAGCATAATCCCATACCATGGGCTAATGCTTTACGCGAGTTATGATCTGTATGGAGTTTCTCACTTAAGTTTGCCGATATTATTTTACCCAAAAAGGTGTAGGTTTTTACCACCTCTAGCTTATGTCCGCCTATGGCCCATCCGTAATTTACAGACCTACATTTTTTCTTTCCAAAAATACACATGATTTTACTTTTCGAAGCATTAATCTTCATGAAATTTGCTTCTGCAAATTGATTTAATGCACATAAGCGGTTAGACAAGCCCTTCGGAGTTAAATCTAATATGAGGATATCATCTGCATACATTAGAATTGATACAGGAGATCCTCCAATTATCGGGGCTATCCCACCGCACACTGAAATGGAAGAAGGAAGGTCTGCCGTATAGAGAGAAAACAATATAGGGGCCAATATGCACCCTTGTTTTAGCCCATTAGGTGAGGGGATAGATTGAGACAAACCTCTTTCTCCACCTTGTAATACCTTACACCACGTGTTCGAGTGGAGGGCTTTTACAAGTTCGAGCAAATATAACGGCATCCCTAGAATAGCGAGTTTTCTCCACAGGGTTGGTCGGTCGACCTTATCAAACGCTGTGGAGAAATCAATGAATGCCGCATATATTCCACCACCGCGAACACGTACATATTTATCGACAATCACCTGTAATGCTGTTAAGTTATCAAGTGTACCATGCTCTTTACGAAATCCAGTTTGTTCCAAAGGTAGGATGTCATTCGCTTCCATCCATTCGGAGATTAAAATCAAAAGACATTTTGCAAAAATTTTCCCTATCGAATCTAAAAGAGCAATTAAACGATAGTTCCCAGGGCTATCCCGCTCTCCTTTTTTGAATATCGGGATTAATATACTTCCCCTCCACGAATTAGGGACTGATCTCAGTAAAAAGCACGCACGGAATACTGGAAGGAGAATCCTACTCCAGGATGTAACGTCTTGCTTTATTATAGACATGGGCAGCTCATCCGGGCCCATAGCTCCGGACGCACTCATACTCTTTATCACCGAAGCGATCGTTTTCTCAGATGGGAGCTCTATAATAGGCTGACTATTTAGGGCTAAATCCCAGCTATCCCCCTCTACATTATTAGAAGCATACAAACTGGATATAAATGATATCCAGACATTTTCGGCAATAGAGATAGGGATAGGGGAAGTTCTTACCCCACATCCCTTCCCTATTAGGGTCCAGAATTCTCTAGATTTATTAAAGGCCGATGCCTCTCTTAACCTGATCCAGAGAGAATCTTCTTTTTCTCTTTTTAATTTGATTCTAAGTCTAGCTCGCCTTCTTCTTAATAAGGCTATCTTATACTCATTTTCCTTAGTTCTACTAATGAACTGTTGCCTTACGAGTTTATTTATTTCCTTATTTAGGGGTAATAATAAACTAGGAGGGAGATATGGCTTTTTAGGTTTACTTAATTTCCTAGCTCTCATGGTAAGGGTTTCCTTAAGAGTTTCAAAACATGAAAATTCCCTACCCTGCCAATCATCTAGATCAAGTAAGGTTTGGGCAAGAATATTTTGTACGTCTTTCATAGTTGAAGGGTCCCAGAAACACCTTCCAGACTTGCAATGAATTGAAACACCTTTATTAATTATAGACCATGATTCAGTATCTGGGGTTTGTAATGAAACTATTATATTAATCACATTATGATCGCTCAAACAAGATTGAGAGACCATCATGTCCTGAACATAAGAAAATGAATCATAATCCGTAATTACATAGTCCAAAATAGATTCACCCCTACAGGAATTATGTGTAAACTTAGCCGGAGTGTCAGAGGGCATCCTACCATTTACAATTAACCCCTCTACATAACTAAGTTCTTCAAGTAATATCTTTCCTCTTTTGTTAGTTTTCATTTTACTAGGAAAGATTGCTTGGGGTATATTGTATGCTTCTTCCTTAAATTTACTTCTAAACAAGTCTATACTCGAAGTGGACACTTTACTATTTAGGTCACCCGTAAGTAATATATATGGGGGGTGATCGAGCTCCAGTAGTTGTTTGACATAAGAAAACATTCGCTTCAGAACGGTATTAAAAATCTCTTCAGGTGGGATATATGCATTAAGAATTACAAGAGAGGACCGTCTACCTGTGGACACTAAATTATTAATAGTAATTGATTGAAAAAGATTACTAGTGTCCTTATAATGGGAAAATTGCCATTGTAATGAGTTTGATAAAAAACAGGCTATTCCTCCTTTCGCGTGCCCTTTTCTTGAGGGTGTGGCTGGGGCCTCGAATACAAAATAATTTTTCCCCCCATAAAGAGAATCTTTGCACCATGTTTCCTGAATACATAGCACATCTGCATTCAGAGAGAACAGATAATCAAACTTCTGAGGACAATTATGTAATCCTGCAGCATTCCAGGATATGATTTTTAATTGACTGTTAAAGATGTAGAAACGGTCTTAAGTTGTTCGATGTGTTACTGGATAAAACTCCAGGAAGCCAATTCCAGTGTTGATTATCTTCTGTCATGGAAATAAGAAGATTTTCAGGGGGAGAAGGTACCTGAGAGACCATACGCTTTCCTCTAGAAACCCGTATCTTTAGATTTTTATTTTGAATAATTGGGTCTTCTTGCCCAAGTCCCAGCTCAGAAGCTCCTTTTCTAAAGAACATATGATTTCCATTATTAATAAAGGGCAGCACATCAATCCCTCTACGTTGAAATGATTCCGCTTGTTGGAGGACAAGATTCGCAATTATTTTTGAACAGAATTTTACCCTTACGCGCGGACCATTTTCAAACCCCATTATTGAAACCAAATCAATGTCGCTTGACAAAATAAGTTTTAAGCATTCAATGTCCTTGAAGGAATTCAGCAACCATGATCTATTCATATTAAGGTCTAAATCGAATAAGGGGAGAAAATCCAGTGACAAAGTATCCACACATGGGTTGGAAGTTTTTAGTGTTACAGTAGATGAATTAGTGGTCACATGCGCTAAAGGCCAAAAAGTAGATGCCGATGGATTAAGTACTATTTTTTCAATAGGCCTATTACTTGTAACTTCATCCTTTGGTTCAAGAGGTTCTATCCCACCAGCCTCAGAACAAAGGGGTCCTCCATCCAAGGTGCTGACACCGGGGGGGCCTTCAGCTAAAGGGTCGGTGAGGCCACCAGCAACCTCAATAGATGAAGTCTCCTGTATTAAACTATCTAGAGTTCCTATAACATCAGTTACTTCTGTATTTACATGCTCTTGAAAGATCATTTTCCTCTGTCTTTTCTTCTTATATTTGCGAACAGGTTTCCTATTTTTCCCTTTAATCTTTCTGCTTTTTTCTATTACTGTCCCAGTAGTCACCACAATACCTTCAGGTTCTTTTTTATCCTGAATAAAAATAGGAAAAAATTTGCTTCCAGCGGTTGGGTTAACCACTGCCGATTGTTCTTCCTTCAAAATCGGTTCTAATTCTTTCCTCAAAGATGCAGAGATTGGTAAAGAAGAGGTTGAGGGCTCATGAATATCTACTTTTAATACCAACCCCGCAGATACATTTTTTCTTAATGCAATGTTACTATCAATAACGTTCTGAGCAATAGGTTCGATAGGAAAAATAGACCTGTTCACAGCATTTTTGGCAGTTAATACTTTCAATATTTCAGTAACTGAATCCATAATACAGTCAGTGCTCCCAACGAATTTATTCAATAAACCTAATATGGAGGTCAGCAGATGCTCAAGTGCTATCAGAGAATCAGAAATTGGTTTTTCATTTTTTATATATTCAGGTGCAGTAAGAGAGCAGATACCTGATAGGTTAAGTTGAGGAGATTTCAAATCGCTCTGCAGTGAAAAAATATCATTAGATGTCATAGAGGGGGTGCTACTATATAGCCGTAATCCTGAAGGCGTTGCTCCGTTTAAGGAAATACAAGGATCAGGCTGTTTCACAACCCTCTCACCCATATAACGACCACACAATTCTAGATCAATACTAGACGGAATAGAGATTTCTTTTATATCCTCCACCTTCTCTTCTGTAACCTTAGGAGTATTATACTGAAAACCTTTCAAATCTGCCTTCAGTAAGACTGAATTATCTCCTTTGGGAGGACATGCTAGGATGTCTACATCTTTAGTCAGGAGTAAGGTGGGAGAAACTTTTTCCGTAGCTGACCTAGAGTTAGTGTCGAAGGCTGCTTCTATCTGCGGTTCCGTCGTAGTTATTGTCTCATTGTCAGTAGTGACTGGAACTTCCATATATTTATTCTCTGGTTTTTCCCATAGTTTAAACAACTGCATCTGTCCCTTCAATTGTAGACTATGTTCAAAATTATTCCTCAGGGGGTTGGACCTAGTTTTAATACATGATCTCCCCCCTAAGACTCTTCCAGAGCGTAGTTTTTTGGCTGTCATTTTGTATCAAGTAAAAGGATAAAAGCAAAAAACTAATACACAATAAATTAACCAATGATATACTAAGAATCAACTGTCAATGTATAGTTTATATATGCGACCAGTCAATAGTTGTATAGTTGTATCACCCTCACCGTTTTATCGCCTTCAATAGCTGTAGAGAATGTACATGCTGTGAGCAGCACTATGGAAATAACGGGGCCCTGCCCGGCCAACCTCGGCCACTGAGGGCCCGCCCTTTGCCCGGGCTTAGCCCGGCGTCCGCCCGCGCGCGTCCCGCGACGCGGGAGGTGTGCTTGTTTTTATGGGACCTCCGGGCGCGTGATTAGCGTCACCTGCTCCTGGGGCTGGGGATTCTGGGGGCTGAAGTTTTTCTCCTCTCGGCGGCCGCGTAGTCAGCAAAGCGGCGGCGGGAGAAATGAGAGCCAGCAGCAACCACAGGACAAGCAGGGAGAGCAGGTAACTATCTGCAGGGTTCCAATGTTCGTAATCAGCTCAGGGCAACACCCGCTCCCCCGGAGGTGTGCTTGTTTTTATAGGACCTCCGGGCGCGTGATTAGCGTCACCTGCTCCTGGGGCTGGGGATTCTGGGGGCTAAAGTTTTTCTCCTCTCGGCGGCCGCGTAGTCAGCAAAGCGGCGGCGGGAGAAATGAGAGCCAGCAGCAACCACAGGACAAGCAGGGAGACCAGGTAACTATCTGCAGGGTTCCAATGTTCGTAATCAGCTCAGCTTATAGTCGAACACTCAAAGTAAAGGGGCAAGTAGCTCCGTGAGATATGCTTGGCAGTTTGCCCATTGAAAAGGCACCCATGTGCCTCTGTGTTGCGTCACACACGAGGATCAGTAAGAACAGCGAGAAACAGAGAGAACTAACTACCAGTGAAAGAGAAACGGCGAGGAGAGGGGATACAATTCAGATCATGAAATGCAAACTATAAAGAGTTAAGTGAGCAAGACACAGCTGAGTGAGAGAAAGATTGAGAGATAGGCCATTATGCGATGCGATATGTGTGCAAAGTAGCTGAATGTAAGCACACGAGAGAGAATAAAGAGAAAAGAGACACCAGTGAGAGAAAGACATGCAGGCTATAAAAAAACAGCTGCATAAAAAACACCTCAAGGAGAGAGGTTATAAAGCAAGAAGTGGGGAGAAGCGCAGAGAATAAGTGGAATGAGGTATTTATTGTACCCGATGTGATAAAGTTCAACACTCCTGAGTTTTGAACTTACGAGGTGCAATAAAATTGCACCCCCTCCCCTCCCCTCCCCAAAAACAAGATAACCAGTGGGTGAACTATTTAAGGTCGCTGCGAACGACACTGCTTTCTTCAATATCGCGGACCGCGTAGCATTTCGCCGACAGTGTAACTTACGTCTGGTTGGCGCCGTGGCACAAACCCTTGAACTTCATGCTGAGAAGTCAAACATCGTTGCTGATTACAAGACCTCTGTTGTGGAACAGAGACGTTTGCCTGACTTTAAAGTGGCAGAAGCAGGTCAGGCTCGCAGCATTTTCTGAATCTCAATTGGCTACTCCGAGTGTTTGAGCACGTGCCGTTCTGATCGGAACGTAATAGACAAAGACTAGAACAGCGTTTCTAAATAGGTACACAGAGGCTGGATAGTGACCATGTTGTGTGGGTAAATCATCTCGGCTCCCACAGTGCCCTTGTTAGGTGCGGAACATTCCATTCCTATCTTACAGGCAGGGCGGGGTTTAAAGTACAGCTTTAACCGAATGAGCTGTACGGTGTGAGAAGGTCCGCGCAGTGTGGATGGTTGAATCACAGCCCTTCCGTGGCCGCTGCTGAAACTGCTGTCCTGTGTGGTTGCAGCGCACGCGCAGGCGCAATAACTGACAGGCCATCACAGTAGATCCTCAAACCCAGGCATGGCGGAAGGAGGTAGCGAACCAGCCGTCTTGCGTCTCGAGTCTCCCGCAGCGCAACGGGACCCACCGCCCGACGTCCAGAGAGCGGAGCTGGGGGAGTTGCTGAAGGCTCCTCTGCGCAATGGAGAGGATTGGTGAGTGTGTTGGGAGTGCTGTGTCATGGGCCTGGCAGTGGGGCTACCGATTACCCGGGGAGGGGTGACCCTTGGAAGCACAAGCAGAAAAGCTGGTAATAGCCTGGCGAGTTTCCTCCCCTAAGTGACCACCGAGCGACTATTCCTTCACGTTCGGATATACCAGTTGCTCATAGAGTTCTCACCTAGTACTCCACAACACTTAAGTCCCAGGCTGACTTAGAAGTGTCAGCAGCAGGTGTGGTAGGAAGTGATATTGCGCAAAGCTTTGAAGGGTTGTGGAGGCAGCAGCAGAGGCTTCTTGCTTCTGTGTACAGGAACAAGCCCAATGACTATTGCTGGCTTATCGCCTTTTGCCATTGCTGTTGTTTAAGCAGCACATTTTTAGTTTAGATTTGTTTTCTCTACTCCACCTTAATGTCGTTATCCCCATACGTTTAATTGCATGTACTCCTTACCTTTTATTTGATTTCCTTCCTGTCATTTTCAACTTTCCTTTCGTTCAACTTTAAACTCTCTTCTTCCCTCTTTTAATATATTTGCACCTTTATTTTGGTGTTCCTTTCGTGCCAGCTTTGACACTATCCTAACTTAACCTACCTTTGCTTGTGCACACTTTGAGTTGTGCCATCTCTCTGCTCTTTGATCCCATTGCTCTTTTATACAATGTGTGTTTCCACTGCAACATTCCGTCTTTTCAGTCCCCTTTTTTGCTGATTTTACCTCCCTAATTCCCCTATCTTCTTGACATCAGTGGGGCCCAACTTATTTGATCTTCGTGAACACTTACTGAACTGTGTCCCTCGTCTACATTCGATTTGTTACATCATCCTCTCATGATTTGCTATTTATGTCCCTCAACTGAATCTCCTTTTTGATGATTCTACCATCACCCTTCGATGGTATAGCCCACATGTAATCTTGTTTTTATGTCACTAAACGGACCATTGTGCACCTTTTGACATTGTTGTTAGTAGTAGTGAGATATATATATACGTTTATTAGGCCATACATAGCCTGTTAAACCTACTAAAAAAGATATTAAAAATACAATATGCTTAAAGTAGTATCATTAAGAATCCCCTCTTACATACAGCACAGGTTATAAAATACATTTCTGCCTACAGCCTAGTACTGCACTATTGTGGTGGAGTAAAGTTAGATGAACAAGCTGCCATCCAACTGATTGTCTCCAAACAGAAACAAGTGTTGGCAAAGCTAATAGGTCTTGGCAATGCCCGTGCTATTGGCCTTGTCAATGTGAATGTCTTTAAGCCATGTTGTCTAGCAGCACATCTGCTGTTAAGCGTGGCTGAAAGTTACCGAAAGCCCAGAATCACAGGATGTTGAGCCGATGCAGAGTCTCTTTGCCCTCCATGTTGAGTTTATTTTCCCACCTAACACAAAAGAGCGCTGTGACGTGGCCTGTGCTGGTCGCGTTATCGTGCCTTGACTTTCAGCCATGCTGAAATGCAGATGTGCTGCCAGACAACATGGCTCAAATACTTTCACATTTGCAAGATCAATCGGTCGTGCATTGTCGAGATCTGTTGGCTTTGCCAATGCTTGTTCGGTGTTGACGGGATCTTGCTGAACAAATGTGGAAGTGATAGTGAGAAACAGTTGAGGAGCTTTGAAGTGAAGAGAGGATGTGGCGTACCGTCCATAGCTGCTGACGGGAACTTGGGAACCAGGTTTGAATCTAGAGGGTGTCTGAAAAGTTTGTGATTCTGGGCAAATCACCTGAGCTTCCCCCTGCATAGGTCAATGAATGTGTCATTGTGTAATGTAACTGGTAAGCACTTAAAGTTCTCCAATACCATTTGGCTGGTGTTAGAACTATGGCAAGACGGACGATGGAGTGAACGCTCCATACCATGGAATCGTGCAAAAAATAAACAAGTACTGTTTGTGTTTTAACAACTTTTTAAGAAATGCATTTGTTTATGTACATATGCATGCATTTTAGTGGTGTGTACAAGGGAAATGGTCTGCAAACACAAGTACTCATATGGAGTACTTGAAAATAAAGAAAAAAATAGCTCTGCAAACCGGGAGCAGTGTAAGGAGCCATGTACTTAGTCCTTGCACTATGTGTGGGCCAAACACAAGAGTGCATGAAGCCCTCATGCCATGACGAATAGCCTCAAAGAAAATGAGAGAGACACTGATGTTCACCGATGGTAGGAGAGGGGTGGTTTGTAAGCCCACAGATAGAATACAACATGTCTTTTCGAGACAGTGCATGCGCTATCTAGCCAAGACCTACAAACACTCCGTTCATCAAAGTGCTAAGGTGCTACACCTCCTGCCCACTGAAAAATTGATTTACAGCTGAAGAATTGTCACTGCTAAGGAACTACTAATTCCTGACCTCTGGCTGCAATTAAAGTTGTAAATTATAAATATTTCCCAGTGAGTTAAAAAAGACACACTGCTAAAGGTACGCAACTGCATCTATATACTCCTGTCCATATTCTTACAGGCTCAGGCTGGTAGTCTTTTTCAACAGGTTACACTTCAATTGTTTATCGGGTTCAGGTGTGTGCTTCATAAAGTTTCAGAAGTTTTGGATCAGGCTTCCATAGCCACGGTTGAGGGGTGTTGCTGTTGACTTCAGAAGTATACTTGTTCTTAGGTTGAAAGTGGGGCTAACTCATGCGATTTCAGTGGCTTAATCATTGCATAGGTATTAAGTAAGTCTTGAGTTTTTGACCCCAGCCCATACCCCGTTTTATTTTACAAGCTACTTGCTATCGAAATGTTTCCTATTTTTTAGTGTTGGGCAGTGAGACACCTTGATGTTTTTGTTTTATATGGCTAGTGCAGCTGTGTTCTCTTGCATTTGAAGGTGTCTTGAGCAGCGTCCTTGTGCACTCTGCATGCTTTGCCTTGCTTTTAATAGAGAACTAGATTTTTTACTTTTCTTTTTTTTAATTTGTAGAAAGTGTTCTCATTCCATGGTTAACAAAACCAAATCAATCAAGGAAGTGGGGCTCACTCTGTGCACCTACTGTTTTGTGGCTTCAGTAAACCTTCACCTTACTCCAGATTACTCATGCCTCAAAGCTTTTGTGAATTATTTTTGGACATACTCCATGTTGACGATTTGAAAACATTTTGAGCTAATGAGATAAAGGAAAGCGAGCATGTTGAGGTAGACATCACATAATTACTGAGTCTGATATGCAGGATTATTTTTCTTAACCCATAAAGTGTTAAGGGTGGGCTGTTCACCTCCTCATTACCTTTGTGATGTGGAGAATACAAATGTGTTACATAGTGGACATGAAAATCCTCCTGGTACATACGCTAGAAGTATTTTCTTTTTGAAAAAGTAATTAGGCCGTGATTACATTTTTGGACACTGTAATTATCAGCGTACACAACAAGAATTTGTTGGGTACATCCCCAGACTAAACACGTGTTGGATGGGCAATTCTCAGATTAAAGGAGACCAGATCATCACTACCACACTGTTTTTATCTCATTTGTGTGATACATGTATTCATTTAATTTGTGAAGAAGTTTGACAAGCGGCTTATTGAGAATTAAAATACTAGCGTGTGCCTAGGCTTGCTTTAATCATGCTAAAAATGTAGAGTAAACTAGCATTAGCACATAAACAGTCTTGTAATCAATAAGACTTGCACCCGAACTTGTATTGGTAATAATTCATCATGTCAAGAAAGATTCAAAATGCTAGTAGAAACACATGAAAAGATACATGT
Source organism: Triturus cristatus (assembly GCF_964204655.1). Classification (NCBI taxonomy): domain Eukaryota; kingdom Metazoa; phylum Chordata; class Amphibia; order Caudata; family Salamandridae; genus Triturus; species Triturus cristatus. Next base: position 318,368,832 of record NC_140592.1, read on the forward strand.
ATAGCTTGCCATGGACATATATATTGCCGCAACATCTGTTTTGAGCCAAAACTCAAGTGGTTTGGAGCAAGTTGTAATAGAAACTTGCTTAAATTGTGGTATGAGCCATTTAAAGCAAAACGGCAGGAATGTCTCCCGACCTCAAGTTTGCAGTCATAGAATTCAGACATGGGTTGATTAGCAGCAAATTAAGCCAGGTAAAGCGCCTAACTGGAATTTTAAGTGTAAAGTACGACTTGTATCAGGAGCAATTTCATTTAGATCTTTTTCCATGCCCAGCTATTGTTTTACTTGCAAATAGTTGTCAATCAATTTTGAGGAGTGTGCAAGTTCAACGCAAGACTCGAGTTTCGAGCTCAGAAAGGCGACCATACCAGCCTTATCGCTAACAATACTTGCTGGTTTAGACCAGAGATGACAAATATGGCTCGGTTAGACCAGAGATGACAAAGGCAAAGCTTCTTCATGCGTTTTTTGACACCGATTGACCAAGTGTCAAGCTGGAATTTGCCTGGGAATGATACTTAAAGAAACGCTAAGAGATATGATGACCCATGGCGATTTTGATTTAGGCATAGCCAATACAACACTGTGGCAGGGCAACACTGTCAGAAATGGACATCAGTCCCAAATCCAAGAATAGAGAAAGAAGTGGCATGCCCTGACCCAAATTCAATTGAGGACTTAAAAAGGAATTTTCAATTCTTTAGAGTCACTTGTAGCTAGATCCCCGTAGCTCAGCGACATACTGCTGCAGCCGCCGCTTTTTGCCTATATACTTGCAAGATGACACTCGGGGCATGGCGGTCGATTTTATACTTAACCAGCAGGATGGCATTTGCTGAGTGCTGCAAAGTGTTTGCTGCTTTCTCGGCATGGTCTTGCCAGGTCAGTTTGCTTGTGAAGCGAATTCACCCAGGTAATCCTAGTTCTTGACCTTTTCAAGCACCTGTCCAGCTATCCTTGCAGATTTTCTTAAAGGTGGGGCTGTTGACATTGGCATTATTTTTGTCTTTCATGCATTAATATGTAAAATCCTTATAGCGGCAAAGTATGTATTTCATTTTGGGTGCATGACAACATTGCTGCGTCTTCGGCAAAAAGAAGCATGACTAACCTTTTGTTGCACAGCTTGGGGACATTCGGGTTCCCTCTACAGAGGAATTCTTCAGTCATTTAAAAAGAGGGAGAACAGTAGCGGGGGGGGGGGGATGTGGGGAGAGAGAGAGTATTCAGCCCTGATTTACACCTGAATAGAATTTATAGTAAGAACTACATTCCCCTACGCTTTCATAGCTGGCGCTACTTTATTCATACAGGATTTTTACGGCTGGCAGGAGGGTTTTTCCCACTCTCCTGTTCTTTTTGCGATTGCCATAGTTTAGCTCTATTAACCACATCAAATGATGATATGAGATCTGTAATTGGTAAATATAAGGGAGACGTAAACACTTATTTACTTGACACATATATCCTGTATAAATTTATAGCTTGATCAATGGTGCTGATTCCCTTACGGAATCCAGCTTGTATATCTATTAGAACCCTGTTTTGGTCTGCCCAAGCCTGTAGCCTATTTAAAAGAATGTGGCCAAAGATTTTCCCAGTACTATCAATTAATGATCTAGGCCAATGGTTACTAGGTAGTAGCTAACTTCCTTTCTGTGGAAGGATACTGTTAGGGCAGATCTTTTCCCCTGTGCTGCATTGAGCATCTTGGTCAGAGACATTGACCAGACTTTACGAGCAGAGCAAAACATGTCTGTTGGAACTTGATTGGGGCCTGCTGCTTTATTGACCTTCTGCTTTAAGATCGCTCTGTCTACTTCTGGGCAGAAAATATGTAATTGTTCAATTAGTACGAGATCGGTGGGCACGTCTGGTCGCAGTTGCTGTTGTGGTACATGGCCTTATAGTGATCCACCCAGGAGGTCTGTGCGCAAATGTAGTGGTCTTGGCTATTGGTACATCCTTGAATACTCTTGCAATTTTTCCCTAAAAAAAAAATATCAATTTTTTTCTTCTGCTGACTTTATCAGGTCGTTTCAGACTCCTTGTTGGTAATTTAATTTCTTGTTCCACAATAAGGCTTTATATTTGCTCTTTACAGTCTTGAATGCTAGACCATTTGCTGACGAGAAATGCCAGTCCTGGCATGCCTTTATAACTTCTAGCTTGGAAATTCTACACTTCTTGTCAAAACAACCAGTATCAATTTTAGGTCGATCCTAGGCAGCGCATGCGCCGTCTCTTCGAGACATGCTGTATCCACTCTGTGGGCTTACAGCTCACCATTGCCTTTTTCTTCGTCCTTTCGATTGTCCTTCAAAAATAGTTGCTTGCTATTAGTAAATCCTTCCTTTTTGTGTTTTGTTTACTCCCAAAGAGCACCTCCCAACAACTGGTTACTTTCCACTTTACTGCTTATCAGTTCGTGTCTGTGACAATTTTCTTTTTTTTTTATTCCTTTCCTGCTCGTCTTTGTTATGGCAGCTTAAAGGCATCCAGCCGCTACCACAGCCCCTCATCCCCGCAGCACTCACTCCAGGGTTCTTCCGTAAACCGGGCTGTAATTATTCTTATCTCCTCACAGAATATTTCTAAAAATTCTGCTTAGATTGCGATGTGTGCATGTCATGGTGCTACTACCTATTATAGAACTAGCGTTGACTGCTTTGGTACACGCGAGGCTGCATTGTCAACAAAATAAGAAAATATCACTGCTGCTCACAGCAGGAGATCCACTACTATCAAATTCACTGCTTGCTGCAAATTCGCCCCATAGTGTTTTGTGGGCTTCGCCTTTAAAATGGCTTTTCATCCATATCTCAACCTGTTGTGGTCCCAGGGCAACGAGACCACCCCCAGATTGTTCAGCGCAACATGACCTTCCAATTCTGGTCAACTTCCAGGTCCTCCCCCCCCCACCCCCCTAAGTTTGGGGAACCTCAATAATCACTATCCATGCCTTCCAATGCATTTTCAAGCTCTCCCGTAGCTAGAGGTTTTGCTCTACATCCTGGAGTGGTTTGTCCTCTAGGGGCCTTATGCATGGTAGCATTCGTAGAAGGCCAAAACATTTATAATGCACTGTTCATGTGATTACGCCCTGTAGGGGCTGATTGTATGGTAGCAATTCAATGATCTTTCACAGTGCAGATTTACTGTGATGTCTTGTGTTCCTTGACCTCTCTTTATTGTGTTTGAACCTATCTTTAGTTATCCACTCCCCAAATTAAAGGTGCAGTACAGTACTTTCTGCAGAACACAATACTTCACCGTGAGGTAAAAGATAGTTATTGGTTTTCCAAGGCAGCAGATATCCTTCGATCTGATTTTGTATTAAAAATACGTGCCTTCACCCACATTGTATTCGTTCTGCTACCCTTTCCAGATGAGAACACGTTTCACTCATATCACATTACGCTTAGCATTTTATTTTCAGAGCTTCAGCTTGAAAAGTTTGTTTCTAAGAGAGGCACACAACGCCTGCCTTTCTACTGTGAATCATTCTTAGTGTTGTGATCATCACGTCCCATTGTTCAAAAGCCAGAATCACCCTATGTTGTTCCTTTCAGTGGAACCAAAGTGGTCTTACATTATGTCATGGGATACACGCTTAGCACACGTATACTTAATGTTTTGTTTTTTTGCCCATGCTACACAGTATTTTGCCAACGTTGAAGTGCATTGCCTAAGGCACTACCAAACCAGCAGGTCCCAAAGGCGAGACCTATTGGCTATGCCAATGCTTTTTCTCACTGTTTTGCTCAACTGCCCACCGGGCAGACTGGAAGCGCATGAGCTCGCTTGACACAGCATTGTAATTTTTCTAATATGACATTATGGTCATTGTCCTCGGCATCACAGCTATTGAGCAAGAACCCTTCTATGTACATAATCAGCATACTCTCCTTTTCTAAGTAGGCTTCCACATTCTATTTTACCACTCTCCTCCTATTATCTGGGAGGATACTGGCAGTGAAGCACGTAATGTTTTTGAGTCCAGCCAGGATTCCATATCTAAAGCATAGAAGATCGTGGTCACTCTTAGGCTACCCCCAGGTCCATCACCAATTCCCATAGTACATTTGGGAATAGGATGTAATCAATCAAATTAGTTCTTCTATTGCTTTTAAAGATAAGGGCTGCAAGGCTATTCAAGATGATTTGGCCATTTAAAAAGCTTAATTGTAGATTGGATAGTTGGTTTGCAAATAATCTTCCTTTCCTGTGTCTGCTGAGTGGGATGGAGCTTCCAATTTCTGACCACGGGATGCCCCGGCTCACCTCCTTCTTGCTTGCTGTGTCATCCCGTTGGCCTTTGGACAAATTGATGTTGTAGCCTCCACAGACAAATATAATATATGTTACGCTTGGGTTCACCTTGGCCTTTATTCTACAAATTAATTTGTTTAATTCAGCTAATTGATCCACATGTTTACCATACTGATTTGGTTTGAAATAAGCATTTGTGACCTCTATCGGAGTGTGCTTTTTCTTTTTAATCTTAAACAGTCTTGCTTGCAACATGCATAATGGAGTCATAGATGAGGAGATGTTTGTTGCTGTATAGTCCAGTTCTGTTGAGATCCAAGTCGAGAGCCCCCCAGTTGTTCTTCTGTTGGATCTGGTTGCCTTAATCGCAAAGCCCATATAATCTGGGGGTGCCAGTACAGCTGCAGTACTGTCCACTGCCCACATCGCCTGAAAACAGCAGAACTCTTGGGAACTTACAAATGCCACCCAGTCGCTATCTTTGAGCTTTGATTGCGATCTAGCTATGTTCCATGCTAAAATAGTAATCTCATTGCCTTTGCGCTGCGTGTTGTCTCGGGCGAGGTTTTGCAGGCATACTCAGAAGTCAGGACTTTGTGTTAAAACAGTGTGATCAGTGTAGATCAGCCGCCTCTTTTATTCATCACCAAACACCTCCTGTCATCTGTTCTAGCAGTTTGTTTGGCATCCCTGCTTTCTCCCTTTGTCACAATTTTTCCATCCATCTTTTTTTCTCTCTTGCTCTGGGTCAAAGTCTGATTAGTAGAAAATGAGTGCCAGTGGGCTCCACCTCAAATTAAGCACTGTCTATGGGACTGTGTAAAATGTAGTAGCTTGGCTCTGCGATACCTCACGAAGATGAGGGGTGTGGTGCAAGCATAAGTTAGGAGCGTGGTGAGTGTTACCCCTCCCCCGTCTTTACAGGGAGGGGCCTAAAGATTTTGCTTGCCACTGTTTGTTTTTGGCATCTAGTAATACTACAGGGTTTTCCTGAAACATATTCCTAGGCATAACTTGTTAAAACATTCCCCCAGAAAATGAGCCGTTAATGTGGAATTACTTGGAGACTCATTGTGGCAACAGAAATACCACTGGTAATCCTGCCCCATGCCATACAGATGGCTTGGAATTTCTTGACAGTTCCGCATCAGTTACCAATCCATCCTCACCGTATCAGTAGTTTTGGGTGGGAAATAACAGCATTGAAAGTCGTGATGTGTGTGTGTTTTTCTGGCTACAAGGATGTGTTGTGCTCTTATTTCAGTTTGTCTTGCAGGGTGGCAAGTATATTCTGGAAGCACGCTTATCTCACGGGTTTTGTTTTGCTGAAGAGCGACACGTCTCCCTTTTTGTTGACTTTTATCATGGGCTTTGTTTTGCTTAAGGGCGCCAGGTCTCCTTTTTGTTGTGAGCTTGTTGTGGCAGTTCTGGATCATTCCCCACCATAGCCGAATGTTTTCGCATATTGACTTAGTTATCACATTGCCTACTGCTGGTAAACTGATACTTCAGTATCTGAATCCTTTTGACGTTTCTAGTTGAAAGAATCTCGCGCATCCTGTGCTCCCTTTCAATATAAGGCCCCTTTTTTAATTGTGCCAAAGGTTCGTGGTTTTTTTTTTTTTTTAGTGGCTTTCTAAGGACAGCATACTGGAGGGCGGTGTTTCTACAATTTCTAAAGGAATTTAAGCTGGATGAAACATTCTATTTTAAAAATAGAACAGCAATTGAATAACCACTGGCAGAAGGTATTTCTTGTGCTCTAATGACAACTGCAGGCTGTGCCTTCTGGGAGCTTGGGGTAGGCATATTGGCCGAAGGATCTGCCCTGTTCTTGGTGTCCTTTAGGCACAGCTACAGGACATGGTTAGAGGCAACTGTGAATGTGGGCCTGGGCATGGTAGAAGGCCGCTCCCAATGCTTAGGGTTGCTGGGCACTGCCACTTGCCATGCCTAGTGCGCTCTAAGGGCATGGGGGGGAAATAAACTCATCATATTTCACAATGGACCTTGCTAAGCCCCTCATCGAATGGCCCATTTTCTGTTCTCTAAAAGTATTTATATTTAATAGACCCAGAGCCGGGTACAGGAAAGACAGACTAAAAACAAAAGAATAAGATAAAGAAAACAAGCATTGGCATAGCCAGTAGGTCTCGCCTTTGGGACCGTCTAAGTGTTTAACCATGCAGCACGTTCTCCTGAGTCGTTGAATTATAGCTTAATTTCTGAATATGTGTAAAGTTATTTCAAGCCGAAATTGGAACATGTGGAAGCTCGTGGCATTGGGAGCAGTGGCGAGTTTTTTGCAGTGGTGTAGGGGCAGCCAAGAGAAGTTTGCAGAAGTGACTAATGTGTGGAAGCTCACGCCATTGGGAGCAGTGTCGGATAGCTTGCAGTGAGAAGTATAGGGGCAGCTAAGGGAAGCAGCAGAACAAGGAGGGAGGGAGTGATCACGAAGGGCAGGTAGCCTCGGAGTGTGCTGAGAGAAGCCCCCAAAGAGTCGCGCTGAAAAAAGTGGATATAGTGGCAATAAAAAATCAATTCCAAAATGCATCCGTACAGAAGGGAAATCTAAAAGGAAAGTAACTGACTTTATCACTGCCCAAACAAATATTATTGTCAGAGGACCATTTCAAGAAAAGCGAGCCTAGTAGGGTGCATTCCATGCAAATCTCGCTTCAAAGTTTATCAACGCATTCTTAGATTCAGGTAATCTCAACTATTGACGTGTTCGGTGTGGCAAGCTACTTTAGCAGGGTACATGTGTGGTTACTACACACAGCAACCCTAGTGTCTAGCTTTCATAAAAATTAGACTTTGTCACCAATAATAAAACTATCAACACACAATAGTTTACAATACTGACAAAGTCAATAGGTAAACAGGGAACTTGAAGAGCCAATGAATAAAGGGGGGGGAGGGATCGCAACACTCAGTCCTTTTGACATCTCCCGAGATGTAATGCACATCATGCATGACGGGGCAAATGCACAAATTCCACCACAGCTCCTCCAAGCCTTACCCGTCGTTGAAGATGTATGGGGAGAATCTGCGTTCTAACGGTCCACTGTAGTGAAAGTCCGCCATGCGCAGAGACTCCTCGTGCTGCGGAATGGACAGCATTGTCAACCTTAGCTCACACTGTACTCCGGAGCGGCTTATGTGCCGTTCACAAGCTCTTGAGCCCTGCACTGGAACTACCGCTTAACCCGTTCCTGAGGACGGCTGGTGCGGTCTCATTCCAAGATGGCGCGGAAGCGGATACCAGGCTGCCAGACGGTGGAAATATGATAAATTGCCAGCAACACTGAGGGGGAAGGGGAGCAACGTGAAGGGGTGGAAGCAACAAGAAGAGGTATGCTAAGCATCCTTGGTTGGAGGGGGAAGCAAAGAGAGGGGGAGTAAAGCAACACAGAGGAGAGAAAGCAACAGAAGGGAGTGCGAAGCAGCACTAGGGCGCAGAAGTGGCAAAGCAACATTAAGGCATGGGGAAGGAACACGGAGATGGAGCAAGCAGAGAGAAACCTGGGGAAAACGAACAACAGAAGTAGGAGGAGTACACATACGAGAAACACATTGGCGTGATAAGCACACAAGGGAAGCACACTTCGAGCTTTTTGGAGGGGGAAGAGGTACATGAGGGAGATAGAAGGGAAAACCTGAGCGATTCTACTACTAGTGACCCTGAATCCAACAGGACACTGAAACAAGCAGCCGCAAAAGTGAATGCGACTGCCAGATGGCCCCTGCATGACAGCAAGAGAAGCAGTTGAGAAAGGAACAGCTGTTTTCAAGCACTTGTGCTTGTGCTGGCATCCACCTTGCGGGAGCGAGCAGCGGCGCATGGGCCATCTGTTTTCAATTACCACGTGCGCCGCTGCCCGCTCCCGGAAGGTGGATGCCAGCACTAGTGCTTGAAAAGAGCTGACCATTTTCTAAAGGTCATCTCCTAGATCGCGCATACGCGCTGCCTAGGCGAGACCTAAAAATGAAGGCAAAGTGGAGTAAAATACTCTGACTGTGCATACAGTTGGAACATTTTTGAAATGTCATGTTGCTTGGCTTACTTTCAAAGCTATTCACCCTCTGTTTCAATGAACACTGAAGTAAAAATTATACAAATCGCCGCTATTTTGCAAAAAAACAAAAACTCTGTTAATCAAAAAGCCAGTCCCGAACGTTCAGTGTAGAGTAAGATTTCCAAACCCTAAACGAGTTCTTCCTAAGCAGCCGTTGTCATGTGATTATGCTTGAAAGACCGAGAGAGGCACTTTAAATGGTATGATTCAACTTTTCCTGGTTATGACAGCTCATGAACTCGTAAAAGTGTGATCCTTATGTGGCCCATGAACTTTAGTGCTGTAAAAAAATAAAATAGTTGGTCTTTGCTTCCACTTGAGGACAAATGCTAACATACATCTTATTATATCTGAATAATGTCATGACCTTCCTTAGGATAAATATGGTAGTGTTCTGTGTATGTAAAAACAGCCCTTAATGTTACAAACATGCAACTTTCTGGGCATTTAATGGCATTATTTGGCGCATAGCTGTTCAGTCACTGGCAAGTGATGCCACTTTAATGGTATTTGGTTTCACCATCTGACCAGACAATTGCACGCCTTGGGTATCTCAAGGCTCTGAATCCTAGATGGAGGTACTCGCTGACACCCTCAAACTGTTTTATTTTTAAACGAGATCATGTTAATTCTCGAGCATCACTTTAATCAATACAGTTTACTTACGCAGTAGCCAGTCTCTGAGTCCATAGGTATGGATATGTTCTTCCTGAAGTATCAAAACATCAAAGAAGTGGCTACAGCCAAACAATACTATACAAAACGGAAAGAAAAAAAGCAAAATGCTAAGATAAAGCACACAAAGCAATAACTGTGAATTATCATCTGGCATTCATTTAAAAAGTCGTCAGCCATCAGTTCCCATATTGTTGAAACAAATATTGAGCATCGGGCGCATTACAATCAGTGAAGGCTCATACATCTGTCATTTACCTGGCAGTAATTATTAAGAACATCATTCAACCTTTCTCCCATTCCCATAAAGCTTGCCAAGGCAGCCACCCTTTTATCAGCACTTGACAGTCAAGCAGGCCTCTCCTTTCTTCGTCCCTCTGGGCGGACTGCTTCTCTGTCGCTCAACATCTCTCTTCCACCTGCAATGGGATAGTCCCCAGGTGATCCTCACAAGAGTTCTAGCGAGAACCAAGCCCAGGTTCAAAAACTTTGCGGCCGTTCCCACTGGCCTTGGGGTGGGAGATTAGCCCTAGTAAGCATACTTCCTACCGCAGGAGCTCTGAATGATCTAATTTCTTCTCCAGCTCTCCCGTTACAGCCTGGCAAAATTGCGCTATGCCATGCGATGACCATGCTCGTATGGATGAAGTCAGTATCTAGTTTGTTACATCTTAGACATCCCCTATCTCCTGTCCCATGGATTCTATCCAGGTTGTGGTGTAAGGTAGATCATGTGGAGGTAATTTAACTGGGTTATCAGAACCTTGTGGTTCATGAGACTGTGAATATGTTCAAGTATTCCAGCCCATTCTTCTATGCGCTGGACTCGACCAATCCGGAGTCGGATAGGTCGTTGGCGTTAGATCTGCCTTAGTCATAACTAAGCTAATTTGTAAAGGCAGGAAACTAACTTGTACCTGCCACCAAATGTAAGGATTTGCCACAATTCATGTTGTATTGCCCTGGCCAGTGAGGCATACATCGGGAATTGTGAAGCCGGCAGACCAGCATTTGTGATAAGGACATCCAGAGTCCTCAGTTTAGCCTCTCCCTAGCAGTCTCCTGCCATGAGTTGGTCTGTGTCTGTCCATCTAGCTAATCCTATGCACCATATAAATGCTCTTTTTCAGCGCAGGGAGGCCGACCAAGGGTCTCGCCAGGCATATAGAATAAATTTTTTTTTTTTTGTATAGATTTCCACCAGAAGCGAAGTCTGTCCTCCACAACGCAACCAAAGGCCCCAAGCAGAGGTGTTCTCCCAGCATAAGGGCCACCAAGACCCCACTCCCTTTGCAGTGTTCAGAAGCATCCTATTTCTTCAGTTTGGAGACTGGACGCCCATCAAGCCAACCACTCTATCTTGGCAGTGATATGGTGCAATTTGAAATATGGGACTCAGTCCACCCTTCCTGGTTTTATGCAAGGAAGCCCGACGCCTACCTCTGTCCCATATTAAATTGCGTATTAGTGTAAATAGGGTCCAGAGCCACAACTGAGGGATCCAGATCGGGAGGTTCACTAATAGGTAGAGTATCCTTGGTAATATAGTCCTCTTCGTGAGTGCTTTTCTTGCCATAATAGGGAGCTTAAGCGTGCATCAGAATGTAACGCTACTCTTCAGTGAGCGCAGTACCACATGGAAATCGCCTTCTCTGCATTCTATGTCCTAGTGTTAAATTCTGACCCCTAGGTATTGAAACATTCGGGGTGCCCCGTTAATTCTAGGGGCTCCGGTCACTTGTGCGATTTCTTGGACTTTGCTGCCCACTGGGAAGACATGAATCTTCTCCCAATTTGTGTTTAGTCCCGGTACTTCCCCCGGTAGTTGCAGCATCTGCATCCTCAGAAGTTATCCCCATACCAGAGTCTTGCAGAAATAGAAGGGTGTCATCTGCTTAAAGGGAAATGTTGTGTTCCCTATCGTGCAGTGGTATGTCCGTTCCTTGGCCCTCCTTCCTGATAATTTTAGCAAAAGGTATGATGGACACGGCAAGCATGGAGATGACCTCTCTTAAGTCTGGCCTGCACCCCAGCATAATTTAGCTCTATCAGTCTGCCTAACTCGGGTCCTAAGTTCATACTATGTATCACTATAAGCAACTAGTGGCACTAAATAGTATCAAAGGGCTTTCCTAAGTCAACAGAAAGAACCGCTGCTTCGGGGGCTCTCTTGTTCAGTACTAGAAACAGATGAATAATGTTTAAGGAGGATGCAAAAAGAACAAATTATGGACAGAATGTTGAATAATGTCAAACATTCACCCCAGTACAGAGATCCGGGCCTAAATCAATTGTTGTTTTGCTCCCCATGCCATTCAAGTTTAAACCTAGTCATATGCAAATCAGTCTTGACCCTGCTTCCCATGGCAACAGCCCAGCTCGAACTGCCAGGCCAAGTCCTCCCTAGACCAGAAAAAAGCATTCTGGGACCGGTTTTGGGGTATTACCACTCATCAGCCAGGCCAGACTTGTCCATCATTGTGTCTCTTTTGCTTTCTCGCCGAGGTGCACCGGGTATGCCCAGACGTGGGTCCCGGGATCACTGTGCCACTGGCTTCAAGCCATCCTGGCTGATGAGTGGTGATACCCTGAAACTGGTCCCAAGATGCTTGTTTCTGGTCCAGGGAGGACCTGGCTTGACATTTCGGGCTGGACTATTCCCATGAGGAGCAGGGTCAAGACTCTTTTACATATCGCTGGTTCTAAACTGGGGTGGCATGGTGAGCAGAAGAACAATGGATTTAACCCTGTTCTCTTGACTGGAGGTTAATGTTTGATTTGTCCCACATCCTGTCCATCATTGTTTGTCTTTTGCTTAATATTTAAGTAGGGTCTTCGCTGTGGGAGAAACTCATTTTGATCTACATGAATTGGCTGTTACAGGTGGGGTTGCAAGCCGCTGGCTAATACTTAGGCTAAATTTAACATTGACAAGGGACAATAGCAGGAGGTATCCTCTGGGTTAATATGAGGTTTAGGAAGGGATTTCAATAAAACCTCTCTGCAGGTAGTTCTTCCCAGGTCACATTGTACAACTCCCTCAGATGAGGAGTGATATGAGATGCATATGCTTTATAGAACTCCACTGGGAGACCATCCAGTCCAAAGGGCTTTCCTGTGGTTAATTCTTTAATGCCCCCCTCATCCTTATCTCCTTTTCTGCAATCTGTTGCCCTAATATTTGCCTAACATCATTCAAGATTGTGGGTAACATGCCCTGTCCAGGAACCTCTGTATAACACCCGTGTCCAGGTAGGATCCCCCATATATCTCCCTATAATGTTGTACAACTATATTTTGGCTATCAATCTGTAAATGTTTTAGTGTACCTCTGCTGTCTGTGAGTACATGCACTATTCTCATGCTGCGCTCTGGGTTGACCAGCCACGCTAAATGTCTTCCAGGTCTGCCCCCTTCGGAGTGTGATTGAGCCAAATACTCTTTATATGTAAATACTTCAAGTCATTTCACTACTTCCACCTTGTGCCTCTAGTAGGTCTGGATGCAGAGATGGATCCGCCAGAGCGCTGACTTTTAGTTCTTGAAGGGTATTCCTTGCAAAATCAGACTTGTTTACCCAGGCAATGACCTCTGGCCACCAGTTTGAACATCTCTCCTGCTGTGTGTGTGCACGATACAACTGTTGTGTTGGAAGTACTTTCTAATAGTACCCTCCAAGGAGTCCCTGAATAGGGGAATCCTGTAGTAATCCAGGGCATAGTGTCCAGGTGGGGATTCGAGACAGGTTCTTCCCCTCATCCCAATCGCATCCGTAGTGGGTTGTGGTCTGAGAATTTATGAAAGTATTCTATCTCTATTGCCATTCCCACTACCAGTGAAGAATCAACAGTTTGTCCAGTCAGATGTATAAATCGTGTACAGAGAGTAGTATGAATGTTCCCTCACCAATCTATTTCTACGTCTTCAGAGATCTTGAAGGTCCCAATTTTCCACCCATTCGCAGAAGAAACGGTCTACCCTACATATCGGAGAGTTGGGTAAAAGGGAGGGTGTAGAACGTTCTGCCACACAGTCTGAAACCTCCCCCCCCAGCTCGCTAGTGCTCTGGTTATCAGGGCGGAATCGCTTAAATGTGGCGCTGACTTTAGGAAGTGGTTTATATTGAGAATTTACCTAATTCCGATCTCTAATGGTTCCCATTCAAGTACCCCCTGTATGATAATGTACATGCCTTCTTTGTCTGTTACTTGCAGAGTGCACCTGAAAGGGAACATTGCTTGAATTCAAATCTGCAAATGAGGAATAAGTTGTAGCAAAGACCTGCCCCCTTAAAATTGATTGTAGACGTGAGATTGCACTCCCCATCTAGTGTGCTTTCAAATGCAAGAATACCTAGTGCCTCCGGAGTTCCAGCTGCTGATCTCGTACACAAGGTGTTGTGGCTCTTGCAGGCCTGTTGTCCTGCATCCCTGCTCGTATGAGAGCCCACAAGTGATGGATTGGTCGAACTGTCCCCAACATCCACTTCTCAGGGTGCACTGACAACGGTCGGGTGCCCAGAACTCAAATAATCACCAACATGGTGCCAACTCTGCTCCAACTTTAAAAAATGATCAGAGAAGCACTGGCAGGGGACGGCAAGCCACCATACATCAATACATGCTGTTGCCACCTTATACTCTCCATCCCAAGTCCATATCCATCCATGCAGCCCTCAACTGTTCCAACTTCAGTCTTGGGCTAGTAACACAGCTCGGTCGCAGACTTCGCCCCTCTCCTTCCCCTAAACCAGAACCCCAGGAGGAATGACAAAGACATCAGTAGGGAACAAGAACTCTGTAGCCAAATCTGTGTCATCACAAGACTAGTCGGACATGTGTTCTCTTGGTTCCAGACGTTGCAAGCTGCCCACTTGATTCGCTGCAGCGAGTGCTGCTACTTTGCCCAGATTATTCTCTTACTTAGATGGACAACCCAGTGGATCTGTCTCTGGCGCTGCCTGCACCTCTGCGGTCCGGGGAAACGCTGACATTTGGTTCCGTCAAATACATTCTGGTGTCACTCTGTATGGTCCCACTCATCCACTGTATTGTCAAAGAAAGGCACAAGGTCGTCCATAATGAGCTTGAGCCAGGCTGGGAATAAAAGCATGTGTTGGAGTTGGAGACCAGGTTCTCTTCACTTCTGTGAATGAGGCTGTCCTATGTTGAACCGTCCGAGTGTAGTCTGGGAAAAAGACCACTGAACTGTTGTCGAACTATCCACCCGTGTGAGTTCCAAGGTCTCTCTGTATTTTCTTGCCTGAGCATGACTCGTATAATCCTCCACGGGTGGGGCCTACTTCTACGCCCACTAGTGGACCACAAAGTCAATCCTCACCTGGATGCAATTTCCAGCAAACCTTGGCTTCACCCAGTGCCCTCAGAGGGCATCAGTCCCACCAGGCCTGATTGGTTCTGAGGCCCACCAGCAGTGCAGGGAACAGTTGGGCCTCCCTTACTCTCACTGCCTCCTAGCCAGTACCTCACATTGCCCGTCCCAGGTAATTTCTCTGGCTCGTCGGGCTCCAGGAGTCTCTCCTCCTCCATTTCAGGCAGTCGCGCTGGTGTCTCTGCTGCTCAGACTCCTGTCCTGGACTCCATCTTGTATCGTCTGCATCTCTGCCTGCTCGCATTTCACTTCGCTTCCCTTCAGGCTAGAAGAGACATCCTGCTGGACCACACCCTCAGGGCTGCATGCCAGATGGACCCCTGACATATCAGAATTGAGGATGGATGGGTTAGAGGCAGTCGGAGCTCTCTAATGCACGTCCATCTTCTTGTGCTGCTTGGCCATGCCCCCTACTGAGATACTCTGATCTTACTCATTCACACATTTAACTTGTGTGTTAGTCTCATGATTCAAGTTAGTCGCATAAACCCACTCATGCATTCATTAATTTGCTCCCCCGCCACTCATCCACCCACTTACTCACCTACCCACATATTTTCCTAACTAGCCAACCACATACTCTGATTGATCTACTCACTTTCTCACTGGATTGTTTACCTAATATTATTCTCAAAAATATCACTCACTCGCTTTTGTTCTCTTAATCTTATTTCGAAAGTATTTGAGAGCAAGACAGATACCTTACAAAATAATTTAACATTTACTTAATTTTACGGTTTCATGTCATGCTGTGACATATTTATTTATATATACCTCCTCGTATTTTATTTTTGGCTGTATATCGGCACCCTCGTCTAAGCCACTCTAAAATGATTTCTGAATACACAGCGTCTTGTAGACGTGCCATTAGAATGGAAAAAGCAGAGCAGGAACTATTTATTGCTAAGTGATGTTGTCCAAAACCACTACTGATAAAGGTGTTTCTGATTTTATACGGCCATTTAGGAACCCAGTAAATTAATCCCTTAGTCATTTGTCTCTTCCTCTGGTGCCTGTCCTGTGTTTTGTTTTTACACGGATGCTCATTGCTTCCAGTTTCTGGTAAATGCGACATCCAGCAGTTCTGAGAAACGCAACCAATAATAAACGATGACAGAAATGAAACTAGGAAGACCGATTATTCATTTGTGGTAAAACTGGAATTACTTCAGAGCTAGTCATCAAAATTCTATCCATATAAAGTGGCTTAACATTTCTTTTACATTCAACTTTACAAGTTGTCCTCTTTGAAGTTGTTTGTGCCTTCAAATGTTTTTTTTAAAGAAGGATGCAATTTTAGTTTTTTTTTTTAATTGCACGTAATTATTTTTTTGCACAATATAATTGACGTGTTATATTTTAAACCCTAAGAAAAATGAGTGTTTTCATGTGTTCTCTTTATATCCATTCGTTGTGGATTGTATCACCAGAATACATATCACCCAATGACATAACAAACAAGCATTGGCATAGTCAATAGGTCTCGCTTTTGGGACCTTTATAAGTATTTAGTTATGCAGCACAATATCCTTGGTGCAACAACATTAACTGTTGCATGGCTAAGCACTTATAAGGTCCCAAAGGCGAGACCTATTGGCTATGCCAATGCTTGTTTTTAGTGTGCCGTAGCAGGGCGGTGGCTGCTGCTTGGCAGGTCCGAAGATCCCTGGCGCCCTCTTTCATTGGGAGTGAGAGTGAAAGAATGGGGGAGGGGTGGTCCACCTGTGTGTGTGTGTGGTGTACCCAGTCCAGAAAGCTGGCGCCGTGTGGTAGGCTGCACCAACTAAGGTCCAGAGATGGGGGCTGGGAGAGGGCGAAACCTTGCTGACGTGGCTGGGGCCACATAAAACAGCTGGGGGGGGTGGGTTGTTGGCCTCAAGGGTATGCTTCGTGTCCAGGCCTGCGCCAGTGCATAATGACTCAGACAGACACCAAGGATCGTAGCTGGTGCAGAACAATCGATTGTGCTGCTCCGCTCCTTTTATTAAACTCCTGCGGTCATGTGACTTTGGGTCAAACCAAAACTTAATAACAGCCTGGGGGTGCTGAGGTGAACACCCCTAGGTCGACATTACAACCCGAACTAGACTGTGATATGATTGAGTGAGCCGGCGTTAAGCCGATAGGGAGAAGCCCTGCAAGCATAATAGGCAAAAGTTAGCTATGTCAAAAATAAGAAAATGCACATTAACAGATGAAATATGATACATAAAGATAATGGGGCTTATCGGCTGCTGTGAGCAGCAAAGAAAGAGGAAGCATTTTATATGTTACTAGTGTTGTGTGTAGACATTTTAGATTGCGTTTTTTGTTTGTTACACATTCCTACTAGGTATTGCTGTTCGTGTTTTTATTGGCTGGTGAGCCAACAGCAAAGAAAATCCAGCGTAATCGGAGCCTCGGGTTCTGAAAAGATATTGGGCAATAATAGCTGCAAAACTACTGATTCTAAGCAGGGAGCCAGAAATGAGCACGTTCACGGTGCTAAATTGTTACTCTAGAAGTTTCTTACAGCGAGGATTTTGTCACTCACAAAGAACTGCCTAAAAGAATGCAGGCTGTGGACCGAGCTACCGACTTTGGAGGTGGGGAAACTAGGTTCGAGCCTCAGTGTCGACTCGACGACAGAATCCTGTGATTCTGGGCAAATCACGTAATCTCCTCGTGCCTAGTACAAAATGAATGTGTCCTTCCGTAACTTAATTGGTGCTCATGTAAAGCGATCCAATACGGGCGATACCGCGCTATATGAAATTACAAATAAAATAAATTGAGAGCTTAGCTGGTAGAACTATCAAAGAAGCTTTATTGAGAACTTGGGGTGAGGGCGTGCCTTAAACGAGGAAAGAGGTGGGTGTTAAACACTGAAATCAGCGTCTATATTATATCTTTCAAAGGTACCCCCGGGGCAAAACAGCAATGCCCCTATGAAGTTCATTTGTATAGCTATGAAGTTCATTTGTATAGTGCCCCAGGGGTGCCAATTGGAACATTAGTCCATTTTTTAGACGCAAACTCAGTGGCAGGTTTGAGAAGTGAAGGGGGTGGGTTGTGAGCATGGAAGTGGTTGCCGGCAAGATAACTTACTCTGTCTGTACCGGTGGACGTCTTAGAAAAGGCGAGAGTGGATATAATTGAGAAACTAGATCCCGCTGTATGCTTGTGCTTGAATGCCTGCTCTCTCGTTCTCCTCTTGGCAGAGGCACAAAAAAGAGGTAGGATGCACAAAGAGATTGAAGAAATTGTCTTAGTATGGTAAAACCAAACCTATTGCCTTTGCCAGTTCAAGTATCCAAGTGGACACAGCAGAGTATATCACATGTTAGAACCAGATCAGACAAGCCATGCTCTCACGAGTTCTGCACTCTGGTGCATGGTTGTGCCTGGAGAGGGATTCCTTCAGCTCGTTTGTAGGTACCGTTCGCCATGGTTGTGGTGAATGGCATACAGTATTAAAAAGTTGTCTGCCCCCTGCACGGCCGCAAGACGCACTCTGTGGTGGGGGAGGGGTGAGCTAGACAGAGAGGCAGAGCGAGGAGCGCAGGAGAGCGAGAGGAAATCCAGATGGTGCCTCTGCTCGTGCCAGTGCGCGTAACCGCACGCAGAATGCCACACAAAAAGCTGTGGTAGGACTTTTAAAAGCCCACTAACTAAATGTCTCGCCAGAGCAGCGCATGCGCTGGCTCAGGCGAGACCTAAAAACAAATCGCATACATATATTCCCCTTCGCCAAGGTTGTAGCCATTCATTTTGGCTCTGCCTAGACTGCTAAGGAAAATGATAGCATCATTAACTGTCTTTAGTCTTACGTTCTCTTGGGCCCCACCCCCATCAGTTGTGACAGCCTATGCATCTGGTTTTGCTGTTCTGCCCAGTGTAACATTACTTTAAAATATCTCTCCCCCGTTGGTTTTTATATTAGCACCCCCATTGAGTGGTTATGTTTGAACAGTACATGTGATTAATTTGTTCTACATTTTGAAAAGGAGCTACTTGACGGTGGCTGCTCCTCGATCTTTTGGATGTTATTTTTATGTAATAATTAACTCAAACTAAATGAAACTCAAATTATATGTCAAATTTGCATGCATGCTGTTTGCAAGGTGGTACACGTTAAATTGTGTTATAAGTGGACATATCATTATCGTCCACAGTAGATATGGTAATAGTTGATGATCATCTTACTACACCTCCTATGCAGGCTGTGCCACCTTGCATGCTTTTTCGGAGGGTTCACTACAGATCTCTCTAGCTGGCCACATATCATACAATACTACACGGAGTGGGCTTTAGGTCATCCTCATGCTCCTGTTTGGATGACTTCCTTATTTTTCTAGTTTACCTGCTCTTACTCTGATGGCTTTCTCAATGTTCTTCTGTTTGCCCTACCACCTCTGGACCATTTTTGATTAAGGCCACTTTTGATTGGCTTAGTTGTTTCCTTCCACAGCTGAAATCTGGGAACTACTGCTATGGGTTTGTGAACGGCTGTATAAAAGGTTCCATGGGGGTGTGAGTAGGTGCTTTAGTGGATGTCAGTGATGGCACTAACCATGTCATGAGTGATGTAATATGTGCGGTTATAAGCAGTGCATTGCGGAGGAGCAAGTTAGCTATTACTGCTGAATTTCTCTGGTTGTGTATGAGTGAAATGTCAGCCTAACTATAACGTCCCTGTAACCTTTTTTTTTTTTTCCAGTGAATTTTTAAGTTTCAAAAAATATTTTCTAGTAAGTTTAAAAAAAAAACAAAAACATGTTTGAACCCAACTTTCCATCTTCGTGATGACTTCGTATAACTGCGACGATCGCTCCCTTAAGAGGTGTAAAACATATATGCACACATTTTACAGTATTTTTAGACACTGGGGGGTTTATTATTGCACTGTTCAACGTCATATTTTTGTAGGGAGTTTGTATAAAAACAATCTTTTAAACCGATTTTCCGTTTTCGCGATGATGCCGGGAGCCACATTGATATCGGTAACCGCGATCACAGCGAAATGACCAAATAAAACATTCAATAGCCACCACCATCAGGGCTCGACAAATCTTACTTGACCTGCAGGTCTAGTGACTACAATTTGCTACATCAAAGCACACGACCCACTAATTGGTTGCATACGGATTTTCTTCAAAACATTTGCAGTGCCGTTGATCTATGACCAGTAAGACATGATAGTTTTTTGTGTGTGTGTTTTTTTTGTTTTTTGCCTCATTACCATTCTCACTGCAATGTTTTGAAAGTTACAAGCACGGCCTCTGTTAAACACTCTCAGCAGTACTCGGGTACACTGTACATTAAACATACAAGAGTGTGGCCCCGGATGAATGCTCTTAGCAGTACTCGGTACATCGCTGGACCTTAAACCTACTCGAGCACGGCCTAGGAAAGGGCCGATTGCACCATGGCTTGCAACAGAAGTAACTATGACTGGAACGTTTTTACGGGGTCTTGCATTTGTATTTTATGTCCATGCTATCAGTTCAGGCATGCTGTGTAAGCACAACTAGGGCCATATAAACAATACTGCCCTGCTTGCTCTTGACATGATCTTGTCATTTTCCATCACTCTCCTTTGCAGGTCGCTGACGTGGGGACCTGTCTGTCAAGCGACGGTGAAGCCTCTCAGTGCATTTTCACACCATAGATTGGGATTACAACCTGCCCCTATATGTTTCACTTCCTGGTGGGCTCCACGGCCTGGCCTTTCAATTTAATGAAGTCCGCGCCAACCAGGTCCTCCTCATGAACGGTCGTGCTTCATATACAGTTAATTGCAGAGAATCACCCAGGGAAATAAAAAGATATGCGTTTAATGTGGTTGGTTGTACAATTTGAAGTAGACTTATATTTTCGTTCTTGATCACTTTTCTCCAGCTTCCTTATATTTATACCACTTTTATCTTTGCCAACCCACCCATTCACTCCTTCCTTAGTATAGATCGTGTTATGCAGCTAAATATTTTTGTAATTAAAATAAGAGGGGATTGTAGGCCGCTGTTTACCCTCTGCATCCCGCGGGTGCACCCCCGACTGCACCCGCCTTTCAGAGCTGGGTAATCCAACTTCTACGCTGTGAGAAAACACAATGTTCTGCGCTGACATCTGGCTCCTTGATGGGCACCGCAGGCAGGTTGTTGGCACCTCACGAGCTACCAATGGACGAAGCGTGTGCAGTGAGTGCCCTCTGGCCGCCTGTGCTGCCCTCCAAGTAGATTCCATGAATGCTTTGCAGTTTCGAAATCTCAAACATCGCCTTTCTCATGTGCCTCATCTAGCTCTGGTTCTCTGAGCACTATCAACCTTCTCATCACAGGCAGTTCGCAATGCTAATGTGATCGCACACGTTAATTATAATTATGCCTAATTTCTATTCAAGTAGGTTTATTTATGTTGCCGGTAAGTTTGTGCTTTTCCAGGACAGAAGACTTGAAGTCTGAAACCATAACAAGCGTAACAATAGCCCCCGAACGGCAGCTGTGTCCCCATCCAAGCGCACGCACCTACCGTAGGGCCCCCCGCAGAGAGATCGAGCCGTCCTCGGCAGGCTCACATCACGGGCAGAGCTCAATTTGCAAGGCTCCCAGGATCATGGTTAAACACCCCAGGTGCATGAGGAGAACTTCTTCTCCGCTAGGCCGCCAGTGTTGTTTATGGTCTGCCTCTGGTCAAGTGAATTGGGTACAGGGGTTGGCAAAGGCAGTTAACACGCTTGTCAGGCAGTATATCCTGCTGCAGCTCATTGTAATCCGCCAATGAGAAGTGTGTAAACGTGCTCCCATACACTTTACTGTGAGGACATTAGCTACCATCTGATTGGCTGATTGCAACACAGGCTCAGTTTGCTGAGGCCTAGTTGCAATCAGCCAATGAACACCTTTGCTTTTCCCGCATTTTGTCACGGCAGTTCATTAATATTTCACCAAGCTGCCCTCTAGAGCCTTCTACCAGCACTGCACTTTGGCTCAGCGACAGAACTCACTCTCCAGGCTGGTCAAGTAGGCCTGAAAAGTGTCTCGCCCTGAAAGAAATTGACTCGCATTTGCGAGCGGGCGAGTACATTTTTCGAGCCCTGACCATACATAAAACTTATAACTGCAAAATGAATTCTAACCAACACACTAAACACATTACTATCTAAAGACTCTATAATAACATGTATAACTCCTTTAATATCGCTATAACACCGTGTATAATTTTTTAAGTGGAAAGTGGGACTGCATACATCACTGTATTAGTAAGTCTCTCATTTACTGTATAAGTATTTCAGTTGATCTATGAGATGGTGCATCAGTCAATCAATGGTTCTATAACGAACTGCATGACTGTCTCAGTACAGTAATGATTGGGTGCATCAGTGTCTCTATGGATCTGTGATTGGTTGCATGAGTCGCTCAGTTGATCTGTGAGTAGGTGCATGAATGTGTTTGTGTATTTGAAACTAAGTATATGACCAACAACTGGGTCTGTGAGTTGTTACAAGAGTGTCTAAGTGGGTGTCTGAGAGAGTGAGTGGGTGTATGACTGTGAGTGGGGTTGTGAGTGAATGCATAAGTCTCTCAGTGGGTCAATGACTGAGAGTGTAAGTGTTTATGTGAAAGGGTGCATGGGTCTCTGAGTGGGACTGTGAGTGGGTATGTCAGTCTCTGAGTGCATCAGTGAATGGGTGAATGATTCTGAGTGGGTCTGTGAGTGGGTGTGAGTGACTGCATGGGTGTGTGAGTATCTGAGTGGCTGTATGAGTGTCTGAATGGATCTGCGAGTAGGTGTATGAGTGTCTGAATTAATCTGTGGGTGTATGAGTGTCTGAATGGAGCTGTGGGTGTATGAATGAGTGTCTGGATCTATGGGTGTATGAATGAATGGCTGAATGGATCTGTGGGTGGATGTATGAGTGTCTGAATGGATCTGAAAGTGGATGTATGAGTGTCTGAATGGATCTGAGTGTCTAAATGGATCTGTGAGTTGGTGTATGAGTGTCTCAATAGGTCTGTGAGTGAGAGCAGAAGTCTCTGGGTGGGTGAATGAATGTCAGAGTGGATTTGTGACTGGGAGGGTGAGTTTCTGGGTGGGTCTGTGAGTGGATGTGTGAGTCGTTGACTGTATGAGTGAGCGACTAGGTACAGAAGTCTCTAAGAGGGTCTGTTACTGCGTGTGTGAGTGAGGTGTATGAAAATCTGATTGGATCTATGAGTGGGTGTATGAGTGTCTCAGTGGTCTGTTAGTGGTTGTGTGTATCAGTGCGTCTGTGAGTCTGTGCATTAGTGCCCAGGTGGGTTCTGTGAGAGGGTGTAAGATTATCTAAGTGGGTATGAGTCTCTGAGTGGGTCTGTACTTGGGTGTGTCACTGTCTGTAAGTAGGTGCAGGAGTGCCTGAATGGGTATGTGAGTGGGTGCACGAGTACCTGAGTGGTTGTGTGACTGGGTGTATGTGTCTGAGTGAGTTTGTGAGTGCATACATGAGTCTGTGACAGTGATTGGCAGGTGTGTACAAATATATATGTATATTTCCACCAAAATTCACGATGATCCCGCAATGGTACACAGTGTGTGGCCGCACTGACCGCTGCGGCATAGTCTCAAATATTGCGCATGATAAAAAAAAAAACATTTTTGGATACACAACTTGTCCCTAACATCCCCATTTCTCAAAGTGGGTTCAGAGTACCTCCACCCTGACGCCTTATGTTAGCTTTCATTGAAATGTTCAGCCCCGGGGACTGTTCCTGAGTGCTAAGATGACAGACGCAACTTTCTGTTGAGGTTGAGCCCAGCCAATCGCAGCATTACTGCTGATTTGCACTGCGAAAATGCCACGGCCTGGAGATCCAAGGGGTTCTACCTAATACTGCCGGATGGGGCAGTTCTTTTAAAAGAAACTCCCTTACGCTTGGAAGCACATTAAGATATTCGGACACAAGACTAAATAGTCTACCTCTCCAGGCTCAGAAATGATAGGAACCCCTTCCGGGTTGGAATTATCTACGAAACGAAGAGACTACTTGAAACTGACCTCAGCCCTGAAGAAGTCATGGGGTAATCCCCTGTAACAGTGACGAAACACGTGTTGGCTAAGAAGGCTTTAGATCTTGAATTAAAGACATCTGAAAATGCAAAGACAAGCATCATTGTGATATTTTATGAAACTTTATGTATTTACTTTTAAATGTGTGCAGAGGATTTGTATATTTAGTACACTGGTCTGCTGGCCACACACGTGGGGATTTGGTGGTTTTTCCCTACCTTATGCACCGTGCCAGATTACCTGCCATAACTGATTTGTACTTGTGATAGACCTTGTGCCTATTGCAGACCACCGACTGTATACTTAATCGCAGCATTCCTATTGGCGCACTAATTTGCGAATCTACCGCAAAAAGTCCTTGACGACTTCAAAATAGTAACGCCCAGAGATATCACGATCTGGTTCAGTTTTCATTTTTCAAAAGTAATGAACGGATTTGCACCAAATAAAAAAGCACAATCTGTGTAACAACATCTACCTTTCTGCCAAATTTGGTGTAATTCCACCCTGCGGTTTATGCTGTAGGTTCGACAACGCGTTCCTATGGGAATTAACATTACAAACACACCCTTAATTTGCGCCCCTATTTCTCGTTCCTCACTGCACGGATCACCCCCAAACTCTCCATAACACTCAGAACCTACTTTGACACTTTTTTGGGGAAAATTTCATTAAGATTGGTCAAACGACGCCAGACTTTTAGGGAAGTCAAAAAATGCTATTCTTATGGAAACTAGGTCCTAACTAGAAACTACCTACTGGCAAATTGCCAGAAGGATGGAAATATCGGTCTATCCTGTGGAACGCCCGGCCACTTGCACTTCGTGAGGTTGGTGCAGGGCACAGGACCCCCTTATTTATGTAAAACAACACTCGCAGCGCAAGTAATGCTAGCACTCCGAAGAAGGCTTCCTCTGGAGTGTTGTTATATATCTCTCTATCTCTTGAATCCCGTAATTGCTTGGCTGCGTCCACCTGACTGGGCAGATACGGGTCCCGTATCAAATCAAAGGACAGCGCCTCACGTGGTGGTAAGACTCAAAAGGATTGCTCTCCACATACTGCTTTCAATAAAGTTTATTTAGGAAACGTGTTTCGACCTCAGCATGTCTTCGTCACGGCCTCAATGAGACCCATTCAACAAAGGAAGGGGGGCACGCGGCAGCAAGTGAGAGCAGAGCATGTCCGTTTCCCTGCCCTCTGTGAAATGTGCAGGGAAACGGACATTGCTTTGGGATCCAGGGAGTTGCATGTTAGCAGCTCCCTGGGTCAGGTTCCCTCGCGTTCCCCAACCAAGAGGACTGGCCCTGGGGGATGGAGTCCTCCGGGACGATATCGGCTCTGGAGGGGTGTAGGGGGCATGTGGCCACCTCCCTTTTTTCTTAAAAAAAAAATAAATAAAATAAAAAGTGAGGCTTCGGGGAGATGGAGTCCCTGGAGCCCAAAATGGCCCAGGGAAGGGGCGGCCACTTGGCCCTCCTTACAAAGAAAATGAAAAAAAGTCGGCAACTCACTGGAGGCACGCCCCTTTTCTCCGTTAATCTGCAAACAAGCCTCCTGGTATGCTGCTAGTTGGAGGATGACGTCCCCTTGGCTGCTGAGGGTGCTTAGGGGCCTATAAGACCTCCTGTTACCTCCCAGTATTCTCACACAGTGGGATTACTGAAAGGTGGTCGGAGGCCACGCCCCCTTTCTCCACTACTCTGCAAATGCACCTCTCGGCACCGTGCTGGTGGGGGGGGATGAGGTCCTCTTGCTTCCTGAGGGCCTCAGGACTAAAGTGGACTTCTTCCCCCAAGCATTAGTGCGCCAGGAGGTGCATTTTCAGAGTGGTGGAGAAAGGGGGAGTGGCCTGTGACCACCTCTCAGTAATCCAGCTGTGTGGGTCCTACGGGATGTAACAGGAGGGCTAGGTGGCCCCCAAGGACCCTCAAGAGCCAAGGGTACTTCACCCCCCCAACTAGTGGTGCGCCAGGAGGCGCAAATGACATCGCTGATGACCTCATCCACAGATTCTGACGCACCCACTCACACCCCAATATAACCTTTCAAACACCCACTCCAACTTCCACACTACCATTGTCAAAACCATTGACCCACCCATACCAGTACTTAAACACTCACACATTCATAGGTCTACACACACATCCACTCATATCATACAGCCACTCACACACTGTCAGTCAACCATAGAGCTACTCACACACCTACAGTCAATCACATAGCCACCTATACAGTTTTACACACACCCACTCATTCATACAGATACTAACACATACTCGCTCACCTATGCAGTCACTGACAGAAGCACACACTCACCCATATAGCCACTGACACACCCACCCACTCACTCATCCATGCAGGCAGTCACACACACCCTCACCCAACCACACAGACACTCATACAGCCATACAGGTACTCAGACAACCAATCAATCACCCATTCAGCCAACTGACAGACTGATACAGAATTTCGCACAAACTAGTCACTCGACCATACATTCACTGAGACACAATCACTCACTTTTACAGTGTCAGTCATGCACCCACTTAATCATCCAACAGGCACTCATACACCCACTGATTCACCAATACACCTTGGTATATATATTTAACACTCCTAAACGAGAGAAACCGGAGTCTAACTATACGTCCCTGTAACCTTTTTGTTTTTTTCTGTGAATATAGTCCTGTACATGACTTGAACATAAAAAATTACTTGCAGCTCATAAACGGATCCACCATGTCTGGCCATGCAGTGATGTAGCATTGCGTGGGTTAATCCTCGCCTCAGTCCCTTCCATAATTGAAACTTTCTTTTACGATAGCTAGGATAATTTACATTTTATATCGGACCCAGAGGCGAGGATTAGGCTAGTAAAGCTTATCTGCCACCAGAGTCACAATGGAGGAGACTGGCTTGAAGTAGAACCTTTTAAAGGTTGAATCCGAAAACAAGTCCGTCACATTCAAGATCGAGCACTGAAGGCAAAGTCCTTGGAGGCCTTGGTGCCTCTACTAGAATGTGCACTGAACATTTTCGTATGAATGCCTGCTTCTTGCATGATCCATCGTGCAATGGTGAGGGAAGAGACTGCCCGGAACGGTTTTCTAAGAGCAATTAGTAATTGACGTTCGCCATGGGGTTGCAACTCTGCAGTCAAGGCTTCATACGTTTTAATACAACACACCACACACGGCTTTGGGGAATGTGGGAAAACTGGATAGGTGATCAAACGGGAATTGTATTTTGTGCGTCTGGAGACATGCAAGGTGACCCCATCTGGGGTAAACGTTTTGCCTGTAATGTCCAAGGTCAGACGTCCGAGAGCTTCCTGCACTAAATTAAACCTAAGAGGGTGGCCAGCTTAGTCTTCAACTGTTTACATGTAAGATGCTTGTTGCAAGGCCAACAGTTAAAATGTTTAGGACCTTATTGACATCCTAAAGAACCGAATAACAGGGCTCCAGAGGAAGAGATAATCGGATGCCCCTGCTCAACGTCCTAACCAAAGGATGTTAACCCATGGGAGCCCTGCCACTAAGGCATGTTCCACCAAAATTTCTGATTGAAAGGTATTGATGGCCCTGTAGGCCAATTTCTCCGAGGCCAAAAAATTCAGTAAACGGACAACATTGGACCCCACAGCAGTCAGATCCCATGCTGGCACCAGCCATCAACACCTAGCTGACCAGTAGCGTTTGACCGTACCTTCAGCCCAGGCTCGAGAGAGTCCTGGTACTTACCATCGCAGCCTGCAATCTTTCAAGCCATAAGTTAGAGGGACCTGTTCGTCAGCAGAGGATGGGGATTCCTGTAGAGATCGCTGATGAGAGCTGGATCTAGGTGTAGATGGATTGAAAAATCTCAAGAAGGCTCCATTTGAACTGGAAACCAGACTTGCGACTTCCACAGCAGTGTCATTACCACCAGGTCTGCCATCTGCCTGTGAGTTTATGCCACCAACCTCATGATCATGGCGAGGGGGGGGGGTGGGGGGGAAGCTTAACCGCTGTCCTTCGACCTGCCCTGGAGGAATATTTCTGTTGCTACCGCTGCGGGATCTGGCCTCTAGCTGAAGAACTGGGGAAGTTGGTGATCGAGGCAAGACACAAAGATCGACAGTGAACAGACCTCATCGCTCCAAGAGAGCTGAGAACATGAATGGGAGCAACTTCCACGGGCTCGTGTCCCGTAGATGGCGTAATTGCCAATCTGCAACCTGGTTGGCCGACCCAGGGAGATTTTCCGCCATGACCAAGACTTTATGTGAGAGGCACTCTCAAACTCCTTGGCTAGATCCGAGAGGGCCTTGGACTGAGTGTCTCCTAGATGGTTGATGTAACTGACTGCCACTTCATTGTCCATCTTGAGAAGCACACAACACTGGGCCTTTTCTCTGGTTCAAGACTTCCCTGCGTAGGAACGTGCCATTAGTTCCAGGAAGTTCATGTGGAGGGACTGCTCTTAGGAGGACCATGCGCAGTCTGCTGCAAATTCCCCGCAGCCGAGCTACCCATCCAGTGCCATTGGCATCGGACTAGATCATGAGACCTGGCTAGTAGCCAAAAATGGCTCATCGGTTCCAGGCCTCCTTGTGTGTGAGCCACCAGCCCAGCTCATCCCTGCCTCCTGTGAAAGAGGAACAAATGGAGTAAAGGAGATCTTTCTTTAAGTCTTAATCTTTAAAACTCCTTTTCTCTTCAAAAAGGAATCCTGGTCTTTCAAATGAAGAGTAAAATCATATATGCATCCCTCGCCTTGTGAGAGCAAGGAAATGTGGTTCTGTGGAGACTAGCAATCTCTCAAATGGTAATATCTGTTTTCTATTTAGATGTCCATATCAAGCTCCACAGAAGAACTTTGTCCTGTCCAATTTCTAGCTAATGATTCTAAACTCTTGTGAACTTCATTGATCTTCATGGTAGCTCATTAGTATAGTCTATATGTGTAGTCCAGGTAGAAAATCATTTTAAGGCTTCTTGTTCAGACACACTGACCAACTGGTTGGGAATGCCATGCCACAGGCAGGACCAGAAGACACTTTGTCAAATTATGAGGAGTTGGCCTAATGGCTAGGGCGGTCAACCTAGAATCTGGGGAACTCAGTTTGTGTCTCTGTAACGACGCTGAACATCCTGTGATTCTGGGCAAATCACTCAATCTCGCCGTGCCTAACAAAAATGAATGTGTCCTCATGTAGCTTAACTGGTGCTTTGCAATGTGCTCTGATACCTGATACCTCTGGGTCAAGTTTGCGCTATTTAAAACTCAGTAAAAAAAAAAATGTAATTTTCTGTAAAAGAAATATTCTTAAGTATGCTCGCCTCAATCACCAGACATGCCCTCAAACACTTGACTGTTCATGTCCACTTGCCAGCAAGATGATGGGAGGGCTTCTTCTGAGGTTTCCAACTTTTGGGACATATTTTTCTGGTTTTATTGCACCACCTACTTGGTAATGGTATTTCTTCAGTGCATCTTCATGTCTAATAAGCCTAGAAAAAATGCCTCCCTTTTGCGAAGTTAAAGGCTTTTGAAGTATTCCATTCAGCGAGATGGTGGCTTTTAGCAGCTTGCTTTTCTTGTCTTTGGGGGAAGTCTGAGGCTAGTTTATGGGCTGAAATCAGCAAAAGATCATATTCATTTAGAAGCCTCTTCACTCTGGGAACCTCAACTGTCAGTTCAAGCATTAAACCGTCCTTGTGTAGGCCATTGTATTAGCTCTTCATTTGAAAATCCCAAGTGGCAAAACCTGTGGTCCCTTGGTACCTCGTGACCTATTGACTCCTAATTTAGATTTTTTCCAGCCTGCTGGGCAGAAAATCTGGATTTTATTAAGGACACGGAGGCTAATATTGTGCAAATCTCCTTTATTGCCACAGCTCAACAGCAACAATTGAACATAGAACTTCAATGAACATTCCAATGAGATATAAAGTCCTCCTATGTCCAGCCATCTTTCTTCTTTGTTAGACTGCGTAGAAAAAAGTTCAACGTGTAGAAATCAGGAATGCAAATGAAGACCGCTTTCCAACTTGTGGTCCGGAGGAAGGAAATTCTTATTCTGAAAGAAGAGGAATAGATTTCGGTAATATTTTCTTAAAACATCAGGGTGGGTTTCGTTTCAATTCGAAAAGTGGTGGGATAATATTAGCCTCCATGTCCTTAATAAAATCCAGATTTTCTGCCCAGCAGGCTGTGAAAAAGCCAAATTTTATGGCACGACACGGAGGCCATATTATGCAAGTTCAGAGTGCATTAAGAACATTATCAATCCCATTAGAGATTGGTCTAAAGTAGCAATTCTTAAACATATGATTATTTGACCAGTCTGCCGCCGTAAGTATTTCTTGCAACCCTCCACCAAGAAAGTAGGCTTTGGAAGCTGATGCACGTCTGAGAGAATGTGCTCCAAAGATAGAGGTGTCTACACCGCTTTTATACATGACTTCCTTCACCCACCTTGCTGAGGAAACTCCCTTATGGGGAGATCTGTGAGAAATTAATCATCGAGTCTCATTCAATCTCAGACTTTGAGTTCTTTTCTCGTATTCTTTCAGACATTTAACCACGGTAAAAGATGGAGGAGGACATTGTTTTTACCTCAAAAAGAGAACCAAAACTAACACCCTCTGGTTGAAAGGCCCTCCTAGAAATATCTAAAGCTTTGACATCAGAAGTTCTTCTGAAGGATACTAGAGATAGTAAAACAGTAAGTTTAAGAGAGATGAGAGAGAGATTTTCTCTCCTCTCCTCGGGAGAATAGGGTACGAAGTACAAGTGTAACATCCCATAGTGCACAATATTTAGCGAATTGGCATAGTATCCCTCCCACCTTTGGAGGGGTATCTGAAAGGTCTTTCGAGGTTCCTACCTGATGAAAAGGAGCGTTTTCTCCATTCGCCTCTAAAGGGACGTCCACGTAGTTGTTGGAAAATCTGCCCCCCACGCCTGATGAACGGTCTTGAGGGATGTATTCCACGGCCGGGGAAACGACCCCGAATTCTCCTGGCCCTGGTAAAACTCTTTCTTGGAATACTTTTTGAATTTCTTTCTGGGATTTTTGGATACAAGCTAACGTATTGAGCCATTTTCTTGATAAAATCTTCCCCAAAAAGAAGACCTTGTGAGTCAGGACCTCCGTCTTTTTTGGCTAATTCAATTAGCTTAGGATCGATCTTTAGTAGTACCCCTTTTCTTCTCTCTGTGGAGAAGGCAGTATTGGCATTGCCAATAAGGCATATAGCCCTCTGTACCCATTCTCTAAGTTCTTTAGGGTCAATTTGATTATATCCCAGGTAGGCTGATTCGGCCATCTCAAAAAATATTGTGAGTGATCCTATGATGTCGAGAAGGCGAGCTTGACAGGATTTTAATCCTTTGTCCAAGCCTTTCCTGGGGTCTTTGTTGTTCTTAGCTATGAAAGCTACCTTAGGGTCTAATTCTGGAGTCCTAGCTATTTTATTGGGTAGGGAGGGGGGCAGACATTCTGACCGAAGTCTGGATCTTACTTCTTGGGGTATCTCTTTCCTCAACCAGAAGGAGAGGTAGTCCGTGATATGTTGAGATGGGGTCCACTCCGGAGATAAGGGGTGTTTAATTAGTAGCGGGTCGAACATTTCCTCCCCAATTGGATCCACGAGTACTGTGTTGGACCCTGAGGCCTTAGATGCCTCTTCGGAGCTTCTAGTTCCCCTCAATTGATCATCTTCCACATCGGTATTGAAACCAGAAGAGCAGGATAGCTCAATTTCTTGTTCATAGCTCTCATCGCTATCTATGTGGATAGGAAGCTCTGGGCCTTTATCTTGCCCATCTGGGGTGCCGAGGCACCATTCTTAACACTGCCTTGAGAGCGTGTAAGAATGGAGGTTTTTGGCTTCTTTGCGCCCTTGGATTGGTTTCTTCCAACAGTCCTCTTTTTGGGAGCCTTGGTTGCTCCGTTTTGTTTACTTGTAGAGGGGTTTGTTGATGAGTGGGATATGGACTCTAATTTTTTGTTTGTGTCATCAATTGAGCCCAAAGCTTTCTCAAGAGCCTTGTTAACAAGCTCTTCTAAATTCTGCTCAATATTTAATTGAGGTGGGGGTGCAAACATTTTAATTTAATTAGTATAGTTTTATGGGTAGGTTCCTTTCTTTTACGTTTTTTTTTTTTTTTTTTTATTGTAAAATATTATTGCTATATATGTGGGTAAAGGGTTAATGAAGAGATCCTACCAAGCAAAGGGTTGCTCCGAATGCGAAGAGGCAGTTAATTGAAAACGCCGGTATCGGAACCTAACGAGTGAACTCTGTCGAGTGAGCAGCTGATTTGTAAGCAAAACCGTTAATGTAATTCCCGGCGTCTTGAAGTTGACAGCTGATTGTATCCCAACTTGTCAATATTTCTGTCGTATGTTATGTATAAGATGAACCCAAAGAGCTAAAATGGCTGTCACACACGTAGTAAACGTGCGTGACTGCCTGCCAAGGTATTTTCCTTTGATAGGAGGCGGCCCTCCCCGGCGCGTACCATCGCGTCGAGGATTGAGGAGTTATGATATGTGGCTCACTCCTCGCCGTAGGAGCAGAAATCCTCTCTGTAGAAAAAACACAGTTGGGGCATCCAATGAATCCGTTGAGGGACCGGTGGTTGACGGGCGGGAAGCGAGAGGAAGCGTTCGTGTGCGCGCAAGGATCTATCAAAGCCGGTACGATTATTTATTTATTTTTTTTTTTTTTTTTTTTTTTTAAAGATGCGATGATGAATTTCAATAAGCCTAATCCGGTTCGAAATAAAACTGGACAAAAGGGGAAAAGGTGCATGGGGAAGGGATACTAGGATCCATAGCAAATTTTAAATATTGAAATCGTTAGGGTATAAAAGAGGAATACAAAAGCAATGTCACTAGTTTTAGAAAAGTATATATTGAACGTACAAGATTAACAGATATCATTCACAAGCATCAAGTGTTTAAATACACTAGTCGAACAGCACATTAACGAACAGTATACTAAGTAATCAAGTAGTGTAAAAGCGCTAAGCTTGTAAAGGCAGTACTTATCTTTCTGAGCAGCAGCAACAAAGAAGGAAGATGGCTGGTCATAGGAGGACTTTATATCTCATTGGAATGTTCATTGAAGTTCTATGTTCTTCAATTGTTGCTGCTGAGCTGTGGCAGTAAAGGAGATTTGCATAATATGGCCTCCGTGTCGTGCCATAAAATCAGGTTTGTAATGGTAATGATAGTCGTGCTTCTGCCTCTGAACAGCAGCAGATAAGCTTTATGTATTGCAGGGAGGATGAAGCTCCTTGAGCTAAATTCCTCAAGATGGTAGACGTGGCCCTGTGCCATATTCTTTTAAGGTTAAAGAAGACCGGAACAGTTGTCATTCTAATTTGGTACAGTTACAGTCAGTCTGATTCTCAACGTGTTAAACAAAATATAATTATTGAGATTTCACATACTCCTTCTTCAGTGGTGAAATTCGGACATTGCCAATGTATTCCCACTAACTAGGTGACCAGATTTTATTTACCCGATTAGTTAAGCTTTCTGGAGTACTACTCCAAATGGCGTTCTATTCTTAATCAACAACATCCTGGAATTACCTAGGATTCCAATCATCTAGATTCAGCAGAAAAGTATGATTCGTCATCCACCCCCTTCCACAATTTTTTTTTTTAAATTTGCGACCCTGCTTTGTTTAAAAAAAAATACCTTAATGTGCCTGATTTTCTTCTTTTTTCCTTTTAAAAAAAAAAAAAGGGCAGTTAATCAATATGTTGATGGTTTCTCTGTTTGCATTCTCTGATCAGAGATCTGGCTCGCTGGTAGGTTCTCAGTTTGGTCATTGCAGCTTTAAAGTAAATGCCATTTGATCCATGAGGATCTTTACCTTTTGGATAAAAGCCTTTTTAGCTGATTCTTTCTTGGCAAAAAGGATTAGTGAGCTTTTATTCGGAAGATTGATTTGATTGAGAACAGCCATTCGTTTATTCTTAGGAAATTACTTTTCTAGTATTTCTTCATTCACCTCCCCCTTTCTCAGAGAAGGAGGTGCTTTACGACCTGGGTGATGCCTGAGGTCTCAAGTTGTGTTTGATAGGAGAACAGCTGCCTGACAGGAATCTGATCGTATATTAATAACTTCTGATGCTGTTGACCTAGCAACCATGCAGCAAAAACTATTAATGCCAGATGAAGGTGATAGCTTCCTGTTTACGCTAGTCCTTTGGCACAAGAGGTTCATCCTATTTTAAGATTGTTTGCATATTAAACCAGGCTGGTTTATAGGACCGCGATTAAAACATATCATCGCGATATCCTCCTTGAGAAAAAGGGTTATTTTGCCAGGAGGATTGAGGCTGCCTCCAATTCCTGCAAGGAGATTTTCACCATTGTGAGGGAGTTTACGACTCCACGGTCTAATTTAATCCAGGCCGCGCCCACCGAGTCGTGGGTTTCTGCTCTTGCCAACTTCTTCACGGCTAAGATAAAGTTGATTCAGGACTCCTTTCCCTCAAGGATGGTGGAAGCGTGCCCCAGCTTCATGGACGGGCCAGTTCCATCGGCTCCCGTGGAGTCCATCTTGGCCGATTTTCCGCCTATTTCAGCTGCGTCATCATTGGCATTGATGGTCAATCTTAAATCTGGGTCGCCTCTTGACCCATGCCCTGCCAAATTTTTGGCGAAAATGGCGGCAGTGGTAAATCCTTTGGCAAATCCACTCTTGAATCTCTCTCTGTGTGAGGGGGTGGTCCCGCAGGCTTGGAAGCAGGCGATGGTGATCCCCCTCCTCAAGAAGCCTGGCCTAGACCCTGAGGCGTTGGCCAATTATAGGCCAATCTCTCTCCTTCCTGCGCTGGCTAAAATTGTGGAGAAGCACGTGCATACCGTGCTCTCTGGCTTTTTGGAAACCAACGATCTGCTTCATCCCACTCAATCTGGCTTCCGCCCCAATTTAAGCACCGAGACGGCGCTTTTGGAGGTGTTTGAAGCCATTAAGGAGGTACTGGATTCAGGAGGTAAAGCTATGCTTGTCATGCTTGATTTGTCGGCAGCCTTTGACACCGTCCCCCACGAGGGTCTCCTCGTCAGACTTCATGAGATCGGTCTGAGGGGGACGGTGCTCAGCTGGTTTAGATCATTCTTAGCTGGCCGTCGACAAACGGTCTGGGCCTCCTCAAGCTCTGCCGTGATGCCGCCTTTGGGAGTCGTAGTCCCGCAGGGCTCGGTGCTGAGTCCGACTCTTTTTAACATCTTTATGACTCCATTGGCCGCACTGGCGGAGTCCTTGGGGGCCCAGATCGTATCCTATGCCGATGATACCCAGCTCCTCCTTTACGTGTGGGAAAGGAGAGGAGTTTGATGGAGAGAGTATTCGTGGGTGCCTTGGGGCTGTTTTCAAATGGTTCCAGCTGAACCGCCTCAAATGCAACTCAGATAAGTCTGAGGTACTCTTCTTCGGTTGTACCTCTGATCCTGATTGGCAGGAATGGTGGCCGATTAATATGTTTCCTCCTGCACATTCCTCCCAGCAGGCAAAAAATCTGGGAATTAAGATCGACCATATTCTGACGTTGAGATCTCAGATCCTCGGTCTTATGGGAACATGTTTCGGCCTCCTGAAGATGCTCCGGAAGTTTCTTCCTTTGCTTTCAGAAGAGCACAGGAGGATCACTGTGCAGGCCTTAATTGGCTCCAGATTGGACTATTCTAACGTCCTATATCTGGGCCTACCGGAGTATCTACTACAGCGCCTTCAGGTGGTGCAGAATTCGGCCGCTCGGGCTATTTTCGGCCTTCATAGGCGAGCCAGAGTGTCTGGCCTTTTGCAGTCGCTTCAATGGCTGCCTATCCGGAAGCGGATAGTCTTCAAGGCGTTGACGCTGGCTCATAAGGCTCTTTATGCCTCGGGCGCGAAATATCTGCAACGGAGGCTTACCTTTTATCGCCCGGCCCGATCTCTGCGATCCGAATCTCTCTTCCTTGCGGTGGTCCCTCGAGTAAAGAGGGCCCGCGTAGGGGGCCGCTCCTTCAAGCTGAAGGCATCGCAGCTTTGGAATGCTTTGCCATTGGCTCTACGTAGCACTTCTAATTTGCTGACCTTTAGGAAGGGCCTTAAAACTTGGCTCTTTGCCCCTTAGCATGTCCGCCCCTTAGCATGTCCCCTCCTTAGTTTTGTTGTTTTTCTTTTATCCCACTGTGTTATGTTTTTATGCTTACAAGCTGCCAATAAAAAGCGCCGGGACACTCCAATGGAGTAGCCGTGCGCTATAGAAATCAAAAATAACATAACATAACATCATGGTTGAATTTACAGAGACGTGAGCAGTTATTAACCAGAGCTAAGACACCATTGGTAAATTTACAGAGACCTGTGTGCAGTCTAGAAATGTTGAACAGCTACTTGGGTCCCCCGTGGAAGGTTTAAGGTAACAGAGGCCAGAAGACCCCAACTTATTGATTCGGTCTGTTCCTGCTTGGGAGTTGGAGGGAAAGCGGCTTAAAACCCACTGCGGCCCCTTTCATCCTCCAGCTGTAGTCATATTCCTCTTGCTGCAGAGGATCTGTTTCCTTGGACCTCTCTGAGTAGGATGGCTTTAGATGTTTGTTGGCTCTTTCAGGGTAAAATTGAGCCTGCAGGTCGGAAGTTAACTTTTGCATCTGCATTTACTACCCTGCAAAGTGGAAAAATCTGCATTGAGCTTCCTCTAGATTCTAGTCATGTCAGCCCAGTGTGATCATCCGAACATTACTTGTAAAGTGAGCGCGCTTGAGTTCAGAGTAAGACCTTTACTTTTAGAGTGACAATGTCTGATTGACCGAAACGTCTCAATGTGTGCCATAATTTATTAATGGTAATATGTTGCTATAAGCCCATGTTTTGACTTTATTGTAGTTTTTTTTCAAAACTGTGGATTATTTTCATACATATAACTGCAATAAAAATTAGCATGTGGCTTTGAAGCATCTACCCAGAGTGGCAGTGCCTCTTAGCAAACTTTTTACATCCGCCATTTTTCTAATATTCAGATTTTAGAATTTTCCAATTTAAGTACATCCTAAGGAACGATATAGAACTGTATGATAGAAGTGTATCCTGATAAGTAAACACCCTCACCAATTTCCTCCATTTACACAGGGCCATAAATGTATACTTCATGTTCCCCACATGATTTCAAGACAAGAATTCTTTGTCTGATGCGTAATCTTTTTTCTCGCCACGCTTTTCAATTTAACGTTAGTGTCCCAATGCATGGATGACACAACAGTCACAGAATATATACAAATGTCCATCATTTGCATGACAACTAGGGCAGGAATTCAGTTGTTCTAGTGGTACCTTATGCAGTATTTCTGGAGTAACGTGAACCTTGTAAAAAATGTACAGTGCCAATTTGAAATGGCAGTCTCAGACGCTCCCCTGACAACTTGTCAAGCATTACCACAATCCTCCTGTGACATTGTCCTACATTCCACATTCAGCCTGTATTGCCAATCGGGGTGCCAAACAGTCCCATTTTAAAGCCCTGTTTAGTCTTTGAGATACTGCTCTGACCCATTTAACTATTTAGTAATATGTCCAAGAAATATGACGCCACAGGTGGATCAGGAAATCCCTCAATGTCTGCCTTGTAGCCAACAAGCCTAATTTAAGAATTAAGCAGGATTTCCAATTGATTCAGCTTTAGCTTCTTCAAATTCATTAAATTATCCACCTTCATTTAACAGCCATATTTCCCTGCGTATCCCTATTCCTAATTTTAAAGAGCAATGGAAATCCCTCTTGTTGTACTGCTACCCATTCTACTTGGACATAAGCTGAGTCAATAGAGTTCTGTTTTGACATGCTAGATTTTTGCTTATTCTCTATTTGGTTAGTTAATAGTTTTAAACCTAATTTAAGGTAAGCCCTTTCAAATAGTATGTGCTCAGTAATCTATAATGTTTTATTTTTTTGGTAGCATACTTTTCTCTGCAGTAGTTTTCAGTTGCTCTTTTTGTCGCTGGAAAACCAACAAAGATGATTCAGCTCTCAGCAGCCCTTATAATACTACTTTATTTCAAAGAGAAACAATTTCTGGCTATAGTCTATTCATAAATGTTGCTTTTTCAT
This sequence comes from Triturus cristatus, assembly GCF_964204655.1. NCBI lineage: Eukaryota > Metazoa > Chordata > Amphibia > Caudata > Salamandridae > Triturus > Triturus cristatus. The sequence goes on from NC_140592.1 coordinate 318,406,391, forward strand.
TTCTTTCCAGGTACTTAATTGATAGCCGTTGGTTCAAACAGTGGAAAAAATATGTTGGTTATGACAGCTGGGACATGTATAATATGGGTGAACGCAACATCTATCCAGGGCCTATTGACAATTCAGGGCTCTTTGCAGGTATGTTCATTTTTTAACTTTTCAATGTCTTTTCATTTTATCAGTTTTATGTAGTGTAGTTTACAAACAATCTAAGGGAAGTGCAGGGAATAATTTCTATTAAATTATGTTGTGGATTTCGTATTGTGAAATATGCATCCTCTGAATGTGTTGCTGTCCTCCCTTTGTTGCTGCTTAGCAGCCAGTCTTCAGAATATAAAAAGAAGAGAAGGCGTATTTCAGCCGTAGATAGCCAGGAGCCGGTAGTTAGAGTGGCAGTTGGAGGCCTGGTAATAGGAAGATGAGAATTGGCTGTATTGGGCTAGTTGTTGAAGACTGTGCAAGAGATGGAAATATCCTAGTTTAGAGGCATCCTAGATTGGGTGATGCAAACCAGAAGGCTGAATGAAAATCTGAAACTGCAGTAATTGTTATGCAGAGATGCGGAAAGCATACTACAGAGAACTGGGTGGGTAGGTCACAAATATACTTCCATATTTGTTAGGATGTTATTTACCACCCTGTTAGATTAGACATTGTTCCTGTCCGAAACCTGTACACAGACCCCATGTATATAACAAATTGCTACCCATGTGACATGGTCGCTGTAGAGTAACCAACATCCACCTGTGATAAGTCTATTGACACTAACTTGCAGCGCTACGCTGTCCATGTAGGCCTGAATCGGAGTTACCAGCAATGTACAGCAATTTCATATATGCCCTCCGAGAGAGAGAAGCGGAAATAGGATACAAACTGAGATCTTTGTATAGACCAGGAATGGATCTAGGTGTTAAACATCTACGAGTGTTCACTGCCACACAAGTAGTGCATGAAATGCTTGAATTAAGCTCAGCCATTGCTAATCACTCGATCTGCATTGGAACCCATTGTTTTTGCCCATAGTAGAAACCCCAGACATAGACCATTTATATGTAAACAGTCTTGTTCCTGCTCCAATAGGAGTAGTCCAGCCCAAACCTTTTTGTCAGGTGTCCTTTCTAGACTGGAACACAAGCAGCCCCAAACCAGTTTTGGCTTTTAGACACACCAGTGAGATGCTTTTAATTAGTAAAAAAGCAAGCAAACGATAAAGTAAGTTACCCTTTTCCTATTATTTGTGGATCCTTAAAACCCTTTGATAGATTTTCAAGATGCAATTTTACCCTTTACCCAACCTAAAGTTGCTTACGGGTTGATTTCCCAGAAGTACAGTGACACCTGTACCCACTATCCATGTTATGTTGTATTATCTAGCATCTCTAGCATTTATATAGCACACAATGGCCACAAATTTGTGATTTACCATCTCATTGATTACAGAGAGATGTTTGTTATGTTGCAGAGCTGTGTGCTTGCAAAGTGACTTGAATGGGAAGTTTGGGTTAATTACACGATGTCCTCGCACATGGTCTGGTTGTGTTGTGTGTAAATCTGACTTTTATGTAAGCAAATGTTTATAAAAGCATGAGAGATTATTAGTGTGTTTAATGTAGCATTTGGTGTATGTACGTAATTGAACAATTGCATGGAGGGTGTGCTGTCCCTTATTTATTAGGTTGGAGGTGCAACTGCAGAGATCAACATAGCTACATAGCTGCATTACATTGTAAAACAGGGGCGCCACAGCCCACTGAAATCCACAGGCATCACCAGTAGATAGCTTTGTTGGAACCCCCTGAAGGTTGGGGCGTAAAAGATCCCTGCATGGTGACAGACCTGCCCTGAGTGCCCCAGCTGCCACTATGTCTGGATCCCTGTTGCTGATTTTTGTTGTAATGGGTGAATGCGTATCTTGCATGACATAGGCCTGTCTCACTAATTGTGGTCTTGTTGAACTGGGAGGGGCACCCAAAACGCTCCACTCATTATGGTGGAAGGCTACAGATTTTGCCAGAAGTTATTGTAAAAGCTACAGAAGCAACACTAAAGCCTGAGAAGGACCAGGTACATTACATATAAGAACAACAAAGGTCCTCTGACCCATTTACGAAAATATTCAACATCAATTGTTGATTGTCCAAGTGATAGCGATGCACCAAACATAGGTGCACTGAAAGTGCTGGTGCTGTTATTTGCAGAAGACCTGCTCGTAATTTCAAAAACTCATCTGGATTGCAGGCTTTGGTCAAACAGTTCATGATGTTGTGTGCCGATTGAGGGATTGGGTTAAATTCACCAAAAAACAAACCTATCACCCAACCCCTATAAGCAGCACAAGATTGTCATAAAATCTGTTAATGAAATGATTAACTCCCACACCTGATCTCATTACACTATTAGCACAACGTTTGCTGCCACTTTTCCACTCCCGGCAGAGACTTGGAAGGGGTAGGTGTAGAGGAGATAACACCCCGGCAAAATTGTAAGTAGATCACCGTGGCAGAGAGTCGGACATGGCAAGTAATTTGCTCAGCACAGCCTGTGTCTGGTTTTTGTTCCTGCATCTCTGTGTTTAATGTTTTTACAGCCCAGTAATGTGCGGGCATTCCTTGCTCTCGCCGGTGGAGGTATCCTCATAACGCTATGAGGTAAGCATCCTTTAAACTTACAACCTCCCGGTACCGTTAATAGGCGTAGCAACATTCATATACTATCAACTGCTGTCACTTTTGGGCATAATCTTCCATGTAGGATATAAGCGGGGCTACGAGTGGTACCACAATCCACAAGACTGAATGGCATGGTGTAACAGCAATACCGCACCGGGCCATTGCCCCATTGATCGCATTTTTATGCCTCCTGTGCCTGTTTTTTGTCTCTAAATATTGCTGCGAACACAGATGTGACACGTTATGAAGCATCAAGTTGTCACTGATGCTCTGATCTGTTGTTTACTCTGTGCTCTCTTTCCTAGGTTTTCATCAGGAGCGTTCGTTCATCATGCAGCTGTAGCCACACTATAGGTATACAGGTTACTGCCTCGCCCTGTTGAGTTAGAGGGTTCAATAATTTTCATCACGTGCACTTTATATTTTTGCTCTGGTCCTGAAGAAGCGCCAACGACCCTTAAGGCGACACAAGGCGCGAAACATGTTGACCTATGACCTCTTTGATACCCGGACATAGTGTGCCTCCGGGGCTAGATTTTAACTAGCAGATTATCTGCCAAGGGTTTACAATTCACACATTGGCTGCATGTTTACCCTTTATTAACTTTTTTCACTACCTAGCACGCACTTTTTTCACTCTCTTTTGGACCCTAACCCCACATACCCACATGCACCATCCGGCAGTCCTTAAAAAGATCTCCGATAAAGAGACCCTTCGGGGGACCCGTAGGGAATTGCAGCGCCGGCCCTACGAGGAGCAACTGCCCAATGATGAAGCATGACACCTTTTGGGGTGTGTGAGGGCAACAGAGGACAATAAGTGTTTGTTCCACTTCACCATCTGGGTCCTTCTTTCCTAGGAATTCCTGTCTCTTTCTATCTGCTCACCTTTTCGATCTTCAATGCACGGGTGACTATTTGCACCCCTATGCGTGGGTGACTTTTTGCACCCCGCATACAGGAACAGTGCCCCCCTTGTTAAAACTAATATAGTCTTTTGGAGCATGGACACTGGACCTTTAATAGCTCCATGGCCCCCCCTCTTTTTTGTTGTGTTAAATGAAATGATTGTGCCACAAATTTTGAGTATCTTGGCGCAAGGCTGACAAGTAACATGTCCCAGATTCATAAAAGTAAAGCTGCAATATCAGTCTATGATAATCCCCAAACTGTGTAACAAAACAAAATTGAGAGCAATCTCATTGACATTAGGAATATATATGATTAAATCTAAGGGGATGGATTATATGGGGTAGGCACAATAGGGATATGTAAAGGATTCTGGGTTAACTGCGAGGAAAGCAAGTGTTTAAAATCATTAGTAAATTTATCACACAGTGCTCCCAATCTCCCACTCTATATTGATGTTTGGATATCCAATCACCCATGCTGTCAAATTAAGACCTCTGCTGTTTTGCCATTGATTGTGGCATACAGATGAGCTTGGCTTGTATAGGACCGCTCCTAATGAATTTTTGCAATCAAATAACTATTTAAAAATCTCATGGTGAGCATATGTAAAAGCCATGTTATACCATCTAGGCTTAGCTGCTTTGTCGGAGTCTCCAACAGATGCACACTGGGTCGCCAAGACCATTTTAAAATAAAATTGTCTGCTTTTTTCATGGAAAGGAGTGTTACATAAACCTGGGAATTTATCAGAATGTTTTTAGACCACAAATGTATATCCTCATTTGAACTCTTCCTTGATAACCTATTGTAACCAACAGCTAAGCAACTGTATTCCAAATTCAGATATGAGATTTTGCCAACTAATAGCTTTTGTATAAGATGGGGCAGGGATCTCTGTGATCATGATAGATGTCCTGCTTGCAAAACAGAGATGGAATCTGACCCTGACCCCCAAGCCACAACGCAAAAAAAGCATTTTATTTTTTACAGCCATGTTTCGACTAATTTGCAAATCTGCTGTAAAAATAATAAAACCCACAGCCAGGCTCCTGCGCTTGTGTTGAAAAAAGCCTCTGCATATATAATAGTATGTGGGGGTCTGAGCGCCCACCCGTCAGCCACCTTCCCGAGGCAATTAATTATAGAAATACGGGGGCTCCCATACCCCCCCCCGTCCCTCCTGCAGCCCCTGGGGCCGCCACCTCCCTGGGGTAATGAACTATTGAAATGTGGGGGGGCGCGCAGCCCCAGGGACCACCACCTCCCTGGGGCTAAAGTAAAGATTGGAGGGGGGCTGCCTGACCTCCCTCCTGGAGCCAAAGATGTAATTGGAGATGTCATCAGTGATGTCACTGACCATGTCATGAGTGATGTAATATGTGACGTCATCAGCACTGCATTGAGGGGGCACGAGTTATAGTTAGCTGAACTAACTATAACGGGGGAATTTCACTGGTTTTGTACGAGTGAAATGTCCAACTAACTAACTTTCCCTAAACCCTATGGTTTTTTCAGTGCATTTCTAAGGTTTTTTACATGCTAATTTCTAACTATAACGTGCCTGAAACCTATGGTTTTTTCAGAGAATTTCAAACGTTTTTTTAAATGCTAATTCCCAACTACAACATATCTGATACCTATGTTTTTTTCAGTGAATTTCAAAGGTTTTTTAAATGATAATTTTTAAATATATTATTATATTTAGTTTTTTGATACTGTTTTTCTAAATTTAAGCTATTTACTTTTACATATTTTATTTTTTAAATTAAATTACATATTTTTAATATAAATTGAAAAAAAGTTTTAAAAAATATTGAAACTAATATTGTTTTTATTTAATATTTTTTAAAATATATTATAATTTTTTTATCGTTTTTTTTGAGGGTCACCCAACGCGTAGGAGTCGCGCACCCAGCGCGTGCACATCAGGGGGCCGCGCTGAGCGCCGTGCTTTAATTTGCCCGTGAAAAAAAAATATTTAGCAACGATCACTAATTTCTATTCTCCTTGGGGACCCCATCCCCTGGGGCCTATATACAATGTTGGGGACCGTGGGGGGAGCCCCAATGCCCCCACGGTCCCAGCCGGCTCCCCGCGTCCTTCAGGAGCCGGCATTGCTTTTCAACACGGGGAGCTGCTAACATGCACCTCCCTGTGTGGAAAAGTAATATGGTTTGCATTTTGAAAGAGAGCAGATTTCCCCGCTCTCTTTCATAATCCAAACCAAGTTTGCTATGACGGGGCGGGAGCCTCGGCTCCCGACCTGCCATGGCAAACAGCAGTGTCCCGGGGTGGGCACCCCGAGACACTGCAGGAGCCGGCCCGTGGGGGTGGCGGTCCCCAGGGCCATCGACTGCTCCAGGAGGGGGGCCACGCGGCATCCCTCCCACAATATAAAGCGCCCCGGGGGGTGGTGGTCCCCGGGGCCTGGGGGGCCTTTCAGCCCCCCCACCCATTTTTTTTTTTTTTTTTTTTTAAAGCCTTGGGGGTTGTGGTCCCCGGGACTGGGGGTTGCCTTTGAGGCTCCCCCACTCATTTATTTTGTAGCCCCGGGGGGAGGTGGTCCCCCTCTGGGCCCCCCATCAAAGTTAAAATTTTTGCCCCTGGGATTTAGCCCCCCCCCCCCCCCCGGGAGCTAATTATTAAAGAAGCGCAGGAGCCCGCGCTTCGTTTTTTTTGTATGGCAGGATCCGCGCACCCTGTGCGCATTTTGCCGTTTTTTCAAAAAAATAAATTTGCCAAATTTGGTGTAATTCCGTTCAGCAGCTCGGGTTGTAGCTGCGATTAAAGGTTCCTATGGCAAATTGCATGGGGAAAACACGTTTTTGGACCCCCTTTTTTCTCGGCCCCTGCTTGACGAATCACCCCGAGACTTTCAGGATAGGAGCGGACCGGAGTGCCCCACCAGTTTTGAAAATTTTGCGAAGATTGTCAACCGACGCCAAAGTTTTTCCAAATAGAATGTTGCGGATTTCCTATGGATTATAGGTCCTAACTAGAACTAACTCCTGGCGACCACCAGTTGTGTGTGTGTGTGTGTGTGTGTGTGTGTGTGTGTGTATGTATGTATATATGTGTATATATAATATAAATTCCCAAAGTGTCCTGAAGCATTTAGGAGATCACTCGACCGAGCCTCCCCATACGGCTTCCAAATGCAACCTGCTTAAGTGCTTCTTTTCATTTTTAAAGCCCAACGCATTTCAGGATTACAAATCCCTTCTTCTAGGGCTGCCACAGACCAAACACCTGAGCCTCGCATTGCATTTGAATTTTAGATGTATGTATGTATATATGCGTATTTGTGTGTGTGTGTATGTGTATATGTATATATATATATATATATATATATTTGTCCACAAAGCCTTTCCACGATGAAAAAAGAATCGTTCTTGAGCCCAGTTCCTTTAGCGTGATTATTTATTTAAGAAATAGCAAACAAACACCCGACGCGTTTCGGTGCCACTGCACCTTGGTCACGGGTAATCAGCAGTTTGTGAAAAGTGCTACATATAGTGTTTAAACAAAACATAAAGGTAGGACTACCTGCCCCAACTCGATAATAAAGACCTTCAAAATTGGCATCCATTTTGTAATGGTCAAATCGTAACAAGTTACTGCTTCAAACATTTTGTAATTGCCACGGATTACAATATCTGGTAAGAGCAACACGAACATGATTATGCATATTGGTACAGGTTAATTTCAAAACAATTGTAGTGATAAGTCCGGCCCTAGTGGGCATAATACTACAAAAAAGCGATTTTGTGTAAAACAATTGACCAATCTTGCTGTGTGATACATGTTACTGTTTGATTTACGCCCCAGTGGGCTGTCTCATAGATTTTTGTGAATACTGCCCCAGTGGGCCCAAATTTATCAGTGGCTCTTATAATTAATTGTCTCACTTTGCACGAACCAAATCATAATTTAATAATGCCTCTGAAAGTAGATCTTCTTAATGGTATGCTGACAGTTTGGTCTCCTACAAAACATAAACACATTTTTTGCAATCACTATACTAGTATAAACAATTAAAAAACAAACTTATGGCTTCTTATTTACATCATGTAATATCTTGTAATTTGAGTATCAAATATACAGCACGTTAATGATTATTTAACCTAAATGAACCGACATCTCTTCATCTTTGTTTAAACCTAATGGTTGTACGGTATCATATTTAATAATCATTTTAGACTCCAATTTTCGTAGCTCTCTCACTGTGTCTCCACCCCTTTCTGATTTTGGAATTCTATCCAGGGCACAAAATTGTAGGACATTGATGTTTTTTTCCATGTGTTTCTTTAAAATGTCTGGCAATGGGATATTGCTTGTCCTCATTGATAATAGCCCTAGTGTGTTCCAAGATTCGTTTTTTCACTTGGTGAATGGTACTCCCAATGTATACTAAAGGGCAAGGACAACACAAAGCATACACGCAAAAGTCAGATTTGCACGTTAAATATTTTTGAATAATGTATGGTTTCTGACTTTTTGATAAAGTGAGTTCCTTTCGATTCACACTATTTTTACATGCCTTGCATGAATTACACGTGTAGAATCCCTTTATCTCTCTCCATTTTTGCTCTTTATTGCTTACAGCACTGCTGCAAAGAAGATCTTTAAGAGCTGGACATTTTCTGAATGTAATTTTCGGCTGACTTCCCACTGCTTTTTTCAACACAGGATCAATGTTTAAGATATGCCAGTATTTTTTCAGACATTTTCTAACCTGCCAAGACTGGCTAGAGTATGCAGTGATGAACCTGATTGGTTCATCTTGGTCTTCTTTAGGGGTTTTTGGGTTTAAAAGGTCATCCCTCAAAACTGTTCTAACTTTAGCACACGCTTGTTTGATTATTTTATTTGAGTATCCTCTTTCCCCAAATCTTTCTTTCATGTTTGTCATTTCTGATTCAAAGTCTGATTGTGTGCTGCAATTTCTCTTGGCCCTTAAAAGTTCCCCATACAGGATGCTGCAAATCAGATTCTTTGGATGGCAGCTGTCCGCATGTAGCAGGCTATTACCTGCTGTTGGTTTCCGGAACAGCTTGCTTTCCAATTTACCATTTTTGACATTAGCAATCACATCCAGAAATTCGATGGTTTCTTTTTCTATTGTGCACGTGAATGTCAAATTGCAGTCATTTGCATTTAAGTTGGCCACGAATTGCAAAGCATCATCTTTTTCTCCCTTCCAGATGCAAAATACGTCATCTATATATCTGGCCCAGAGACAAACGTTCTGGGTAAAGGCCAAGATCTTACTAGCAACCTGCTCCTCCCACCAGCCCAGGTATAAACCCGCATAGCTGGGGGCGAAGCAGGTTCCCATCGCCGTACCCCGGGCCTGACAATAGATGACGTGATCAAACAGGAAAAAATTGTTCGAAAGACATCTTTGCATCATGCATACTAGCATTTCAGTGTGTAAAAGATACTTAATGTCTCTTTGTTTCAAAAAATGCTGATTAGCTTGTACTCCCAAATCGTGTGGTATACACGTATATAAGCTGTTGACATAAAGTGTCATTAGCCACATGTCTTCTTCCCACCGGACTTTTTCAATAACTTTTAAAAAATCTCGAGTGTCCTGTAAATAAGAGGGGAGTTTTTGGACATAAGGGCGTAAAAAATGGTCAATGTATTTAGAGGTATTTTCATAGGTGCTCCCTATAGAGGACACAATAGGTCGTCCTGGATGATTGACCCTGTCTTTATGTAGCTTTGGCAATAAGTATAGGGCCGGCAGTTTTGGATGGTCACATTTGAGAAATCTGTACTCTTCGTCTGATATCAATCTTTGACGTTTCCACTCAACTAGTTGCAATTGGTATTCGATGTTACTATTTTCGTAACAACTCCTGTTACTGATTGTGTAACTGTCAACATCATCCAGTTGTCGTCTACCTTCATTTAAACGTAGACAAACATTAGACAAACATTTTGTAATTGCCACGGATTACAATATCTGGTAAGAGCAACACGAACATGATTATGCATATTGGTACAGGTTAATTTCAAAACAATTGTAGTGATAAGTAATCCGGGAGAACCCACCATTTTAACGATTGATGATATAGATTTATTGCAGACAATGAAGGGGTTAGAAAATGATGTTGACAATCCTATGGATGTGCAAACTTGTTTAACTGAGGAAAATGTAATTTTTGATTGCAGTAGCGACAGCAACTTCAAACAAAAATCCAGATTCTTGCCACAAATCCACAATGAGATTATTGATGTGTTTGATAAGGGTGTAACTCAAGAATTTAAAAGATTGGACAAATCCAGTAAATTGAAATATACCAATTTGAGTAATAAACAAACCACAGCAATTAGAGAACTACAGAACAACAAAGAGGTTGTCATAAAAAAATCAGACAAGGGTGGTAATGTTGTGGTATGGCCTACCAAGATGTATTTAAATGAAGGTAGACGACAACTGGATGATGTTGACAGTTACACAATCAGTAACAGGAGTTGTTACGAAAATAGTAACATCGAATACCAATTGCAACTAGTTGAGTGGAAACGTCAAAGATTGATATCAGACGAAGAGTACAGATTTCTCAAATGTGACCATCCAAAACTGCCGGCCCTATACTTATTGCCAAAGCTACATAAAGACAGGGTCAATCCTCCAGGACGACCTATTGTGTCCTCTATAGGGAGCACCTATGAAAATACATTGACCATTTTGTACGCCCTTATGTCCAAAAACTCCCCTCTTATTTACAGGACACTCGAGATTTTTTAAAAGTTATTGAAAAAGTCCGGTGGGAAGAAGACATGTGGCTAATGACACTTGATGTCAACAGCTTATATACGTGTATACCACACGATTTGGGAGTACAAGCTAATCAGCATTTTTTGAAACAAAGAGACATTAAGTATCTTTTACACACTGAAATGCTGGTATGCATGATGCAAAGATGTCTTTCGAACAATTTTTTCCTGTTTGATACCGGGGTACGGCGATGGGAACCTGCTTCGCCCCCAGCTATGCGGGTTTATACCTGGGCTGGTGGGAGGAGCGGGTGGCTAGTAAGATCTTGGCCTTTACCCAGAACGTTTGTCTCTGGGCCAGATATATAGATGACGTATTTTGCATCTGGAAGGGAGAAAAAGATGATGCTTTGCAATTCGTGGCCAACTTAAATGCAAATGACTGCAATTTGACATTCCCGTGCACAATAGAAAAAGAAACCATCGAATTTCTGGATGTGATTGCTAATGTCAAAAATGGTAAATTGGAAAGCAAGCTGTTCCGGAAACCAACAGCAGGTAATAGCCTGCTACATGCGGACAGCTGCCATCCAAAGAATCTGATTCGCAGCATCCCGTATGGGGAACTTTTAAGGGCCAAGAGAAATTGCAGCACACAATCAGACTTTGAATCAGAAATGACAAACATGAAAGAAAGATTTGGGGAAAGAGGATACTCAAATAAAATAATCAAACAAGCGTGTGCTAAAGTTAAAACAGTTTTGAGGGATGACCTTTTAAACCCAAAAACCCCTAAAGAAGACCAAGATGAACCAATCAGGTTCATCACTGCATACTCTAGCCAGTCTTGGCAGGTTAGAAAATGTCTGAAAAAATACTGGCATATCTTAAACATTGATCCTGTGTTGAAAAAAGCAGTGGGAAGTCAGCCGAAAATTACATTCAGAAAATGTCCAGCTCTTAAAGATCTTCTTTGCAGCAGTGCTGTAAGCAATAAAGAGCAAAAATGGAGAGAGATAAAGGGATTCTACACGTGTAATTCATGCAAGGCATGTAAAAATAGCGTGAATCGAAAGGAACTCACTTTATCAAAAAGTCAGAAACAATACATTATTCAAAAATATTTAACGTGCAAATCTGACTTTTGCGTGTATGCTTTGTGTTGTCCTTGCCCTTTAGTATACATTGGGAGTACCATTCACCAGGTGAAAAAACGAATCTTGGAACACACTAGGGCTATTATCAAGGAGGACAAGCAATATCCCATTGCCAGACATTTTAAAGAAACACATGGAAAAAACATCAATGTCCTACAATTTTGTGCCCTGGATAGAATTCCAAAATCAGAAAGGGGTGGAGACAGAGTGAGAGAGCTACGAAAATTGGAGTTTAAAATGATTATTAAATATGATACCGTACAACCATTAGGTTTAAACAAAGATGAAGAGATGTCGGTTCATTTAGGTTAAATAATCATTAACGTGCTGTATATTTGATACTCAAATTACAAGATATTACATGATGTAAATAAGAAGCCATAAGTTTGTTTTTTAATTGTTTATACTAGTATAGTGATTGCAAAAAAATGTGTTTGTTTTGTAGGAGACCAAACTGTCAGCATACCATTAAGAAGATCTACTTTCAGAGGCATTATGAAATTATGATTTGGTTCGTGCAAAGTGAGACAATTAACTATAAGAGCCACTGATAAATTTGGGCCCACTGGGGCAGTATTCACAAAAATCTATGAGACAGCCCACTGGGGCGTAAATCAAACAGTAACATGTATCACACAGCAAGATTGGTCAATTGTTTTACACAAAATCGCTTTTTTGTAGTATTATGCCCACTAGGGCCGGACTTATCACTACAATTGTTTTGAAATTAACCTGTACCAATATGCATAATCATGTTCGTGTTGCTCTTACCAGATATTGTAATCCGTGGCAATTACAAAATGTTTGAAGCAGTAACTTGTGACGATTTGACCATTACAAAATGGATGCCAATTTTGAAGGTCTTTATTATCAAGTTGGGGCAGGTAGTCCTACCTTTATGTTTTGTTTAAACACTATATGTAGCACTTTTCACAAACTGCTGATTACCCGTGACCAAGGTGCAGTGGCACCGAAACGCGTCGGGTGTTTGTTTGCTATTTCTTAAATAAATAATCACGCTAAAGGAACTGGGCTCAAGAACGCTTTTTTTTCATCGTGGAAAGGCTTTGTGGACAAATGAATGAGGATCGCTACCTCGCTTGAGCCCGCCACCGCAAAAGCGGCAGGGAAACCAGCGAACGGTACGAAAGAATATGAATATATATATATATATATATATATATATATATATATATATATATATATATATATATATATATATATATATTCACTGAAAAAACCATAGGTTTCACACATGTTATAGTTAGCGGAAATTTTACTGATAAAAAACCAGTGAAATTCCCCCGTTATAGTTAGTGCAGGCAACTATAACTCACGCGACCGCAATCCTCTGCTGATGCTAATACTGTATTTAGACACTTATATGCCCATGTCTTCTTCCATACATTTTTAGCTATACATATATTACAAATATTTTTTTTTCATAAAGACACATATGTCATCAGCAGAAGATTGCGGTCGCGTGAGTTATAGTTGCCTGCACTAACTATAACGGGGGAATTTCACTGGTTTTTTATCAGTAAAATTTCCGCTAACTATAACATGTGTGAAACCTATGGTTTTTTCAGTGAATTTGCAAGGTTTTTTAAATGCTAATTCCTAACTATAACGTGTGTGAAACCTATGGTTTTTTCAGTGAATTTGTACGGTTTTTTAAATGCTAAGTTACTTTACGCCATTCGAGGCCTGCGCGCCCACTTAACGCAGTTCGTTCCGTGCACGGTTTTTATCAACTTTAATAAGCCCTGTACATTTGGTGGCCTTCGGCCACCAAAAGCACAGGGGGTGGGGTCAATGTGGATAGTGTTTTTTTTATTTCAATTTTATAATTTCATGTTGCCAAAATTTAGTTTTTTTTACCTATTAATAAGCCCTGTACATTTGGTGGCCTTCGGCCACCAAAAGCACAGGGGGTGGGGTAAGTGTGGATAGTGTTTTTTTTATTTTTATTTTTTTACCGTACGCTTACGGTAAGCGTACGGTAAGCGTACCCCGCGAAAATTGCCGAAAAAAAATAAAACCGTTTTTGCTCTTGGGGGATGTTTGTGGACTCCCTCAACATGACTATGTGGGAGGGAGTTGTCAAAACAGCCCCGTAACATGTTTTTGGCCATCATGTTTGATAAACAACACTCAGTGCGAGAGACAAAATGGCGGCCGCCGCTTCCTGGTTTCGGCCGATTCGAATGTTTACTAAGATCTAAGAGCCAATCAGAATCGCGCTCGCGCACGCCACCGTACGCTTACCGTAAGCGTACGGTAAGCGTACCGTAAGCGGGCTCAGATATATATATTGATTTAAAGGCTATTTTCTCAGAATCTACTGAACAGATTTACACCAAACCTACAAAAGGCACTTCCTTGACCTAGGGACTACCTCTCTGCCAAATTTTGAGTAATTCTGTTCAGCCGTTCGGGCTGTAGCTCGTTCTAAAGGTCCTATGGAAAAATGCATGGGAAAAACGCGTTTTGGGGCCCCCCTTTTATCTCAGCCCCCGCTTGACGGATCCCCCCGAGACTTTCAGGGTAGGAGCGGAGCGTAGCGCCCCACCTATTTTGAGAAATTCGCGAGGATTCGTCGACCGGCGCCAAAGTTATTCAAAATAGAATGTTGAGGTTTTCCTATGGAAACGTGGTCCTAACTATAACTACCTACTGGCGACCGCCAGTAGGTAATATATATATATATATATATATATATATATATATATATATATATATATATATATATATATATATATATATATATATATATATATATTCACTTAAAAAACCATAGGTTTCACACATGTTATATTTAGGTGGATATTCCACTCATAAAAAACCAAAGAAATTCCCCCGTTTATAGTTAGTTCAGATAACTATAACTCGCGGCCCGCAATGCACTGCTGATGACGTCACATATTACATCACCCATGACATGGTCAGTGACATCACTGATGACATCATCCTTGTGATAGAGTGGCGGTCGCGCGAGTTATAGTTATCTGAACTAACTATAACAGGGGAATTTTATTGTTTTTTTACGAGTGAAATATCCACCTAACTATAACATGTGGGAAACCTATGGTTTTTTTAAGTGAATTTTCAAGGTTTTTTAAATGCTAATTCCTAACTATAACGTGTATGAAACCTATGGTTTTTTCAGTGAATTTGTACGTTTTTTTTAAATGCTAAGTTATGTATGTATTTTTTTTTAATATATTTATTTTACAATAAACTACGTATTAAAATGTTACCCCCGCGATTTTTTTAACATTTTTTTTTTTAATTCTGCCTTCGGGGTCCTTCAGGGACCCCCTGACAAAGGCTAGGGGGTCAGGAACTCTCTACCCTGCCCACTTTTCACGTTCGCCACCTTCCTTTTTCACTCTCGCACTGAAAACAAACAAAATGGCGGCCGACACTTCCTGATTTCGACCGATTCGAACGTTGACTAACATGTAACCACCAATCAGAATTACGCTCGCGCACGTTAGGGTGCTCGCACGGTGCGCGCACGGTACGCGCTTATAGATATTGATATGCTTTTAAATGCTATTTTCTCAGGAACTACTGAACAGATTGACACCAGACCTGCAAAAGGCACTTCCCTGACCTGAGGACTACCTCTCTGCCAAATTTCAAGTAATTCTGTTCAGCCGTTCGGGCTGTACCTTCGACTAAAGGTCCTATGGGAAAATGCATGGGGAAAACGCGTTTTGGGACCCCCCTTTTTTCTCGGCCCCCACTTGACGAATCGCCCCGAGACTTTCAGGGTAGGAGCTGAGCGGAGCGCCCCATTAGTTTTGAAAATTTCGCGAGGATTCGTCAACCGGTGCCAAAGTTATTCAAAATAGAATTTTCAGATTTCCTATGGAAACACGGTCCTAACTATAACTATCTACTGGCGACCGCCAGTAGATA
Organism: Triturus cristatus; assembly: GCF_964204655.1. Lineage (NCBI taxonomy): Eukaryota > Metazoa > Chordata > Amphibia > Caudata > Salamandridae > Triturus > Triturus cristatus. The sequence continues at coordinate 318,421,788 of NC_140592.1, forward strand.
ATATATGTGTATGTGTGTATGTATATGTGTGTGTGTGTATATATGCGTGTGTGTATATACAACATGTGTGCGTGTGTATATATGTGTGCGTGTGTATATATATATATATATATGTGTGTGTGTGTATATATATATATATATATATATATTTTTTTTAAAAGGCTTTATTTCGATAAAAACATATAAAAGCTGAATATAAATAGAATTAAAAGAATATATATATATTTTTTTTACAACAATCACTAATTTCATTGATTTATAGCAAAAAATACATACATTCTATACCGGTTAAAAAGGATCAATACGAAACATTAGTTAAAACCAAATTAAACAATGCATTTAAGCCTTTTACTTCGGAGATGCCAAGCCCATGATAGAAATTTAGGAAGGCCACAAGCATACGTTGGGCGAGAGTCAGACGTTAGAATACGCAGGGCCTCAATATGGGACCTAGTGCCTAACAATCTACACAATGCTTTGAGCCACTTTTGAATAGGTTTCATATACTCTGGACATTGGAACAAAAAATGTGCTATAGTCTCAGGGCTGGTAATACAAAAGGGACAAAATCCAGTTGTCTGGGCCGGTGGTTTCCAGCGTGCTGTGAGGGCTCGTAATGGGAGAGTCCCAACCCTAAACTTATGATAGAGAGCTCTGTCAAACGGTTTCTCAATAAGATCCAAATAGCTTTCACAAATAGGTAGATCCTTGAACTTTAAAAAGTCCTCCGAAAGTTTACCCAAGAGATGATTGGTATTGGTTCGAGACGTGAGCCAATTCCAATACATGGTCTTTAGTATTGCCTTTGGGGGAGAGGATCTACTAACCCACGCTTCACTTAGGCCAAGGTCACCGAGTAAAGCTTTTACATCTCTTAACCACTTTATCTTGTGCCAACCCGATAGTGACATAATTTCAGACAATCCTTTGGCATATTTAGCCAATTCTGGAACTCGCCACAGGCGGGCCCATAAAAGCAGTGGTCGCAATTTAGCAAGATCACCAATCGGGCTACAGCCTAAGTCAAGCATTAGCGGTAGCATTGGCGTGCCCTGGGGTAGTAACATCAGTGACCTGCAAAATTTCCTTTCCGACCTTGACAGTTCGTCTATATTATAAGTGCCCCATAGTTCGGCCCCATAGAGGGCAGAGCTAACTCCTCTTGCCTTGTAGATATCAATAACAGGGGCTATTGGTCTTATTGTACAGAGACGCTGTTCTTTTAAAAGAGCCCCAGTTACCCTCTTATGAGTTAAAAGCATTTTGGCTAGATGGGGGGGGTCCACTGCATAGTGTGCGATATACGTATGCCTAAGTAATCAAATACCCTCTCCCTTCCCAAGGGTACCGAATTCAGCACAGGGGGACGAGCAAGTTTTTTGGGGGGATTCATCACCAAATATTTGGTTTTGTCGGTGTTAATGACCAAACCCCGCTCCATACAAAAAGCCTGAAAGTTATTAAGGAGCTTCTGGAGGCCCATTGGGGACTTAGACAACAGGAGCGTGTCATCCGCAAAGAGGAGGGTGGGAACATGTTCGCCCGCCAGGGATGGTTCATCTGAAGGGTCTTTTAGCAGGTGCTCAACCACACCATTTACATACAAAGAGAAAAGGGTGGGAGCAAGAACACATCCCTGGCGGACTCCTCTGTCTACCGGGATTCTGTTTGTTTTTTCGCCCTGTGTTCCCCATCTAATTTGGGCAAAATTGCCTTCATGGAGCTTCACCAACATCGAGAGAATATAGCGTGGGAGGCCCATTTTAAAAAGGACTTCCCATAGGATCTCCCTAGGCATAAGGTCAAAGGCAGTCTTCAGGTCGATAAAAGCGAGATAAAGACTGCCTTTGCCTATGACCACAACCTTCCAGTAAATCAACATTAGTCTGAATACTTGCTCTATCGTACCCGTACCAGCTCTAAACCCTGCTTGGTAATCGGAGAGGATACCATTTTCTTCAATCCATTGTAAGATCCTCCCCAATATGACCTTCCCAACAACCTTCTGGGTTGTATCCAGTAGGCTTATGGGACGGTAGTTAGAGGGATCGTCTCTTAAACCTTTTTTAAAAATGGGGACAACCTCTGCTCCCTTCCATGACTCAGGGATTGCTGCACCCTTGTGAATAGCAACAAGCAGGGAGTGAATAAACTTCCCCCACTTTGGGATGTCATGACGAAGTAGGTCGCCAGGGATGCCATCACGACCAGCTGCTTTTTGGGGCAGGATAGCACTGATAGCACACTCCACTTCCTTAATTGTAAAGTCAGGTTCCGTAGTGTCACCCTCCAAAATAGAGTGATCAAATATAGCTACAATGCTAGATTCTTGTCGGCGGGTATACAATTGGGAGAAGTGGGTAAACCAGACTTGGCTGGTAATACTACAAGTGATATGGTTACTATCAGGTCTATTCCTGGCTCTAACTGTATCCCAAAATCGTCTGGCATCTTTGCCCGAACTGGCCTCTTTTAGGGTATGCCAGTACTCATCCTCCCAATCCTTTTTAGCATTAGCTATGTGCCGTTTATAGTCCTTTCTAGCAAGCTGTATCAAAAGTTGTGACTTGCCTTTAATTGCCTTAATTAATGCTATTTTTGCCTGTCTACATGCAGGTGTAAACCAGTCATGTGAGCCCTTCGGCTTTAGATTTGTTATTGGCTTACGCCCACATGTTTGTTCTAAGAATAGTTCTCCTATGATTTTGATTGCTTCTTCAAAGACAGTTGTAGCCCCACCAAATGCAAAAGGAGTTTGTGTAATAGCATCTAGCTCTGATTGCGAAGCCAATAAGTTCTCATCTATAATGTTAAGCTTGGCTTCATCAAGAGCTATTTTATTCCACTTTAAACGCCTCCTGCAATTAGATAGGCAAACATTGGGGGCAGGCTTATGGATTATTCTTTTTATTTTACTTGGCCACAGATTATTAAGGGTTAAAGACAGCGGGTTAGTGCCCCTTGCATAAACATTAAATAGCTCAAGGGCTCGCCCCCTATTAGGGCCTCTCAACAGGATTCTTAAAATATCTGGACAATTGGTCTGTTTTTGGGTGATATGACATCCAAGCGCGATGCTCACCCATATAAGAAGGCCCCCAGAGGGGCGTCCCCTCCCTGTACTTGGGGATGTTGCAGGCACAAAAAAGGTGACGTACCCAACTCTATGGAGGGGCTTCAAACTCCAGGTCACTTGGAATATACAGATCTTATGTTCTTCTACCAGGGAATTCCATTCAGGCAAGCCCAATTTCCTATTTAAGCCTGCCAAATTCCAACTAATGATTTTGAATGATTCCATGGTAGAAGGTGTGCAACTTATTGATGAATCCAGTTGATCTCCAGAAAGTTTGGTCAATTCTTTAGATTGATCAAAGACGGAGATATGCTGGAAAGATGTTTCCAGGTCCAGAGTACTTCGTTGGTCCATTAAGGGGACCCCAAGGGGCAGATGGTCAATCAGAGAGTTAGTTAGCAGGCACAATGGATAGTGATGAGTGCGTCAAAACCCTAATTCATGACCAAAAAGTTCCCCCCTATTACCATAGTTAAGTGGAGCATAAGGGCAATACTCATTTATAGATCGACCCCAGAATTTGAGACCCTGATTTGGCCATTGGGGATGAAGCATTTGGCGAGGATAGAAATATTCCAAACTGGCTATTCTGATTTTACTGCCGGTAGACTCATAATGATAGTTGCAAATGTACTTCACGGCTCGTATATCACGAAAATTAACTAAGATACAGTCGCCCGGGACTTCCTTGATTCTGTTGCCTACCCAACTAACTCTTCTAACAAACAAAACCTTCCCATCTATCTCTCTTGGTAAAGGTCTACTATTATTCAGATAGTGGGTGGTTTTGTTTTTCAGTTCAGAGTATGATTCTGTTCTGCCAGATGACAACTGGGGGACACCTACCAAAACTACCACATAGGGCATACTAGCTAAGGGTAGGTCGATATTGGGTAAATTAGGTTGTTCGTTATCGATCTTATCCAGGCTATTAGTCGTTTCTGCCCTTATTTCCATCGCATTCCTAAGAGTAATTTTCTCTCCCGGAATTTGTGGGAGTGTGGCCGAACTAGCTCCCTTACTTTCAAGGATTACTCCATTGCTAGGGGTGTTAATAGCAGCCTTGGATTGAGGGGTTCCGCTAGCTCTTAACACCTCGCTTCCTTTCGTTACCAGGCATTTACTCATTTTACTCACTTTTTTCATATTAGATGCTGAAGGATTGCCATTACTCATGTTCCCAGAGGGGACAATATTATTCGAGGTGGCAGCAATAGGTGTTGGTAATGAATCTTGCAACTTTTGTTCAGCAGAAGGAGAACTGTTGTTCTTTGTGTGCAACTTAATTAATGTTTTTAAGGAGAAAAAATTATCAAGGATGTCTTGTTCAAGCCTATCCAACCTTGTTGATAGAACCTTAAGCCTCTCATTGACCGGAAGTAAAAGGGACTTCATGGTCCGTTCAATGCAGTCAATGAGAGGGATCTCTTGAGTGCGGTTTGATAGGTTTTCCTGGTTTAGATTTCCACTCTGCGATAATGTAATAGCAACGTTGGTGGTTCCACAACTAGTTTGCACCGGGGATTTCTCCACCAGAGCTTCTGGTCTATGTAAAACCGGATCTCCAAGGGTGATACCATCCGTTTCCGATATAATGATAGAAGCATCAGATGGATGGCTAACACCAGAGATTTCAAGAGCTATATTACGCGTTTTAGATCTATACTGCTTTCCTTTCTTTTCATGTACCCTATCACCACTAGGTTTTAACTCAAAGTGTTTTTCCCTAAAGGATGGTTCAGACCTGAGCCTAGCAGATTGGCCTCGAGTAATTACATGAGGCGAGCATATGCTTTGGTCACCCTCAGATATCCGAGTCGAGTTTAATGACTTTGAGCAGTTATTAGTGGGTTGAGAATCACCCAAATGGGATAATAAGATAATCGGTGTCTGGGATAACCTTGCATGGGAGGATAGGGGAGAGGTATCAAGGGACACATTCTTATCCAAAGGGGACCCATCTTCAGTATCTAGGGTCTGACGAATCCTTGGGAGCAAAGCAAAGGACGGTAGCAGGGTAGAATCCTGGGAGTTAGTGGTAAGCATTGACATATCAGGGATAGGGAGTGGGGGATGGCAACCCATAGGAAGTGACAAGCGACGTTCCGTGGTTTCAATGGCATTAGCCACAACACCGATGGTTTTTTGCAACATACGGTCTATCGCTGTCAAACTAGGGAGTTGGGGAGTGGCCACATTTTGGTTTTGTACAAGTGAAGATTTTTGAGTAGTAAGCTTTCCCATTTTGCAATTCCTGTTATAATAGACAACCGAATAATGCTTAATCACAGTACCATACCTACAACACAGCCAACGGATAAACGACAAATCAGTAACTACCAATCCGCAAATCACTGTATAGTTACTCACAACTTGTATGCCAATGCCCACTTTGTACAGTTAATCCAATGATGCAATGCCTAATAGAAATAGAGCGCGGGGAATCCGGGCCTGGAGGGATGGCCCAGCCCAGCCTCCTCCGGCCACCAACGGCCACAAACGGTCCCACCCTTGTCCCGGGCTTCTCCCGGCGCCGCCTGCGCGCATCCCGCGACGCGGGGGTAAGTTCAAATTTATGCGCCTCCGTGCGCGTTAGTTACGAAAGCGGACACTTCCGCCGCTGAGGCTCCTGGGGGCTGTAGTCCTGCATTCTGTGGCCGCGAGGTAGAGTAGCTGCGGCGGCGGCAGGAAGGCTGTATGGATGGCCAGCAACTACGCCTGGGACAGGTATGGAGAGAAACACCGTTATGGCAAGATGTCACAAGGTTCTGGAGTCACCCGCTCTGCCGGGGCTAAGTTCAAATTTATGCGCCTCCGTGCGCGTTAGTTACGAAAGCGGACTTCCGCCGCTAAGGCTCCTGGGGGCTGTAGTCCTGCACTCTGCGGCCGCGAGGTAGAGTAGCTGCGGCGGCGGCAGGAAGGCTGTATGGATGGCCAGCAACTACGCCTGGGACAGGTATGCAGAGAAACACCGTTATGGCAACATGTCACAAGGTTCTGGAGTCACCCGCTCTGCCGGGGCTAAGTTCAAACTTATGCGCCTCCGTGCACGTTAGTTACGAAAGCGGTCTTCCGCCGCTAAGGCTCCTGGGGGCTGTAGTCCTGCACTCTGCGGCCGCGAGGTAGAGTAGCTGTGGCGGCGGCAGGAAGGCGGTATGGATGGCCAGCAACTACGCCTGGGACAGGTATGCAGAGAAACACCGTTATGGCAAGATGTCACAAGGTTCTGGAATCATTTTGACAATCATGTTTGAACTGCTCTTGTGAAAAAAGGAAGAAGTGCTGATGAAAGAAACCGCATAGCTATATATATGTATGTGTGTGTGTGTGTGTGTGTGTGTATATATATATATGTGTGTGTGTGTGTGTATATATGTGTGTATATATATATATATATATATATATATATATATATATATATATATATATTCACTGAAAAAAACATAGGTTTCACACACGTTATAGTTAGGAATTATCATTTACAAAACCTTGTAAATTCACTTAAAAAACCATAGGTTTCACACATGTTATAGTTAGCTGTACATTTCACTCGTAAAAAACCAATGAAATTCCACGTTCTAGTTAGATCAGGTAACTATAACTTGCGCGCCCACAATAAACTGCTGATGACGTCACATAGTACATCACTCATGACATGGTCAGTGACATCACTCATGACATCAATGATGACATCTGAAATTACACATTGTGGATTGCGGTCGCGCAAGTTATAGTTACCTGATCTAACTATAACGTGGAATTTCATTGGTTTTTTACGAGTGAAATGTACAGCTAACTATAACATGTGTGAAACCTATGGTTTTTTTAAGTGAATTTGCAAGGTTTTGTAAATGATAATTCCTAACTATAACGTGTGTGAAACCTATGGTTTTTTCAGTGAATTTGTACGGTTTTTTAAATGCTAAGTTATGTATTTATTTTTTTATTTTTTTTTTCTGGTTTTTCACTATGCGCACACCCTGCGCGCACGGTGCACTTCGCTTTCAAAATTTGGAGATATATATATATATATATATATATCTATATATATATATATATATATATCCAAATTTTGAAAATCAGAACGCCGCACTCTTCCTGGATGTTTTAAGACGAGTTTGATAACTTGCTCTCCACCTACGCTTTTCGAACTTCAACAGTTCTTGGTCACGGTAGTTGCATAAGTCCCTTCTTTATTTCAACTATTTATACCAAAACTCCACATAGCCGATAATGAGGCATTGTGGGTATGGTAGTTTTTTAAGCTAGTCATGCAAAAAAAAAATATATTTTTTTTTCCCATGAAGTTCAAATCGAGCTGATTACGCTGAATTGGCATACGCCCCACACTGTCGGCATAATTCTTATATTTATAAATCCAAACCCAAAAGTGTCCAAACAGTATGATTTCCATGTTTGTTCACTATCACTGTTTTAACTAATGCGTTTAGTCGCTCTACTTCACAAGCGAGTCTCTCGCGTATGTGTCCAACAGTAAGAGACTTAGTGTCAGGTATTTTCGGCTGAGTGCCATATATACCTTTTTATATGCCGAATTGTGTCGCGATGACAAGCAGCAAATCAGACAAGGAAAAGAATACAAGTTTCTGATTAAAAAATGTGGCAACGAAGTCATATCTAATGAGTATTGAAAATGGCATGTGTGTGTGATTATACACGATATTCTCACAAGTGTACATAAAGTTCCTCATCTCCATTTAACCCTCCAGGGGTCTGTGTTTTGAAGTGGATTATCAATTTAGACTCTAACCGTCTGAGTTTTTGAGTTCTGTTTCCTCCTCTCTCATGTTCCATAATGCAGGCTATGCCTGAATATTTGATGTCTCCAAGTTTTTCCAATGTGGCTCTGTAGATGTTTTGTCATGGCATAGGTTGTGTCTCCGTTCTGAATTGCGCGTATATGTTCCAATATGCGCTTTTTCAATGGGCAAATGGTTGAGCCTATGTATCGTTTGCCACGAAAACATTCAATCAGATAAATTACAAATTGCGTTTCACATGTAATTATATTCTGAATTTCAAATGTTCGGCCTTGCGAGTCTTTAATGATTTTAAGATTTTTTCCTATTTTGCATGCTTTGCATGTCATGCATTTGGTGAATCCCTGTTGTCTTTTTTCAAGCCATGTTTTAGTTCTTTTATTTTCAAAATGACTGTTTACCAATGTGTCACGAAGTGACGGTGCCTTCCAAATGAAATCAAAGGTCGGTCCCCTATTGTGGGTCCAATATCTGGATCTTTTTTTATAACATTCCAGTACTTCATTAAAGTTTTTCGAATTTGAAAACTTTCCTTCGAGTATGTCAAGATTAGCCGTGGTGTTTCATCAGCTGTTGTTACATCCTTATTTTTCGTTCTCACAATGAGGGTTTGAGCTCTCGTTTTTTGTCTGGCTTTGTTCTCTCCACGTACAATATCACCATGTTTGTATCCACGTGATGTGAATCTTTTCTTTGTGTCAAGGAATTTTTTCTCCATCTCTTCAGGCTCGGAACAGTTCCTTTTCATCCGTAGGAATTCTCCATACGGAATGCTTTGTTTTAAAGATTGCGGGTGAAAGCTTGTTCCATGGAGGATACTATTCGTCGATGTTTTTTTTACGAAAAACTGTTGAATGTATTTTACCGGATTTGATGTATATTTTAGTGTCCAGAAAATCAATCTCTCTTGATTGTATGTTGAAGGTGAATTTAAGACCTACATCATTTCGATTGAGTATGGTGATCTACTCCACTAATTTGATTTTCAAAATTTGTCTCCTGATACAGATTGCGAGGTTTGTCCTTACCTCGCAGCCGGCACCAGCTATAAAGTGCTCCTCCCGCAAGGACAATTTGTTTGATATATATATATATATATATATATATATATATATATATATATATATATATCCACCCAAAATTGCAGGTAAACCGCGTCTTCTCCAAACCGAGAGGGCGTGTCACGGGGCCAGCACCTGCACGCTGGGAAACACAAAACTTAGTTCTCTCTTCCTCAAGAAAAGAGAGTGACACAGCTCCGGGGGAATAAGTGGATTTATTACTTCGTATTCATAATAGATGTCCCTGAGACTTAAGGGCAGACGCGTTTCAGCCATGGATTGGCCTCTTCAGTGCCCGTCTCCGCTGCCTTCTTACTGCTTCCAGGGTCAGTTGTGGCGATGTTCAAGTTATTCCTGATCATGTGATCAACTCGCCACTCCCTCTCCTCACAGGTGTAAGGTATTTACAAAGCCGTTGCATGCTGGACGTGGAAGTCCTCCGTTAGAGCCCATCAAGTGAAAGGACTACTAAAACACCAGGTGGTGTCTCCAAACATAGTTTGGTCGGTGAATCTTTGCCACTGCAACCGAATTTGAAGTTCAATCTGCTGTTCTTCTCCCTTCTCAGGCAACGCACATTTGCCTCCTCTCTCCCCATGAGCCAGCCTCCAAGTGGAAGTCCAACACCGGGGGGGAGACGCGGATAAAAGTCCACCCAAAATTGCAGGTAAACCGCGTCTTCTCCAAACCGAGAGGGCGTGTCACGGGGCCAGCACCTGCACGCTGGGAAACACAAAACTTAGTTCTCTCTTCCTCAAGAAAAGAGAGTGACACAGCTCCGGGGGAATAAGTGGATTTATTACTTCGTATTCATAATAGATGTCCCTGAGACTTAAGGGCAGACGCGTTTCAGCCATGGATTGGCCTCTTCAGTGCCCGTCTCCGCTGCCTTCTTACTGCTTCCAGGGTCAGTTGTGGCGATGTTCAAGTTATTCCTGATCATGTGATCAACTCGCCACTCCCTCTCCTCACAGGTGTAAGGTATTTACAAAGCCGTTGCATGCTGGACGTGGAAGTCCTCCGTTAGAGCCCATCAAGTGAAAGGACTACTAAAACACCAGGTGGTGTCTCCAAACATAGTTTGGTCGGTGAATCTTTGCCACTGCAACCGAATTTGAAGTTCAATCTGCTGTTCTTCTCCCTTCTCAGGCAACGCACATTTGCCTCCTCTCTCCCCATGAGCCAGCCTCCAAGTGGAAGTCCAACACCGGGGGGGAGACGCGGATAAAAGTCCACCCAAAATTGCAGGTAAACCGCGTCTTCTCCAAACCGAGAGGGCGTGTCACGGGGCCAGCACCTGCACGCTGGGAAACACAAAACTTAGTTCTCTCTTCCTCAAGAAAAGAGAGTGACACAGCTCCGGGGGAATAAGTGGATTTATTACTTCGTATTCATAATAGATGTCCCTGAGACTTAAGGGCAGACGCGTTTCAGCCATGGATTGGCCTCTTCAGTGCCCGTCTCCGCTGCCTTCTTACTGCTTCCAGGGTCAGTTGTGGCGATGTTCAAGTTATTCCTGATCATGTGATCAACTCGCCACTCCCTCTCCTCACAGGTGTAAGGTATTTACAAAGCCGTTGCATGCTGGACGTGGAAGTCCTCCGTTAGAGCCCATCAAGTGAAAGGACTACTAAAACACCAGGTGGTGTCTCCAAACATAGTTTGGTCGGTGAATCTTTGCCACTGCAACCGAATTTGAAGTTCAATCTGCTGTTCTTCTCCCTTCTCAGGCAACGCACATTTGCCTCCTCTCTCCCCATGAGCCAGCCTCCAAGTGGAAGTCCAACACCGGGGGGGAGACGCGGATAAAAGTCCACCCAAAATTGCAGGTAAACCGCGTCTTCTCCAAACCGAGAGGGCGTGTCACGGGGCCAGCACCTGCACGCTGGGAAACACAAAACTTAGTTCTCTCTTCCTCAAGAAAAGAGAGTGACACCGCTCCGGGGGAATAAGTGGATTTATTACTTCGTATTCATAATAGATGTCCCTGAGACTTAAGGGCAGACGCGTTTCAGCCATGGATTGGCCTCTTCAGTGCCCGTCTCCGCTGCCTTCTTACTGCTTCCAGGGTCAGTTGTGGCGATGTTCAAGTTATTCCTGATCATGTGATCAACTCGCCACTCCCTCTCCTCACAGGTGTAAGGTATTTACAAAGCCGTTGCATGCTGGACGTGGAAGTCCTCCGTTAGAGCCCATCAAGTGAAAGGACTACTAAAACACCAGGTGGTGTCTCCAAACATAGTTTGGTCGGTGAATCTTTGCCACTGCAACCGAATTTGAAGTTCAATCTGCTGTTCTTCTCCCTTCTCAGGCAACGCACATTTGCCTCCTCTCTCCCCATGAGCCAGCCTCCAAGTGGAAGTCCAACACCGGGGGGGAGACGCGGATAAAAGTCCACCCAAAATTGCAGGTAAACCGCGTCTTCTCCAAACCGAGAGGGCGTGTCACGGGGCCAGCACCTGCACGCTGGGAAACACAAAACTTAGTTCTCTCTTCCTCAAGAAAAGAGAGTGACACAGCTCCGGGGGAATAAGTGGATTTATTACTTCGTATTCATAATAGATGTCCCTGAGACTTAAGGGCAGACGCGTTTCAGCCATGGATTGGCCTCTTCAGTGCCCGTCTCCGCTGCCTTCTTACTGCTTCCAGGGTCAGTTGTGGCGATGTTCAAGTTATTCCTGATCATGTGATCAACTCGCCACTCCCTCTCCTCACAGGTGTAAGGTATTTACAAAGCCGTTGCATGCTGGACGTGGAAGTCCTCCGTTAGAGCCCATCAAGTGAAAGGACTACTAAAACACCAGGTGGTGTCTCCAAACATAGTTTGGTCGGTGAATCTTTGCCACTGCAACCGAATTTGAAGTTCAATCTGCTGTTCTTCTCCCTTCTCAGGCAACGCACATTTGCCTCCTCTCTCCCCATGAGCCAGCCTCCAAGTGGAAGTCCAACACCGGGGGGGAGACGCGGATAAAAGTCCACCCAAAATTGCAGGTAAACCGCGTCTTCTCCAAACCGAGAGGGCGTGTCACGGGGCCAGCACCTGCACGCTGGGAAACACAAAACTTAGTTCTCTCTTCCTCAAGAAAAGAGAGTGACACAGCTCCGGGGGAATAAGTGGATTTATTACTTCGTATTCATAATAGATGTCCCTGAGACTTAAGGGCAGACGCGTTTCAGCCATGGATTGGCCTCTTCAGTGCCCGTCTCCGCTGCCTTCTTACTGCTTCCAGGGTCAGTTGTGGCGATGTTCAAGTTATTCCTGATCATGTGATCAACTCGCCACTCCCTCTCCTCACAGGTGTAAGGTATTTACAAAGCCGTTGCATGCTGGACGTGGAAGTCCTCCGTTAGAGCCCATCAAGTGAAAGGACTACTAAAACACCAGGTGGTGTCTCCAAACATAGTTTGGTCGGTGAATCTTTGCCACTGCAACCGAATTTGAAGTTCAATCTGCTGTTCTTCTCCCTTCTCAGGCAACGCACATTTGCCTCCTCTCTCCCCATGAGCCAGCCTCCAAGTGGAAGTCCAACACCGGGGGGGAGACGCGGATAAAAGTCCACCCAAAATTGCAGGTAAACCGCGTCTTCTCCAAACCGAGAGGGCGTGTCACGGGGCCAGCACCTGCACGCTGGGAAACACAAAACTTAGTTCTCTCTTCCTCAAGAAAAGAGAGTGACACAGCTCCGGGGGAATAAGTGGATTTATTACTTCGTATTCATAATAGATGTCCCTGAGACTTAAGGGCAGACGCGTTTCAGCCATGGATTGGCCTTTTCAGTGCCCGTCTCCGCTGCCTTCTTACTGCTTCCAGGGTCAGTTGTGGCGATGTTCAAGTTATTCCTGATCATGTGATCAACTCGCCACTCCCTCTCCTCACAGGTGTAAGGTATTTACAAAGCCGTTGCATGCTGGACGTGGAAGTCCTCCGTTAGAGCCCATCAAGTGAAAGGACTACTAAAACACCAGGTGGTGTCTCCAAACATAGTTTGGTCGGTGAATCTTTGCCACTGCAACCGAATTTGAAGTTCAATCTGCTGTTCTTCTCCCTTCTCAGGCAACGCACATTTGCCTCCTCTCTCCCCATGAGCCAGCCTCCAAGTGGAAGTCCAACACCGGGGGGGAGACGCGGATAAAAGTCCACCCAAAATTGCAGGTAAACCGCGTCTTCTCCAAACCGAGAGGGCGTGTCACGGGGCCAGCACCTGCACGCTGGGAAACACAAAACTTAGTTCTCTCTTCCTCAAGAAAAGAGAGTGACACAGCTCCGGGGGAATAAGTGGATTTATTACTTCGTATTCATAATAGATGTCCCTGAGACTTAAGGGCAGACGCGTTTCAGCCATGGATTGGCCTCTTCAGTGCCCGTCTCCGCTGCCTTCTTACTGCTTCCAGGGTCAGTTGTGGCGATGTTCAAGTTATTCCTGATCATGTGATCAACTCGCCACTCCCTCTCCTCACAGGTGTAAGGTATTTACAAAGCCGTTGCATGCTGGACGTGGAAGTCCTCCGTTAGAGCCCATCAAGTGAAAGGACTACTAAAACACCAGGTGGTGTCTCCAAACATAGTTTGGTCGGTGAATCTTTGCCACTGCAACCGAATTTGAAGTTCAATCTGCTGTTCTTCTCCCTTCTCAGGCAACGCACATTTGCCTCCTCTCTCCCCATGAGCCAGCCTCCAAGTGGAAGTCCAACACCGGGGGGGAGACGCGGATAAAAGTCCACCCAAAATTGCAGGTAAACCGCGTCTTCTCCAAACCGAGAGGGCGTGTCACGGGGCCAGCACCTGCACGCTGGGAAACACAAAACTTAGTTCTCTCTTCCTCAAGAAAAGAGAGTGACACAGCTCCGGGGGAATAAGTGGATTTATTACTTCGTATTCATAATAGATGTCCCTGAGACTTAAGGGCAGACGCGTTTCAGCCATGGATTGGCCTCTTCAGTGCCCGTCTCCGCTGCCTTCTTACTGCTTCCAGGGTCAGTTGTGGCGATGTTCAAGTTATTCCTGATCATGTGATCAACTCGCCACTCCCTCTCCTCACAGGTGTAAGGTATTTACAAAGCCGTTGCATGCTGGACGTGGAAGTCCTCCGTTAGAGCCCATCAAGTGAAAGGACTACTAAAACACCAGGTGGTGTCTCCAAACATAGTTTGGTCGGTGAATCTTTGCCACTGCAACCGAATTTGAAGTTCAATCTGCTGTTCTTCTCCCTTCTCAGGCAACGCACATTTGCCTCCTCTCTCCCCATGAGCCAGCCTCCAAGTGGAAGTCCAACACCGGGGGGGAGACGCGGATAAAAGTCCACCCAAAATTGCAGGTAAACCGCGTCTTCTCCAAACCGAGAGGGCGTGTCACGGGGCCAGCACCTGCACGCTGGGAAACACAAAACTTAGTTCTCTCTTCCTCAAGAAAAGAGAGTGACACAGCTCCGGGGGAATAAGTGGATTTATTACTTCGTATTCATAATAGATGTCCCTGAGACTTAAGGGCAGACGCGTTTCAGCCATGGATTGGCCTCTTCAGTGCCCGTCTCCGCTGCCTTCTTACTGCTTCCAGGGTCAGTTGTGGCGATGTTCAAGTTATTCCTGATCATGTGATCAACTCGCCACTCCCTCTCCTCACAGGTGTAAGGTATTTACAAAGCCGTTGCATGCTGGACGTGGAAGTCCTCCGTTAGAGCCCATCAAGTGAAAGGACTACTAAAACACCAGGTGGTGTCTCCAAACATAGTTTGGTCGGTGAATCTTTGCCACTGCAACCGAATTTGAAGTTCAATCTGCTGTTCTTCTCCCTTCTCAGGCAACGCACATTTGCCTCCTCTCTCCCCATGAGCCAGCCTCCAAGTGGAAGTCCAACACCGGGGGGGAGACGCGGATAAAAGTCCACCCAAAATTGCAGGTAAACCGCGTCTTCTCCAAACCGAGAGGGCGTGTCACGGGGCCAGCACCTGCACGCTGGGAAACACAAAACTTAGTTCTCTCTTCCTCAAGAAAAGAGAGTGACACCGCTCCGGGGGAATAAGTGGATTTATTACTTCGTATTCATAATAGATGTCCCTGAGACTTAAGGGCAGACGCGTTTCAGCCATGGATTGGCCTCTTCAGTGCCCGTCTCCGCTGCCTTCTTACTGCTTCCAGGGTCAGTTGTGGCGATGTTCAAGTTATTCCTGATCATGTGATCAACTCGCCACTCCCTCTCCTCACAGGTGTAAGGTATTTACAAAGCCGTTGCATGCTGGACGTGGAAGTCCTCCGTTAGAGCCCATCAAGTGAAAGGACTACTAAAACACCAGGTGGTGTCTCCAAACATAGTTTGGTCGGTGAATCTTTGCCACTGCAACCGAATTTGAAGTTCAATCTGCTGTTCTTCTCCCTTCTCAGGCAACGCACATTTGCCTCCTCTCTCCCCATGAGCCAGCCTCCAAGTGGAAGTCCAACACCGGGGGGGAGACGCGGATAAAAGTCCACCCAAAATTGCAGGTAAACCGCGTCTTCTCCAAACCGAGAGGGCGTGTCACGGGGCCAGCACCTGCACGCTGGGAAACACAAAACTTAGTTCTCTCTTCCTCAAGAAAAGAGAGTGACACAGCTCCGGGGGAATAAGTGGATTTATTACTTCGTATTCATAATAGATGTCCCTGAGACTTAAGGGCAGACGCGTTTCAGCCATGGATTGGCCTCTTCAGTGCCCGTCTCCGCTGCCTTCTTACTGCTTCCAGGGTCAGTTGTGGCGATGTTCAAGTTATTCCTGATCATGTGATCAACTCGCCACTCCCTCTCCTCACAGGTGTAAGGTATTTACAAAGCCGTTGCATGCTGGACGTGGAAGTCCTCCGTTAGAGCCCATCAAGTGAAAGGACTACTAAAACACCAGGTGGTGTCTCCAAACATAGTTTGGTCGGTGAATCTTTGCCACTGCAACCGAATTTGAAGTTCAATCTGCTGTTCTTCTCCCTTCTCAGGCAACGCACATTTGCCTCCTCTCTCCCCATGAGCCAGCCTCCAAGTGGAAGTCCAACACCGGGGGGGAGACGCGGATAAAAGTCCACCCAAAATTGCAGGTAAACCGCGTCTTCTCCAAACCGAGAGGGCGTGTCACGGGGCCAGCACCTGCACGCTGGGAAACACAAAACTTAGTTCTCTCTTCCTCAAGAAAAGAGAGTGACACAGCTCCGGGGGAATAAGTGGATTTATTACTTCGTATTCATAATAGATGTCCCTGAGACTTAAGGGCAGACGCGTTTCAGCCATGGATTGGCCTCTTCAGTGCCCGTCTCCGCTGCCTTCTTACTGCTTCCAGGGTCAGTTGTGGCGATGTTCAAGTTATTCCTGATCATGTGATCAACTCGCCACTCCCTCTCCTCACAGGTGTAAGGTATTTACAAAGCCGTTGCATGCTGGACGTGGAAGTCCTCCGTTAGAGCCCATCAAGTGAAAGGACTACTAAAACACCAGGTGGTGTCTCCAAACATAGTTTGGTCGGTGAATCTTTGCCACTGCAACCGAATTTGAAGTTCAATCTGCTGTTCTTCTCCCTTCTCAGGCAACGCACATTTGCCTCCTCTCTCCCCATGAGCCAGCCTCCAAGTGGAAGTCCAACACCGGGGGGGAGACGCGGATAAAAGTCCACCCAAAATTGCAGGTAAACCGCGTCTTCTCCAAACCGAGAGGGCGTGTCACGGGGCCAGCACCTGCACGCTGGGAAACACAAAACTTAGTTCTCTCTTCCTCAAGAAAAGAGAGTGACACAGCTCCGGGGGAATAAGTGGATTTATTACTTCGTATTCATAATAGATGTCCCTGAGACTTAAGGGCAGACGCGTTTCAGCCATGGATTGGCCTTTTCAGTGCCCGTCTCCGCTGCCTTCTTACTGCTTCCAGGGTCAGTTGTGGCGATGTTCAAGTTATTCCTGATCATGTGATCAACTCGCCACTCCCTCTCCTCACAGGTGTAAGGTATTTACAAAGCCGTTGCATGCTGGACGTGGAAGTCCTCCGTTAGAGCCCATCAAGTGAAAGGACTACTAAAACACCAGGTGGTGTCTCCAAACATAGTTTGGTCGGTGAATCTTTGCCACTGCAACCGAATTTGAAGTTCAATCTGCTGTTCTTCTCCCTTCTCAGGCAACGCACATTTGCCTCCTCTCTCCCCATGAGCCAGCCTCCAAGTGGAAGTCCAACACCGGGGGGGAGACGCGGATAAAAGTCCACCCAAAATTGCAGGTAAACCGCGTCTTCTCCAAACCGAGAGGGCGTGTCACGGGGCCAGCACCTGCACGCTGGGAAACACAAAACTTAGTTCTCTCTTCCTCAAGAAAAGAGAGTGACACAGCTCCGGGGGAATAAGTGGATTTATTACTTCGTATTCATAATAGATGTCCCTGAGACTTAAGGGCAGACGCGTTTCAGCCATGGATTGGCCTCTTCAGTGCCCGTCTCCGCTGCCTTCTTACTGCTTCCAGGGTCAGTTGTGGCGATGTTCAAGTTATTCCTGATCATGTGATCAACTCGCCACTCCCTCTCCTCACAGGTGTAAGGTATTTACAAAGCCGTTGCATGCTGGACGTGGAAGTCCTCCGTTAGAGCCCATCAAGTGAAAGGACTACTAAAACACCAGGTGGTGTCTCCAAACATAGTTTGGTCGGTGAATCTTTGCCACTGCAACCGAATTTGAAGTTCAATCTGCTGTTCTTCTCCCTTCTCAGGCAACGCACATTTGCCTCCTCTCTCCCCATGAGCCAGCCTCCAAGTGGAAGTCCAACACCGGGGGGGAGACGCGGATAAAAGTCCACCCAAAATTGCAGGTAAACCGCGTCTTCTCCAAACCGAGAGGGCGTGTCACGGGGCCAGCACCTGCACGCTGGGAAACACAAAACTTAGTTCTCTCTTCCTCAAGAAAAGAGAGTGACACAGCTCCGGGGGAATAAGTGGATTTATTACTTCGTATTCATAATAGATGTCCCTGAGACTTAAGGGCAGACGCGTTTCAGCCATGGATTGGCCTCTTCAGTGCCCGTCTCCGCTGCCTTCTTACTGCTTCCAGGGTCAGTTGTGGCGATGTTCAAGTTATTCCTGATCATGTGATCAACTCGCCACTCCCTCTCCTCACAGGTGTAAGGTATTTACAAAGCCGTTGCATGCTGGACGTGGAAGTCCTCCGTTAGAGCCCATCAAGTGAAAGGACTACTAAAACACCAGGTGGTGTCTCCAAACATAGTTTGGTCGGTGAATCTTTGCCACTGCAACCGAATTTGAAGTTCAATCTGCTGTTCTTCTCCCTTCTCAGGCAACGCACATTTGCCTCCTCTCTCCCCATGAGCCAGCCTCCAAGTGGAAGTCCAACACCGGGGGGGAGACGCGGATAAAAGTCCACCCAAAATTGCAGGTAAACCGCGTCTTCTCCAAACCGAGAGGGCGTGTCACGGGGCCAGCACCTGCACAACTGACCCTGGAAGCAGTAAGAAGGCAGCGGAGACGGGCACTGAAGAGGCCAATCCATGGCTGAAACGCGTCTGCCCTTAAGTCTCAGGGACATCTATTATGAATACGAAGTAATAAATCCACTTATTCCCCCGGAGCTGTGTCACTCTCTTTTCTTGAGGAAGAGAGAACTAAGTTTTGTGTTTCCCAGCGTGCAGGTGCTGGCCCCGTGACACGCCCTCTCGGTTTGGAGAAGACGCGGTTTACCTGCAATTTTGGGTGGACTTTTATCCGCGTCTCCCCCCCGGTGTTGGACTTCCACTTGGAGGCTGGCTCATGGGGAGAGAGGAGGCAAATGTGCGTTGCCTGAGAAGGGAGAAGAACAGCAGATTGAACTTCAAATTCGGTTGCAGTGGCAAAGATTCACCGACCAAACTATGTTTGGAGACACCACCTGGTGTTTTAGTAGTCCTTTCACTTGATGGGCTCTAACGGAGGACTTCCACGTCCAGCATGCAACGGCTTTGTAAATACCTTACACCTGTGAGGAGAGGGAGTGGCGAGTTGATCACATGATCAGGAATAACTTGAACATCGCCACAACTGACCCTGGAAGCAGTAAGAAGGCAGCGGAGACGGGCACTGAAGAGGCCAATCCATGGCTGAAACGCGTCTGCCCTTAAGTCTCAGGGACATCTATTATGAATACGAAGTAATAAATCCACTTATTCCCCCGGAGCTGTGTCACTCTCTTTTCTTGAGGAAGAGAGAACTAAGTTATATATATATATATATATATATATATATATATATATATATATAGATATGTGTATGTATATATGTATGTATATCCACACAGCGTCTTCTTCACAGAAGGACTCTCACTCGGAAAGTAAACCATTGTGTGTTCGTTACGCGTTTCGTCAAACTGACTTGATCACACGAAATACCACAAAACACAGGAGGCATTACATAGCTGCTGAAATAAAGGACAGACTAGTAATTGACAAGTGGTATGAATAACCACGGCGGCCATTTCTAAATGTCTAAATACACATCCATAGTAATAGATATACATTCATGCTAGTGATGTTTACACACAATGGAACACTGAAATCTGCGTTTTAATGCATATTGTTTCCGTATTTGTACGTTTTAGCATGTCCCTGCTAACACCTTTAATAATGGGATCAATCCCTAAACTTGAATGTGCAATGAGTATGTCCAGCATAGTGCTTGTAATAAAATCTGAGTAACCTGAGTGCTAGGGAGCCAAAACTTTATACAGAAACAACTCTATAATTGAAGAGCTGAACCTTTTGACAAATTGCAAAAAAAGAAGAAAGAGTGCAAAGCATAAAGTCGGCATAGTGCCAATATATTTAACATATTAGGTTCAATATAATCTGAAAAGCGAACCCAAATAATACGGGTATAGAGCAAATCAGTTAAATGCTGGACTAGTACATATATATATACACACAATAATTGCAGCAGTTAATCAAATAACAGGGTAAATTATTATTAATAAATATATTCATTCCTCATAATGATCTTTAAATTCAACATGCTTATGTCCATATGACGAAGTTCCATGTGTAATGCACTAGCTGACCAACTCCAATGCCAGCAAGCTTACAACCTCCTGATCAAAAAAAATTGTGTGATCAAGTCACTTTGTCTGACGAAACGCATAACGAATAAATACTGGTTTACTTTCCGAGTGTGAGTCCTTCTGTGAAGAAGACGCTGTGTGGATTTAAAGTTACCGGGAGACCTTCCCGGTGTGACTCGCCACCTGCCAACGGGCCATTGACTTCAGAAATCCGGGGTCGCGTGTGGACGTGTGTGTGCATATATATGTGTGTATGTATTATCTACTGGCGGTCGCCAGTAGATAGTTATAGTTAGGACCGTGTTTCCATAGGAAATCTGAAAATTCTATTTTGAATAACTTTGGCGCCGGTTAACGAATCCTCGCAAAATTTTCAAAACTAATGGGGCACTCCGCTCAGCTCCTACCCTGAAAGTCTCGGGGTGATTCGTCAAGCGGGGGCTGAGAAAAAAGCGGGTCCCAAAACGCGTTTTCCCCATGCATTTTCCCGTAGGACCTTTAGTTGAAGGTACAGCCCGAACGGCTGAACAGAATTACCTGAAATTTGGCAAAGAGGTAGTCCTCAGGTCAGGCATGTGCCTTTTGCATATATGGTGTCAATCTGTTCAGTAGTTCCTGAGAAAATTACATTTAAAAGCACATAAATATCTATAAGCGCGCACCGTGCGCGCACCATAACGTGCGCGAGCGTAATTCTGATTGGTGGTTACATGTCAGTCAACATTCGAATCGGTTGAAATCAGGAAGTGTCGGCCGCCATTTTGTGTGTGACAGTGAAAAAGAAAGGTGGAGAACGTGAAAAGGGGGCAGGCTAGAGAGTTCCTGACCCCCTAGCCTTTGTCAGGGGGTCCCTGAAGGACCCCGAAGGGTGAAAAATACATTTTTTTTTCTTCAAAAAATAGCGGGGTGCGCGCACCGTGAGCACACGGTGAAAAACCTTAAAAAAAAAAAAAAGAACATTTTAAACGAGCTATTCCATATTACAGGATGCAGTCAATCTATAACTATATACATAGGTAGCTTATTGTAAATTAAATATATAAAAAATATAATAAAACATACCTAACTTAACATTTAAAAAACCTTACAAATTCACTGAAAAAACCATAGGTTTCACACACGTTATAGTTAGGAATTAGCATTTAAAAAAACCTTGCAAATTCACTTAAAAAACCATAGGTTTCACACATGTTCTAGTTAGCTGGACATTTCACT